>NW_003852486.1:6579465-6588159 GCF_000181295.1 Otolemur garnettii | reverse complement strand
AGTCTCCCAAGTAGCTTGGACCACAGGCACCCGCCACAACACCTAGCTATTTTTTGGTTGCAGCCATTATTGTTGTTTGGCGGGTCCAGGCTGGATTCGAACCTGTCACCTTAGGTGTATGTGGCTGGCGCCTTAGCCACTTGAGCCACAGGTGCTGAGCCGAGACTCTGTCTCTTAAAAAAAAAGAAAAAAAAATAGCTGGGCACCTGTAGTTCCAGCTACTTGGGAGGTGGAGGCAGGAGAATCATTTGAGCCCAGGAGTTTGAGGTTGCTGTGAGCTGTGATGCCATAGCACTCTACCCAGGGTGACAGTTTGAGGCTCTGTCTCAAAAATAAAATAATAATAATCTTCAAAGAGGATTTCTTTCCCAGTTTTAAATCCATATTTTTTGAATGCACTTAAAAACATGATTTAAAGTCCTATTTTACTTAGGTATTGTCACCTAGAAGAATTTCTAAGGAGCTTCATTTCCATTTGTCTTTTTCATCTCACTCTTTACATGCAGAGTAAGAGCTATTTCTTCCCAATTATCTCACAGTTTCATCTAGTCAGTTAGAGCTCATCGTGATCTCAGAGGATTTAATTTGTCAATTTTACTTAAAGACTTAGGGAGTTCATGTAAACACTGACAGTTTATATAGATAAAGCCTGTGAGATAATTGCACGTTTAAGAATGCACCAACCTGTGTTTAACTATACACCATCATTGTGAGGTGTAAAAAGCTATAAGAATCCATAGCCCTCACTTTTTTGTGTTTTATCTGCCGCACTTTCTATATCAACTCACATGTCCTATAAACATTCCTGCACTTATGTTTTTCCAAAACCCTTGAGGATGACTTGTGCTTCTCATTACCTCAATTTACAGGTTTATTTTGAGACAGAGTCTCAACCTGTACCCTGGGTAGGGTGTCATGGTGTCATAGCTCACAGCAACCTTGCAACTTGGGCTCAAGCAATCCTCTTGCCTTGGTTTTTCTATTTTTAGTAAAGACTGGGTCTCACTTTTGCTCAGACTGGTCTCAAACTCATGAGCTCAAGCAATCCACCGACCTCAGCCTCCCAGAGGGCTACGATTACAGGCATGAGCCACCATGCCAGCCTCAATTTACAGTTTCTATAACAGGAATAGGGATTGGATTATTACCCCATGTGGTTTCAAAAGAATCCCAATTAGGCTGGGCACAGTGGCTCACGCCTGTAATCCTAGCACTCTGGGAGGTCAAGGTGAGTGGATCCCCTGAGCTCAGGAGTTAGAGACCATCCTGAGCAAGAGCAAGTCCCTGTCTTAAAAAAAAAAAAATTAACCAGGCATTGTGGTGGGCACCTGTAGTCCCAGATACTTGGGAGGCTGAGGCAAGAGGATTGTTTGAGCCCAAGAATTTGAGGTTGCTGTGACCTATGACAACATGGAACTCTACCAAGGGCAATAAAGTAAGACTCTGTCTCAAAAAAAAAAAAAAAAAAAAAAAAGGGAATCTCAGTTAGCACACTGAGGTTACTCATTTTGTTTTGGCAGGTTTTTTTTTGCAATTTTTTGGCCAGGGCTGTGTTTGAACCCACCACCTCCCATATATTGGGCCAACACCCTACTCCTTGAGCCGCAGGCACTGTCCCCTCACTTTGGCTTACAGTAATTCTGATATGATTTTATGTCACAATGTATGCCTGATTAATCATAACAGGACATTCTGTAAATAGGGATACCTTGGCCTTAATGGGCATATTTTACCTGGTTAATTTGTGAGACCACAGAGGAGCAGACTGTGTTTTTATGTCAGCTCATCTGGCCACCTCACAAGCCATTTGACCTAGTCTGATAGTCAGCTCTCCACAACTCCACACTATCTCGTTCTCAAGGAATACACTGTGCTGCAAATGTGTATTTCTCTCATGTATCCTCTCTTATCTCTTCAACTATTTCTTGAACCCCCTTGGACCAAGCAGTAGCAAAAGCAAGAAAAAAAAAGAGACTTAAAAATTCTATTTTCTGAAATAAGTTGCCTAATATCTAAAAAAAAAATCTATATTAATCTCATTATATCAAATGTAACTGTTTACTAAAGCCTCCTTCCAGTTTGAGATTACAAAATGAGAGAACAGAGTTAAAAGATACTCTTTACACATCTGTTAGCTTCATTGACCCAGAGTGGTATTTTGGTTTTGTAGGGGTGCAAATAAGACTTTAAGGGACATGAACCCATCCAGCATAAACAACCAGAACCTTCAGTGCTTGGGGCTCAGGATCCTGCTTTTACATTTCACCATGCTTTAATATTCCCAATGCTTTAATGTTACTATGTGTATCTGGTGCTTTGGTATAAGAAATGCTCCATATCCCTGGAAATCTTTACTTCCATACAGTTCTGAAAAGAGATCATATGGCATGGCTGGGCTGGGCATGTGAGATGTAAGAACCAAGCCAAAAGCCAAGTCCAGGACGCACCAGGTGCACACAGACCTGTGAGGAATGGCTAGGCAGGGCCCATCTGAAACCAGTCCCAAAGATAGCAGTTCCTATAGAAAACAGTTTAACTGATCTGGGTGGGCTTAACAGAGGCAATTTTGAGATTGTAACCTGATAGGGTGGGGAGGAAGACAGAGAGAATGAACCACATGGGTGTATCCACAGAGGTCCACTGCACAGGAATATCTGGAGGCTCCACTAGGCTCTGTTCTCCACAGGACTATCTGGAGGCTTGCCACTCAGCAAACATTCAGAAAGAACAGTTTCTGTTTGGGATACGGTTTGGGTGGAACAAAACTGTAACTCCAGGGGCTCTATATTATAATTGGTGAAAGTGGATGGAAGCTGCTGTGTATTATGTGAGAACTGCTAAATAGAGCTAAATGGACAAGTGCAAGGGCTCCCACGGCTTTCTGTGCTGTCTCTTCCTCAATCACAACTCCATATTTTGAGAATGATTCTGTTAGTCTCTTTCAAAGAAACTTTTCGAAGCAACCTCTTGGGCCTTCGTTTCTGAAGTCCCTAGAGTATGAAAGGAAACTGAGTTGCTTTACTGTAAGTATTGACACTGTTCCATATTATAACATGTGTTCGGGGCCTATTCTGGTTGTTTGACTCTTATGTGATTGCAATTATTTAACCGTCACGACCACCCTGAGGTAGGTGTCAATTCTTCCTCTCATTTTACAGACGAGGAAACTGAAGCTCGGTGGGGTCAAGTCACTTGATGAGGCTCAAACATCTAGAAAGCCAGAAATGCGGATTAGAATCCAGGCATTTTCACTATGAGCCACTTACCCCCTATAGCCCTGCCACCTTCTCTGTCAGGATTTTATGATGTCTCAACTAAATGCAGTTATCCCTCTGCATCATTTGGGATTGTGGTTCCAGAACCCCCTACAGACACCAAAAATCTGCAGATGTTCAAGTCCCTGATATAAAATAGCCTTGTATTTTATATAATTTATGCATATCTTCCTGTATACTTTAAATCATCACTAGATTACTTATGATACATAATACAATGTAAATGCTGTGTAAACAGTTGTTACACTGTATTGTTTAGGGAATCATGACAAGAAAAAAAGTCTGTACATGTTCAGTACAGACAAAATTTTTAAAAAATATTTTCCATCTGAGGTTAGTAGAATCCACGGATGGGGAGCCATTGGACACAGAGGGCCCACTGTAACCAATTTCTTTTTGCCTCTTCGCTAATCTGTACCCTCCCTGAAGACAGTGACCTGGTCTCACCCCATCTGTACCTGCACAGCCCACCCCACTCCAGGCAGTGAGCTCCCCTATCAGTTCACATGGTCCCATGGAGGGACTCCATTGTGTCAACAGGGCTGACCTCACACTGGGGGCTCCAACTCAGAACCTCAACATTCTAAGGGAGCAGAGTGTCCTAGTTCCTCAGATAACATCCAGGGCAGATGCTGGGTGACAGCTAAATGTTCCCTTTCATCCATGTGATAAAAGACTGACACTTTCAGAGTGATGGACAAGATTCAAGGTTCTTTCACCTTTTTATTTTTGTTGTTAATGGAATGCTCACTTTGTTTATATGTGCGTCACGCAGGTCGGTTTCATCCAGTTGGGAGAATAACAGTTTCACCAGGTAGCTTCAACTACTGGTTTACTTATCTCAGGAAAATTAAAAAGCTGTTTCAGGGAAAATAAAAAGAAAGTAATTGCATTTTACTCCTACAAGTTTTCTTTTCAAGGCAATAAACAGCCACGAATACCCAGAAAAGACATCAACGAGCTCTTTAGTGAAACTCAATTATTTGAACATCCTTCAAGACTCACAGGTAAGTCACTGAATTACTCAGTGAAATGAGAATTATAGACTAGAGAATGATAGTCTGGTGCTCTTCTTTCTGCTATGTGAATGTGCCTGGTATATTTGTTAGTAGAAAGGTCTATAAAACATAGTATGATTAGCTGAACATTTGCTCCTAAATTAACACTTACACTCTTTAAGCTGTGTTCTCTCTTTAGGGTTTGTACTTTCTTCTCTTTTTTTTCACTTTACCTAGGACACATAGATGCCTTGATCCCTGCAGGGTTTCAGGATTCTGCATGCCTCAGAAGTATAATGTCTCAGGAAGGTGATTATGGGAGATGGACAATGTTAGTGAATAGTGACGACAGTGGCTCGGCGCCTGTGGCTCAAGTGGCTAAGGCGCCAGCCACATACACCTAAGGTGGCGGGTTCAAATCCCCAGCCCGGGCCCGCCAAACTTGATAGCTGCAACCAAAAAATGGCCAGGCGTTGTGGCGGGCGCCTGTAGTCTCAGCTACTTGGGAGGCTGAGGCAGGAGACTCGCTTGAGCCCAGGAGTTGGAGGTTGCTGTGAGCGTGATGCCATGGCACTCTACCCAGGGGGATAGCTTGAGGCTCTGTCTCAAAAAAAAAAAAAAAAAAAAAAAAAAAGAATAGTGACGACAGTGATGATGAAATTGAGGGTGAAAAGCCCAAACTGGACAAGCCATCTACTTCTTCTCTCCCCCATGCTGGCCAGGGAGCAGCAAATGAGCCAAGTCAAACCTGCTTCAAGGCCCAGAAAGCTGCACAGGAGGAAAATATCACCTGTGAAATTTGGCATCATGGCACAGATTTGAGATCACCTCCCAAAAGGTAGAAAACCAGCTCTTAGCTCGGCACCCGTAGTACAGTGGTTACTGCGCCAGGCCAACTAGACAACAATGACAGCTGCAACAAGAAATAGCTAGGCGCTGTGGCAGGTGCCTGTAGTCCCAGATCCTTGGAAGGCTGGGACAAGAGAATCACTTGAAACTAAGAGTTGGAGGTTGCTGTGAGCTGTGACGTCACAGCACTCTCCCAAGGGCAACATAGTGAGACTGTCTCAAAAAGAAAAGAAAAGAAAAGAAAAGCAGCTCCCAAGAGTAGCTGGGTTGGGTATCTCCAACAGTGACGATGAGCCACAACCAGAGACACTGCAGAAGCCAGCTGAGAAAGTGGTGGTCAAAGAGGAGGGAGAAATCTCTGCTCCAAAGGACTGCACCACCCAGATAACTGGAAGCTGGGGCCCTTCTTCCTGCCTGCTGCAGATGCAGAGAGGAG
This sequence comes from Otolemur garnettii, assembly GCF_000181295.1. Lineage (NCBI taxonomy): Eukaryota > Metazoa > Chordata > Mammalia > Primates > Galagidae > Otolemur > Otolemur garnettii. Next base: position 6,582,601 of record NW_003852486.1, on the reverse strand, counting down.
GAAGAGGAATAAAAAACGTCAGGGACAGCCCGGATACTTAGGACATGTTGGATAAGGGGAACCCTTCCAGGTTTGCCTCCATAGAGTCTCAGGAAAGCCAAAGCACAACTCCAGAGTCCTCCACATCAAGGATATTTTGTGTCCTGTATTCGGGACACTTGTTTCTTCAGCTCAGCTTGCTCCTTTGACATGGACTGGCTCACAAAGCGATGTCCAGAGAGTGCAGAAAGAAACCCAGTTGTGCTTGTGCATGACGGCAAACAAGATGCTGAGGCTCATGTGCACGCCCAGGCAGAGCTTCATGAAAACATTTCCCTCTGCCAGGCAAAGCTTCATATTGTATTTGGAACACGTGACATGAAAATGATACACCACACACTGGGTATAGTGGCTCACACCTGTAATCCCAGAGTGCTGAAGTGGGTAGATTGCCTGAGCTCAGAAGTTTGAGACCACCCTGAACAACAGTGAGACCTCCTTCTCTACTGAAGATAGAGAAACCATCCAGGTGTTGTGGTGGGTGTCTGTAGTCCCAGGTATTTGGGAGGCTGAGGCAAGATGATCACTTGAGTCCAAGAGTTTGAGATTGCTGTGAGCTATGAGGCTACAGCATGTTAGGGCAATAGAGTGAGACTCTGAGTAGGAAAAGAAAAAGGAAAGGGTCTGTGAAAACCTGTAGTTCTATAGGGGCTAGAATAGCATCTCCCGCTTGACTCAAACTGGCCAATGAGAAGGGTACCTGTCGGGTGGAACTTTTTGACTATAGTTAAAAAGGGAAAGACCAAGCTAGTTGGAGAGCATGGCCATTTGGAATTCTTCTATACTGTAAGCTCCCAGCTGTTGAATAAAGCCCTTCCTCTTATAAATAAAAAAAAAGAAAGAAAGAAAGAAAAAGGAAAAGGAAAGGGGAAAAGGGAAAATAAAAGAAAGGAAAAAAGAGAAAATGACTCTATTGTTCTACTAGGAAGATAGCCTCCAGACTATCATACACACCAGCAAACTCATCCATGCCAGAAAACTCAAGGAACACTCTGGCATCAGTAAACTCAAGGAACATGTTGAGCCCCTTATATATCCACAAATCATCCATGGGCCCCACAAATCTGAAAATCAGCAACACATTTTACATTTACATTTTTTGCTAGTTACTTGATGACTCACAATGCTCCTTGTCTCCAAAGTGGATAGATAACATCCACGAGCATGATCTCTCTGAAAGAAATGTTTACCTTATTGGTTCAACCCTAGGAGGCTTTTGAGGAAGTCAAAAAGATAACTGGGGACATTTTAGACTCAGGAAGCTTCTGGAAGGACATGCTCCCTCCATGCCTGCCATCGTCCTAGCCTTTAGTAGGTTAATTTTCAAGCATTGACTCCCTGGAAACTGATGAATCAAAATGGTTAAGTTCTGAGTTTAAAGAGAGCTTTCTGACACTAGAGGAGGAAAGCATGACTTTTGGACTCTGGGGAAAAGCACCGTTTTCTCTACCCTTCTGTGGAAATGTAAACCAGCTCAGAAGACTGCCCAGCAGTGCTGCTCTCACCTATAGCATTGAGACAGCTAAGAAACAGAATTGTTGGCATTCCTATTTTCAGAAATGGTTAGCTGAGACTTCCAGCTACAGCTAAGCCAAGCCACATATTAAGACATACATGTTGGTCACTAGGAAAGGTTTTTATTTTGAGATAGAATCTCAGTATCTCACCCTCAGTAGAGTGTCATGGCGTCACAGCTCACAGCAACCTCCAACTCTTAGGGTTAAGCGATTCTCTTGTCTCAGCCTCCCAAGTAGCTGGGACTACAGGTACCCACCACAATGCCTGGCTATATTTTGTTGCAGCTTTCATTGTTGTTTTTAGCTGGCCTGGGCTGGATTCGAACTCACCAGATGTGACTAGCACTGTAACCACTGTGCCATGGGCGCCAAGTCCACTACAAAAGTTTTGAAACAGACTGTGCTATGGTCTGTTATTTCACTTCCAGGAAACACCATTGACAGCATCCTTTCTTATTCAACTTGCTCAGATTATTAGGGTTGCTGGGAGGGCTTCATTTGCTTCCATTCACATGGATTTTATGCTTCTTAATTTTTGTGTATTTCAAAACTTTCGTAATGACCCATGTACGAGACCTTCTCCAGACTTCAGTAAAATTGCTTGGTTCCTTATCAAGGCTGCCTGGGGATGCTTTGGAGAAGAATGGGGTCAGCTGATGTTCCACTTTGATGAGCTTGGAATCCTTTTCCTCCCTTCAGCATTTGGACTAAACAGTTTCAAAGCAAAACAGAAATTCTTCTCTAGAAACCAGGAGCTGATGGTCACCTTTCCTCCAGAATGGTATGGAAGTAAAAATCACCATGAATATGGAACAGTCCTTATATAAAAGCACTAGGTACATACGAGAACATTAAAGCACTGGGAATCTTAAAGCACAGTGAAATGTAAAAGACCCTGAGCCCCAAGCACTGAAGGTTCTGGTTGGTTGTGCTGGATATTCATGTCCCTTAAAGTCTTATTTGGATCCCTACAGAACTATTTGCAAAGATTACTCTATGAACATGGGTTTGGGTTATACTTTTAATGGTCATTATTAACATTTTCAAACATTTTCAACATTTTTTTTCAAAAGAAGAAAGAAGGCTCGGCCCCTTTAGCACAGTGGTTACCCTACCAGCCACATACACCCAGACTGGTGGGTTCAAACCCGGCCAGGGCCAGCTAAACAACAATGACAACTGCAACAGAAAATAGCTGGGAATTGTGGCAGGCACCTGTAGTCCCAGCTACTGGGAGGCTGAGGCCAGAGAATCACTTAAGCTGAAGGAAGGAAGGAAGCAAGGAAGCAAGGAAGGAAGGAAGGAAGGAAGGAAGGAAACAAGCTTGCTCAATCTCATCCATCTGGATTACATGAATGTGTGTGCCTGGATGCTTTGCCAGAGAAAGACAGAAAGAAAGAAAGAAAGCTCGCTCAATCTCATCCCATCCAGATTACACGAATGTGTGTGCCTGGATGCTTTGCCAATGTGGAGCATTCTTTGTAACCATTTGTCTTCTAGGCTTTGATCTTTGAATACTAGAGGAAATTTGTTTATCTTAAAAGAACAGGCTCGGTGCCTGTGGCTCAAGTGGCTAAGGC
>NW_003852486.1:6575332-6578979 GCF_000181295.1 Otolemur garnettii | reverse complement strand
AGGAGACTCGCTTGAGCCCAGGAGTTGGAGGTTGCTGTGAGCTGTAATGCCACGGCACTCTGCCCAGGGGGACAGCTTGAGGCTCTGTCTCAAAAAATAAATAAATAAATAAATAAACCATTGCCAAGCACAGAAAATACCGTCTGTGTTAGCAATAGCATCTAATTTGAGGAAAGGACATCACTGTTGGCCCCCTGGCATGACCTTCTGATAAGCTCATGTCCCCCTTAACACTTAAGTCTTTCCAGATCCTCAAACTGAGAGGAGATTTCTCAATTTGTGTGACTGCAAAAGACCAGAAACCAAAAATAATATGTTCTTATAGCTCCATATTCATGAAAAAATGGATGTGATAGAATACCATGCTTTTGCAAATTAACCCACATATTTCTACTGGGCCTTGGGATAAATTTATTCACACTTACAATCTCAGATATTTGAAAACTTTGCCTTAGGCCCCCTTGTCTAATGTCAAGTTACTTCTTGACTTTCCTGCATCTGTCATATACACGTCTCTTCTCTCTGATCCCCTTCAATGGTCTTCTAGCTGAATTACCTAATAACTCCATGAAATTCCCAAGGATCAAAGGTATAGTAAAAGGTCAGAGAGTTTGGGTATCCCAAAAACTGCATGGTGTGTGGCTCCAGAGGGTGCCACGGTGGTCACCACCAGCTTTCACAGCACCTTTGTGCACATTAGAAAAAGGCAGCCCCCGGGCGGTGCCTGTGGCTCAATGGGTAGGGCACTGGCCCCACATATGAAGGGTGGTGGGTTCGAACCCAGCCTTAGCCAAACTGCAGCAAAAAAAATGTCTGGGTGTTGTAGTGGGTGCCTGTAGCCCCAGCTACTCGGGAGGCTGCTGGCCAAATTGCAACAAAAACATGGCTGGGTGTTGTGGTGGGCGTCTGTAGTCCCAGCTACTTGGGAGGCTGAGGCAAAAGAATTGCTTAAGCCTAAGAGTTTGAAGTTGCTGTAAGCTGTGACGCCACAGCACTCTACCAAAAGTGACAAAGTAAGACTCTGTCTCAAAAAAAAAAAAATTAAAAAACAAAAAAGGCAACCCCTCTGTATGGTCCAGTTAGTAACAGTGCTGCTTAGGGCAGATTAGAAAGCAGCACAGCTTCGTGGGCTCATGTCTTAGTCTAGATTGGAGACCCCTTTACACTATACACAAAAAACACAGTTGTGCACAGCAGCTCCATGAGCATGTCTCTAGCAGCTTCTCTCCTCCTTGGCTTGTCCTGAAACTCCCTCAAGACTATTTGCTCTGGAGTCCTCCAAGCCAGAAGGCCACCTTTGTGTCCTGCAGCTCCTCCCACCAAAGGGTCCTTCCTTCTCTTCCTTGCACGTTTGCTAAGTGCCTTCTGTGTGTCAGTTCCTCACCTGCCCTGTTGTTTTACACATAACCAGGATTTGTTTTGATCAGGTCTATGAGGACACACAGACATGGAAATGACTATCTGGAAGGAAGACATTTTTATACTCAAAATATCCAGAACCCCAAAACCAGGCACTCGGGGGAGTGCCAAGGTGGATGGGGGGTTGCAGGGAATAAGGGAGAGATAAGGGTGAGAGAGCCTTTATTCTGATTTTCACTGGAAGCACCAGGTATAGACATAACATCAGCAAGTTGAATGGTTTAAGTGGGCTCTGGGGCACAAAGTCTGTCCCAGGCTATCTTGTGCCTGTGCCTGGCCCAGGAGTGATTAGAGCAGGTGGATAGTATGTGTGAGTTTGATTAAGATCATTGGGGGTGCAGGCTTTGGATCAGTTGGTTTGCATGTAACAGGCATGTTTGCAGGCTACTATCTTTAGGAATTAGCTGGTCCTAGAAGGGAAAGACTCTTCAAGGTCCCAAGATGTAAAGCATCAGGAAATATAGAAAATAAAAAATATAATTAATATATCCCTCATCCTAAACATATTATCTTCCTTTTCTTTCTTTTTTTTTTTTTTTGAGACAAAGTCTCACTTTGTCACCCTTGGTAGAGTGCTGTGTGGCTTCACAGCTCACAGCAACCTCCAGCTCTTGGGCTTAGGTGATTCTCTTGCCTCGGCCTCCCAAGTAGCTGGGACTACAGGCACCCTCCACAACACCCAGCTATTTTTTATTTATTTTTTATTATTTTTATTTTTTGAGACAGAGTCTCACTATGTCGTCCTCGGTAGGGTGCTATGGAGTCACAGCCCACAGCAACCTCAGACTCTTGGGTTCAAATGATTCTCTGGCTTTAGCCTCCCAAGTAACTGGGACTACTGGCACCCGCCATAACTCCTGGCTATTTTTTGTTGCAGTTGTCATTGTTGTTTAGCTGGCCTGGGCCGGGTTCAAATCTGCCACCCTCAGTGTATGTGGCTGGCGCCATAACCAGTGTGCTATAGGCGCTAAGCCTCATATAATTTTATTGATTTTCAAACACCTCAATGTATTCTACCCCAGTCTTGCTATTTTTTTTTTTTTTGAGACAGTCTCACTCTGTGGCCCTTGGTAGAGTGCTGTGAACATCATAGCTCACAGTAACCTCAAACTTTTGGGCTGAAGCAATCCTCTTGCTTCAGACCCCCAAGTAACTGGGACTATAGGTGCCAACCACAACACCCCACCAATTTTTTGATTTTTAGTAGAGGTAGGGTCTCAATTTTGCTCAGGCTGGTCTCAAAACTCCTGAGCTGAAGCGAGCTACCACCTTGGTCTCCCAGTGAGCTGGGATTACAGGTGTGAACCACTTCTCCCAGCCCCCAGCCTTGTTCTTACAGGGCAAGTTAAACGAGAGTGTCTGAATCCAACCATCTACCTGCGTCTAACTATGTTCTCTGTCTCCTGCCAATAGTTGATCTGTCTAGGCCAAGGCTGCCCTGCATACCCACTTCCAAACCCTTAGACCTCAAGGACATTCCTGGCAATTCTATCTCCCTTTCCTGAATGCTGTTGTCTTCATGTTTGCGCCCCTCCCACATTTATATGTTTAAATCCTAATCCCCAAGGTGATGATGTTGCAGGAAACAGCAAACTGAAACTAATAGACACTTACATCAAAAAATATAGAGGAAGGAACTTTTAATTGCTGGGGAGAAGGCAGGTGCCTCAAGGCATAAAATACTGAGTTCTGGGGAATAGTTCTTTCCAAATCCTTTCATACTTTTTTCTGCTCTCAGGTTACAAAGTTACAGTTATAGATATTAGATCATGGGAAAGTTTTTTAGCTAGCAGGAAAAAAAATCACAAAGAGTTGATGACTACATTTCTCAAGAAACCGGGGTGCTGTTATTTATTATATAGTCTCTTTCAAGGTTATTTTTGCTCAATGTAAAGTTTTTTTCTTATCTTTGGAGGAGGAATTCTTTTGCAGCTGTCTGCTGCATTCTCAGGATCACTAAGAAATGTAAGATTTAATGCTGGGCAAGGTGGCTCATGCCTATAAATCCCAGCACTCTGGGAGGCCAAGGCCGGTGGACTGCCTGAGCTTACGAGTTCAAAACCAGCCTGAGCCAGAGTGAGACCCCTTTTCTAAAAAGAGCCAAGCGTTGTGACAGGTACCTGTAGTCCCAGCTGTTTGGGAGGCTGAGGCAAGAGAATCGCTTGAGCCCAAGAGTTTGAGGTTGCTCTGAGCTATGACCCCATGGCACTCTACCCAGGGCTATAAAG
>NW_003852486.1:6568957-6574990 GCF_000181295.1 Otolemur garnettii | reverse complement strand
AAAAAAAAAAAAAAAGAAGGTGGGACCTTTGGAAGGTGATTAGGTCAGGAAGGTAGAGCCCTCTTGATTGCAATTCATGCCCTTATTAAAGAGGACCCTGAGAGCTAGCTCACCCCTTCCACTGTGTGATGGCACAGCAAGAAGACAACATCTGTTGTAGCCATGAGTGGGGCCCTCACCATATACTGAATGCTAGCTCCTTGCTCTTATACTGCCCAGCCTCCAGAACTGTGAGAAATAGATTTCTATTCTTCAGAAGCCACCCAGTTTATGGTATTTTGTGATAGCAACCCTAACATTCTGACATTGCCATATCATGATTTATTGTCTCATTTTCATTCTCTTATGAAAATGGTGTCAATTTTCCCATCTGAAAAACCAAAATCTACCTCTTGAGCCCTCAGCTCCTTCCAGGAGCTACAACCATGTCTTTTTTCCCTTTTACACAAAGCTCCTCAAAATTATTTCAAAACTCACCATCCCTAGTCCCTTTCCTCTCATTCTCTTTTGAATCGGTTTCAGTCAAGCCTGCATTCCTTACCCGCCTCCCCCCACCCCCATGCTAATACTACCCTTGCCTGGGTCCCTAATGATCTCCCAGCACTCAATCCCATGATCAATTTTCAATTCTCATCATACCTAAAACATCCATAACCCATGTTCTTTTTTTTTTTTTTTTTTTACAATATTTCATTATAAAAATTTAGGGCAGTGCCTGTGGCTCAAAGGAGTAGGGCGCCAGCTGCATATGCCGGAGGTGGCAGGTTCAGACCCAGCCCTGGTTAAAAACTGCGAAAAAAAAAATTTTTTTTTAAACATACAGAAATGCTGATAGAACTGTAGAGTGAACACCCATTATACCTCACACCTAAAATCTACAATTAATCATTACATACTCCTAAGTTTTTCACAGCCAGGTAGTTTTTGTGTCAATAAGCGATTTGTGCCTCAGGGCAAGTTTCAGCTCAGTTGGCTAAATTCTTCATCCTGCTCTAGGAAGGAAGAGAAAGTGAAGGCAGGACGAGCGTGAAAAAAAGGAGTAACTTGCTTTGCCAATTGTCCTTTTGTTCAATTAATAACTGGTTCTTTTTTTTAATTTCAGATAATACGAAGAACGATGATATGCCTGAGCCTACAAAGCACAGCCATGGTTTCTTAGCACATCCTCTAGGCCTAAAGTCAGACTCCTGGAATGCAGGTTCATGGAATTCTGTCCTAAATTTCCCTTCAATATCTTTCATGACAGAACCGCCCACCTTAAATCTTAAGATAAAGGCCACTTGCTTTTCAGCTTCAACTGCCTAAATATTGGATATTGCCATCCAGTTTCAGGGGGTCTAATATTTCTGAAAGACAGGGCTTTGAATGAGGACAGGAGGCAGACAAAAAAGGGAGTCAGGGGTTGTTGGGAATGCAAACAACTGTGCAGACTAACCAGTATTTTTAAAAATTAAGCATGGTATTTTAAAGGTATTAAATGTATTTCTGATTTTGTCTCCTACTTCCTTTTGTAACAACAATGTGCTTAGCAAATAGAAGTGGCTAAAATGAAAATTTTTGACAACTTTTTCCCCCCATTTTTAGCAATGATTCCACATAGACCTGCTCTTATTCAAGTAATTGTAATTGCAAGTATAGCCTTCAGCATTGCCCTGATATGTGGGACTGTGATCTCCTATATGATATAGTAAGTGTGTGCTAAATAGCATCTACTGTCCTTAAAAAAGACATACTAATCTACTAAGTTATTATTTAGTGTCAAAAGATGATGATTATGATAATATAATTGCTGAATTATTATAGTCTATAACTTTCTAGACCAGTGTTTTTTAAAATGTGGATTGTATTCATGTTGGATTTAAAAAATAGAAAGCACAGAACATAATTTTGCAGAATGAAAAATATCAGAACGCATTATTTAAAGTAGAGGCTCATTTTTAAACTTTTCAGACAAAAACTCACAAGACAAATACACAGACATGGTTGTAAAATAAAACGTATTTCTCACCGTGGGTCATGGTCAAAAATGTTTGAAAGACACTGTTTGAGATGCTGGCACCTTCCTGAAATGGAGTATTCTAAAATTAGCTTGATACTTTGGAAGGAATCTTAACAATGCAAAGCAGAGGCCAGGCTCAATGGTTCATGCCTATAATCCTAGTACTCTGGAGAGGCTGAGGCAGGTGGATCCTTGAGCTGAGGAGTTCTGAGACCAGCCTGAGCAAGAGCAAGACTCCATTTCTATTAAAAATAGAAGGTGTCATGGCAGGCACCTCTAGTCTCAGCTACTGGGGAGGCTGAGGCAAGAGAATTGCTTGAGCCCAAGAGTTTTGAGGTTGCGACTGGACATGTTGGCTCACACCTGTAATCCCAGCATTTGGGAGGCCACGACAGGTGGAATATCTGAGCTCACAGGTTCAAGACCAGCCTGAGCCAGAGTGAGACCCCATCTCTTAAAAAAAAAAAAAAAGAGAGAGAGAGAAAGAAAAATAGCCAGGCATTGTAGTGGGCACCTGTAGTGTCAGATACTTCAGAGGCTGAGGCAAGAGGATCGTTTGAACCCAAGAATTTGAGGTTGCTGTGAGCTATAACACCATAGCACTCTACCAAGGGTGACCAAGTGAGACTCTGTCTTAAAAAAAAAAAAAAAAGAATTTGAGGTTGCTGTGAGCTGTAGCACTGCAGCACTCTACCCAGAACTCAGTAGAGTTCTGTGGCGTTACAGCTCACAGCAACCTCCAGCTTTTGGGCTTAGGTGATTCTCTTGCCTGAGCCTCCCAAGTAGCTGAGATTATGGATGACTGTCCCAACACCCAGCTATTTTTTTGTTATTGTTGTAGTTTGGCTGGGGCTGGGTTCAAACCCACCACCCTTGGTATATGGGGCCAGTGCCCTACTCAGTGAGCCACAGGCACTGCCTGAGATTTTCTTTAAAAAAAAAAAGAAGAAGAAGAAGAAGAAGACTGAGCATTTAACTAAGGTGACCAGATTTTAACATTGGTAAAGCGGGACACCATTAGGGGGATGGGGGACAGGGGCAGGGCCTGACAACAATGCAAACTTTGATAAGCAGTTCTGGATAATCACTTCTCAACAATTATTTGTTATTATTACAGTTTAACATTATAAAATTAACAAAAATAATATAAAACTCATATCCTGGTGAAACAGCCACATGGCAGCCAAAAACCATATATTCCCTTCCTGTTCTCCCACCCGTTCGTGCATTCTTTCCAAAAATGGGGGCTTTTTAAAAATGCCGCAGGACACGGGACAAATTGTTAAAAATCAGGACTGTCCCCCCAAAAGTGTGACATCTGGTCACCCTACATTTAACAATATATAGAAACATATATAGAAAGACTCAACATTTTCTCTCTCTCTCTTTTTTTTTTGAGACAGAGTCTCACTTTGTCACCCTGAGTCGGGTGCCCTGGTATCATAGCTCATAGCAACCTCAAACACTTGGCTCAAGCAATTCTCTTGCCTCAGCCTCCCAAGTAGCTGGGACTATAGGCGCCTACCACAATGCCCAGCTGGTTTAGAGACTGGTTCTTGCTCTTGCTCAGGCTGGTCATGAAACACTTTCTCTTTTGACTCAGGCTCCCACATGGTTCAGCATGGCACTCTTGGGTCCTGTCATTATCTAAACTCTTGCATCCATTATTGTTAAATGTTGAGTTAAGATATTTATCTTTACTGCTGATTGTTTTGACACCTCCTTACATTCTGCACCTGCCTTATTCTCCTCATACAAATCTGGCCTCTTGATCATCTTAATAATGTCTGACCAGGCCAGTTCCTGCTGCCTCACAAGCTCTGGAATGTGCCTGACACACACGCTTTTTTCCATCTCCACCTTTTGGAACACACATAAGCTAACCCTAAAAATCTTTTTTATTATGGTGGTGCCCGGAGCTCGGTGGGTAGGATGCCAGCCACATAACGCTGGGGCTGGCGGGTTCAAACCCGACCCAGGCCAGCTAAAACAACAATGACAACTGCAACAAAAAAAATAATCGGGCGTTGTGGTGGGCGCCTGTAGTCCCAGTTACTTGTGAGGCTGAGGCAAGAGAATGGCTTAAGCCCAAAAGTTTGAGGTTGCTGTGAGCTGTGATACCATAGCACTCTTCCAAGGGTGACATAGTGAGACTCTGTCTCAAAAATATATACATATTTTGGGGGGGGGCAGTGCCCATAGCTCAGTGGGTAGGGAGCTGGCCACATACACCAAGGCTGGCAGGTTCGAATCCGGGCCAGTTAAAACAACAATGACAACTGCAACCAAAAATAACCAGATGATGTGGTAGGCACCTGTAGTCCCAGCTATTTGGGAGGCTGAGGCAAGAGAATCGCTTAAGCCCAAGAGTTTCAGGTTGCTGTGAGCTGTGATGCCATAGCACTCTTCCAAGGGCAATACAGGGAGACTCTGTATCAAAAAATAAATAAATAAAGGCTCGGTGTCTGTGGCTCAAGCAGCTAAGGTGCCAGCCACATACATCTGAGCTGGAGGGTTGGAATCCAGCCCAGACCACCAAACAACAATGACACCTGCAACCAAAAAATAGCCGGGCGTTGTGGCGGGTGCCTGTAGTCCCAGCTACTTGGGAGGCAGAGGTAGCAGAATCGCTTGAGCCCAGGAATTGGAGGTTGCTGTGAGCTGTAATGCCACAGCACTCTACCCAGGGTGACAGCTTGAGGCTCTGTCTCAAAATAATAATAATAATATTAATAAAAAACAAAAACCATATATATATATTTTTATTATTACATAAGTCACACAGAACTAGGAAGGGAAATATGTTAGGAAAAAAGTAAAACATTCTCTCATCCACTTCCATGTCAAACAGAAACAGCTGTTCAACAATCTATTTTCAGGCACAGACCTGCTACCTCCAGAAAGGTGAGTGAGGCCTTCATGTAAGTGCAAAATTTAAGGGAGTATCAAAAAACCTCAGTAGTCAATATAAATGGATTTTTAGCTAGTAACTTTTTTTATTTTGGGGACAGAGTCTCACTTTGTTGCCTTGCGTAGAATGCCATGATGTCACAGCTCACAGCAACCTCAAACTCTTGGGTTCAAGCAATCCTCTTGCCTCAACCTCCTGAGTAGCTGGGACTACAGGTGCCTGCCACAATGCCTGGCTATTTTTAGAGATGAGGTCTCACTCTTGCTCAGGCTGGTCTTGAACGTGTGAGCTCAGGGGATCTCTGCCTCCCAGAATGCCAGGATTACAGGTGTGAGCCACTGCGCCTGGCCCTATCCAGTATTTTTTTAATTTTAGGTTAATGCCCGAAAATATCCACAACGAACAGAATAATCTTTCAAGTATGGGATCAGTAACAGTGCTGGGCCAAGTTGTATTAGAGTCTGCAAAAGGATAAATTAGCAATGTTTGTCCTGTTTTTATTTCCAATGTTGATGTTTTGTTCATCGTGGATTTCTTAGCATTAATTTTCTTTGGTAAAATATTACATTGAAATATGATTTGTCTTGATCATGGAGTTTTTTGTCAACCCTGTAAATCTTGTACCTATGTGAGCACCTCATTCGCTACCAGTCCTGGCTTTGGTCCATGCTCTGAACTTATCAGGGTTACTCTTTACTCCAGAAAATGGCCTGGCAGCACAGAAGGGTGAGCTCTGACTATGAGCAGTTTGGTTTAAAAGTCTATTTCTGCCTCCCACCCCTCACCTTTCCCCTACCTCTCCCCTACCATCTCCTATAGGTGACTCTTTTCTTGGCAAAAAGCTGCATGATTAAGACATGATGATTCACTATAAAAATTGTGCTTCTAAATACGCTTGTACCATTCTCCAGTCGACTGGTCCAGGATGAGGAAAGACGACAACTTGAGTTGCTTTATAGAAATATCAGGATACCGTCCTTAGAAGATGAGGAGGATAGTCCTGAGGAAGAGTGCCAGGATGAGTCCACTTACCTGCTCCCAGAGAACGAGAAGGAACTGGAGAAGTTCATTCTCTCAGGTAGAGAATTGCCTCATTTAACTTGTCAGGTTCTTTTTTTTTTTT
>NW_003852486.1:6565228-6568323 GCF_000181295.1 Otolemur garnettii | reverse complement strand
GCCGGTTGAGCTATAGGCGCCGAGCCAGTGGTTTGGTTTCTAATGGTGAAATCAAGTGGGAATTAATGGGATTCAAAGAAAGACTGAAGACTACCACCTTACTTGCAGAGATGAACAGTTTTTATCAAGTCACAGAGGCTCAAGCAACAGTATGGCTGCCTCGTCCTCTTTGTGGGGCCATCACAAAGATCTTACATAGAGCTGAGGAAATAAACTTTTGAGGACAAAACATTTCCCTTATACACCATATTAACGTGATGTTATTCCTGAGATTAGGCACAGAGAGGTGGGCATTTTACCCACAGCATCTGCCTCAGTCTGATGTGGAAATGAGATCTAGGCCCACAAGACAGAGGGCACTACTCTCGCCTCTGGTAATGAGAGTTGTCCAGTAAAGCCACACCCTGCACACATGTGCTTGTGCAAACCCCATTTAGTAGAAGTTCTAAGATTCTTGGATACCTGTTTAGAAGATTCTAGAGCAAAAACATGTAGGGAGTGCATGGATTTCCTCTCTACGAACTTGGAGAGGGGCCTCTGAAAGGCATAACTGAGTCAGAAGTCCCTTGTCAGACCTATAGAAAGTATTTTCCAATGTCTTTTTGTTACATTGGACTACAACTTTTTCTACATTCTTTTTTATTCAAAGTGAACATTTACAACATTTGAATATCATATGTGGGAAAATAATTTTAAAATCCAATGTTCACCATCCTTGTCAGACAAATCAGATTCATTATCCCCTGAAAATTCTATGTGTACCTCTATTTTTCCATGCTTTTACCCTCAGTCCTTTTGTCTCTGTTTCTATTTCTCACTCCTTACCATCTCAACAGCATCCTTTCTACATTTTAGTTATCAGATCAAAAAGAAGGAAAAATACTGAAAAGAAGAATTTGAGGGAAAAGCATATTTCAATAAAGGAGACAGAGAACACTGCATCCCATGTAAAAGTGGAAGATTTGTGAAGGCAGAGGAAAGAGAGGAAAGACGTGCTGGCCAAAGTGGAGGAAAAGCTGCAGGGGTGACGACGGGCTTCGTATGTGAGCAGGACTTGCTCCTGGAGAACTTCACAGAAGAGCATCTAAAGAAAGAAAGGCAGAGGTATAGAACAGAAAATAAATTCACATGGTATAGCCATTCTTGCTTCTTGCATGTCATAGTTCATGAATAATTACAACTTAATTAGAAAATAGAAAACAGGCTCGGCGCCTATAGCTCAACCAGCTAAGGCGCCAGCCACGTACACCTAAGGTGGTGGATTCGAATCCCCAGCCCGGACCCGCCAAACAACAATGACGGCTGCAACCAAAAAATAGCTGGGCGTTGTGGCAGGCACTTGTGGTCCCAGCTACTTGGGAGGCAGAGGCAGGAGACTCGCTTGAGCCCAGGAGTTGGAGGTTGCTGTGAGCTGTAATGCCACGGCACTCTGCCCAGGGGGACAGCTTGAGGCTCTGTCTCAAAAAAAAAAAGAAAATAGAAAACAAGCTTTGCTTTTCTTGCTCCTGACTAGAAATACTATACAAGTGATTTCTTTGGGCAGTCCCCAGAACATGCTGGGGAAATGCTTTCATTAGCAAAACTTCCGGTGATATCACCTATCAATTGCATAGCTTCTTGCCTCTGTTTTACACATGAGAAAACTGAGAATGTCAAAATACATATGATGCCAGATTAAGGCACAATCATCCCTGCCAGGTCTCAGCTCTGCTGAGGAATATAGGTGTCGGGCGAGTGACTGCTGTCTTCCAGGAGCCGCGGAGGGCTGTGGGAACACAGAAGAGGTAAGATTCAGTCTAAATGGTGCAGTTCCTTTGGAAAACAGTCCAGCAATTCTTACATAGTTAAACACAGAATCAGTACAACACCCAGAAATTCCACTCCTAGGTATACATTTAAGAGAATTAAAGACACTGGTACACACAAAAACCTGCACACAACTGTTCACTGCAGCATTATTCAAAGGAACTAAAAGGTGGAAACAACTCCAATGTCCATACTGATGAATGAATAAACCAAATGTGGTATACCCACATCATGAAATATTTTTTAGCAATAAAAAAGAAAGTGGGGCACTCTCATTCTATTTTGTAGAACAAAGCCTGCCCCATTGCAAAATTTTAAAATAATAATAAATAAATAAATAAATTGTTAAAGGAATGAAGTACTAATGCATGCTGCAACATAAACAACTCTTGCAGGTGGCACCTGTGGCTCCGTGAGTAGGGTGCCGGCCCCATATACCAAGGGTGGCAGGTTCAAACCTGGACCTGGCCAAACTGCAACAAAAAATAGCCAGGCATTGTGGTGGGTGCCTGTAGTCCCAGCTACTTGGGAGGCCGAGCCTGTCTCTTTATTTACAAATAAATAAGTAAGTAAACAACTCTTGAAAACACTATACTAAGAGTAGGCAGCCAGATTCCCAGAACAGGCAGATCAGTGGTTCCAGGAGCTGAGGGCTGCAGGAAAAGGGAGGACTACTCCTTAGTATTGGGGTGGGGGGGGATGAAAATGTTTGAAAATTTGATAGTGCTGATGGTAGTACAACCTTGTGAATATATTAAAAACCATAGAATTGCATACTTCAAAACAGTAAATTTTGTGATATGTGAATTATATCTCAAGCTATTAAAAATATTTTAATCTGGCTTGGCGCCCATAGCTCAGTGAGTAGGGTGCCAGCCACATACACTGAGGCAGGCAGGTTCGAGCCTGGCCCAGGTCTGCTAAACGATGACAACTGCAACCAAAAAATAGCCAGGCATGTGGCAGGTGTCTGTAGGCCCAACTACTTGGGAGGCTGAGGCAAGAGATTCACTTAAGCCCAAGAGTTTGAGGTTCCTGTGAGCTGTGATGCCACAGCACTCTACTGAGGGTGACATAGTGAGACTCAGTCTCAAAAAAAAAAAAATTTTTTTTTAATCTAAATTGAGGATGAGGCTCGGTGCCTGTGGCTCAAGTGGCTAAGGTGCCAGCCACATACACCTAAGGTGGTGGGTTTGAATCCCCAGCCCGGGCCCGCCAAACAACAATGACGGCTGCAACCAAAAAATAGCCAGGCATTGTGGCGGGCACCTGTAGTCCCAGCTACTTGG
>NW_003852486.1:6562385-6564370 GCF_000181295.1 Otolemur garnettii | reverse complement strand
AAGGAAGAAGAAGAAGAAGCTGCCTGGATGGTGCAGCCAAGAAGGAATTTTGTGTCGGATGAGTGGCTGGGTGACCACAGGCAGAGCACAGTGCCCAGGGCCCGTATGGGCCACAGGTTTGTTTGCTGCAGCTTCCAGAGATAAAACTCTAACTCAGGGACACATTAACATGAGACACTGCTGCTTGGTCATCTTGGGCTGCCATATCTGTAGATGGGGTGGCCTAATAAATGTTTTTTTCTTTTTTTCTCACAATTCTGGACGTAAGAAGTCCAACATCAGGGTGCCAGCATGGTTGGATTGTCCTGAGGGCCCTATTCCTTAAAGTGGGAGAGAGAGAAGCAGCTTTCTCTTGTCTTTTCTCATTAGAGTGCTAGTTCTGATCTTGAGGGCTCAACCCTTTTTTTAACGACTAAATAGCATTCCATAGTGTTCACATGCTATGTTTTCTTTTCTTTTCTTTTCTTTTTTAGAGACAGAGCCTCACTTTATCACCTTCGGTAGAGTGCCTTGGCATCACACAGCTCACAGCAACCTTGAACTCCTGGGCTTCCAGGGCTCCTCAGACTTTTTAAACAGGGGGCCAGTTCACTGTCCCTCAGACCGTTGGAGGGCCAGACTGCGGGCCCCGGGATGAGTTGGCTGCTAAGCAGGACAGGCAACGGTGGCAAAAACACCCGGTGGGATAAATGTCCTAGGCGGGCTGCATGTGGCCCGTGGGCCGTAGTTTGAGGACATCTGGTACGTGGTTCTTTTGCCTCAGCCTCTTGAGTAGCTGGGACTATAGGTGCCTGCCACATCAGGCTATATTTTTGTTGCAATTTGGCTGGGGCTGGGTTTGAACCCACCACCCTTGGTATATGGGGCCAGTGCCCTACTCACTGAGCCACAGGCACAGCCCTCTTTTTTCTTTTTTCCTGAGACAGAGTCTCACTCTGTTGCAAGGCTAGAGTACAGTCCTGTGGCATTATCGTAGCTGGCTCCTCTTGCCACAGATATGAAGATCCTTATCCTTGCATCAGAGGTCAACAGAGCAGAGTAATGCTGGTCCAAAGTATGAGGAAAAATCTCCATCCTAATCACAGAGTGGAAGACAACCAGAATGATGACGTCTTTACTGCTACTTTCTTTTTATTATTATTATTTTGGGGGGGGGGCAGCTTTTGGCCGGGGCTGGGTTTGAACCTGCCACCTCTGGCATATGGGGCCAGCGCCCTACTCCTTTGAGCCACAGGCACCGCCCCTACTCTTTCTTTTATTCATTTATTTATTTATTTATTATTATTATTATTATTTGAGACAGAGTCTCAAGCTGTCGCCCTGAGTAGAGTGCCAAGATTTCACAGCTCACAGCAACATCAAACTCTTGGGCTTAAGGGGTTCTCTTGCCTCATCCTCCCAAGTAGCTGGGATTACAGGCGCCCACCACAATGCCCAGCTAGTTTTTGGTTATAGTTGTCATTGTTGTTTGGCATCCCGGGCTGTATTTGAACTTGCCAGCTCTGGTGTATGTGGCTGGTGCCCCAGCTGCTTAAGCTACAGGCTCCGAGCCTTTACTACTACCTTCTATCCTAGTCTTAGCATAGGCACTGAGGCCAAATCCAACCCCAACCCACACAATATGATGGTTCTAGATTTCCAGGATTGGGATGGCAAGGCATCCTCCTGTTTTTAGGCTGGCTTCACCTGGTCACTGTTTTCATTCAGAGTACACCGAGAACAGATTATGGACAAGTCAGTGCCAATGTACAACCAAAGATTATTCCATGGCTTTGGAGTAGGGACCTTCCAGCAACCAAGGGGAGGTGGCCACACTCACCTCTTCAATTTCCCAGCCATGAAGCTAGAATAAAGTGAAATGTAAAGCAGCCTTTAAAAAGCATCTTTGGGCTCAGTGCCTGTGGCTCAAGTGGCTAAGGCGCCAGCCACATACACCTAAGGTGACAGGTTCGAATACAGCCTGGGCCCACCAAACAACCACGGCT
>NW_003852486.1:6550002-6562011 GCF_000181295.1 Otolemur garnettii | reverse complement strand
AAAAAAAAAAAATCTTTGCTGAATATGGAAACTCATGCCTGTAATCCTAGCAATTTGAGAGGCTAAGGTGGTAGGATCACATGACCCCAGAAGTTTGAGACATTTGGGTAACAAAGCAAGACCCCCCACCCCACCCAACTTTTTTTAAAAAGCCTTAGCTCTGCTAAATGTGGAGATAAAGATATTAGGTGCAATGTGAAAAAGTGGCTTTTCCCTGTTAAAGACATACTTTAAAAATAAGAAAATAAAAATGCAGATATGTATATAAAGCATGACTTTCTATCTCTAGGAAGAACTTGTTTAGCTACATATTGGAACATACAACACAGAATGATGAACATGTGTAGACACAATTCTATAAGAATAATACTATACTGAAAATTTTGATTCTGTGTTTAAGTGCTTAATTATTTTTTAAGGAAGGGGTCTTCTGTAACCCCACTTAATATCCACCACTTCCAGCAGTAAACTGTATGAAATTTTATGTGGGTTTGGATTGGTACCCTTTGGGTACCAATAATATTTTTGGTATCTGGGAGCTTGAGATTCCCCCAATCTGAAAGGACTTTCAATTTCCATGACACAGCATTTCATGCTGTCCCGTGACTAGAGTGCAGTAGCGTAACACTGCAAACTCCTGGGCTCAAGCAATTCTCCTGCCTCAGCCTCCCAAGCATCTGGGACTAAAGGCACCTGCCACAACACCCAGCTAGTTTTTCTATTTTTTGTAGAGACTGTGTCGTCTTGCCCAGGATGGTCTCAAAGTCCTGACCTCAAGGGCTCCTCCCACCTTAGCCTCCCCGAGTGCTGGGATTACAGGCCCAAGCCACCCACCCAGCCTGAAATGACATTTTTTCCAAACACTTTGGTGATTAGTTACAGGCAGCAACTTCCTGGAATTTCAATATGGCATTTAACGAAGGGTGAGACAATCCTCTGCCCTAGGACACAATAGTGCCATGTAAAGAGATAGATCTTTGGCTTAGACTTGGCCCCTGTCTACCAGTGCACCTTCCAGGAGCCCCTTTGGGGCGTCAAGACAGGAGGAAACTACATTTCCCAGAAAGCACTGGGTTCGTGAGAATGGTGATTCCGTGCGCACACAAAACGTCGGGGCGGGATTTCTGGCGTTGTCCCAGGAGCGGCCATTTTGGTAGGCATTTGGTGTGCTTTTCAAGTGAGAAGTAACGGAGCGCTGGGTAGGGACCGTGGCACCTAAACTAGAGGTGAAGTGTCATTGTTGCCGCTGCACAGAAACCGCTCTGAAACTCCTCTAAGGCGCCCATCGAGACCCGTGCCAGGCCCAGGAGAACCACCGCGGTGCTCTGGTCTCCGCCCCAGTCTCCCGCCGCTTCCGGCCCTGCTCGGCTCACAGTCTGATGGCTGCTGCGGAGCTGAAGAGCCTAGCTGAGGTAATTGTTGCGTCTTCTGCGCCCTCACCCTCATCCCTTTCACACAAATCTTAAAGTTCCGAGTGAGGGGTGCTCACTCGGTACAGTGAGGTAGGTGCTCGTGCTGTGGGGGTTCCTATGTCTTATGCCCAATGGGATGGGATGTGGGAGAAAGTAAGGGGCAGAAGCACTAGCAAATGTAAGTTTTTTGGAACGTGGAATCGACGTGTGCGTGTCGCTTACAACGTGTGAGGTAGAGTTACTCGTGAAAAGCAGGTTGAAGTTTGTACTTTATTTTATTTTTATAAAAGAGACAGTGTCCCACTTTATCGTCCTTGGTAGAGTGTCGTGGCGTCATAGCTTACAACAGCAACCTCTGTAAGGGCCAGACCAGCGCCATTTTCTTGTCTGCTTTGTTAAACTGCAGGGCCCACCTTGTAACCCTCCCCATTCCATTCATAGTTGCTTAAACCACACCCGCAGGGCCCACCCTGCAACCTTTCTCATTCCTTTCATAGTTACTCAACCAAATAGTGTTAAGGGATCCTCCACCCCTTACCTGTACCAATCCAAATTCACCTTTACTAATGAAATCACCAACCACCAATGAAAAGTGTACTCGTATCTGACCCTACCCCTCTTGCTTTCTGTACCCCATAAAAACTGCCTTCACCCCGAGTTTGGGGCTCGTCCTCGGCTTGCATGCCAGGAGAGTCCAGGCCCGGGACGCCCGGGCTTCCCGGGTCTGTAATAAATCTCATCTTATGCCCTTTACATTGGAGCGAGTCTTGAGTTTGTCAGTTGGGGTTAATTTGGGAGGCTTTCTCGGACCCAACACCTCCAACTCCTGGGCTTAGGCGATTCTCCTGCCTCAGCCTCCCGAGTAGCTGGGACTACAGGCGACCGCCACAATGCCCAGCTATTTTTTGTTGTTGTTGTTCGAACCCGCCACCCTCGGTATATGGGGTCGGCGCCCTACCCACTGAGCCACAGGCGCCGCTCCTGAAGTTTGTACTTTTACTGGGAGAATGGTAGAAACCATGGAGTTTTGAACTAAGAAGGAACACGGGCGAAGTCAGGGTTTTAAAGGTTTCCCAAAGACTGTGGTAGGGAGAACAGAGTGGGTAGTGGTAATGAGGACCTTGGGGCACTGAGAGGTTGAATCTTTGTTGCAGATCACATAGGTGGTAGGAATGGCATTTTACACTGAAGTCACACAGTCAGTCCGAGGTCACCTGGTTCCAGGACCAAGAAAGTGAGTCCTGAACTTAATCAAAACTCACCAAGGACTGCATCTTCACTCAAGTTCCTCTGGTTTCAGAACCTACTCATTTAAGGAACCCAGAGAAAGGAAAGGTGTACCATTTTGTTGCTGGTCCTTAACCCCCACCTACATACTCTGTACATTGTAGTATCATGAGACTCTTATGTGATTTTTTCTTTTTTCAATCCTTTGCTCTTGGGACCCTGGAGAAGTCCCAAACATAGGCTCCTAGGTTTATGACACAAGTTACATGAAGGTATTCCTGTTTCTGTCAATGATGTAAACACACTTGTAAGATTAACTCAGGAGTTAACAACAGTGGATATCAAATGCTTGGAGATAAAACTGATCAGAGGGTAGTATTACCACAGTTACTGCTGGCTACAGGCTCCATTTTGGGAGCACATCAGTGAATAGACTGAGGTCGAAGGAGAAGGAAGGAAGATCAGAGGTGAGGCTTCTGTCATAACCCATGTGAGGAATAGTGGACAGGCTTCAAGGCTAAGGAGATGTAGTAGATTAAAGTTTCACAATTTGTAAAAGGGATCTGGTATTTCCTAATATGGGCAGTGAGAGTGTAAAATGAGGCATTGGGTATGTCCTAAAGTTTTTGGTCTTAACACCTGTAGCAATAGGAGCTATATCAACTATGATAAACAAGTTGGTATTAAGTATAATATTCACTGAGGATATCAGGAGGGTTGTTTTGACCATGTTATGCCTGAGACATTTCAGAGATAATTGAGTGAAGACATCAAATGGGTCACTAGACATATAGGGTGGGATATTTAGGAAGAGGGTAATATCCAATATGTGGTGGCTAATTTGTCAACTAAGGTAAATTAGCCATGGGTCACATTTAAGAGGGGTAGTATTCAGATTATGGTGGTAAAGCTATTAGGTGGCCAGGAAGAGATGGTTGGAGTCTGAGGACTCTTGCTTGGGTGCCTGGATGACCTTATTGGCCTTTCTGGACACAGGAGAAAGAGGTAAGTGACCATGAAGACAGAATGTATCAGCATAGTGTGGCAAAAGGTACAGGGTTCCTAGAAGAGAATAGACATAAGATACATGCAAAAGCATTTGAGTAATTTTGGGAAGATGACACTCAGGCTAAAGTTAGTGCTTATTCATCACTCTGTGAACTCCCCAAGAGTCTTCTGAGATAAGTTTTGTGCTTGGGGGTTTCCATTCAGCCTGGTGGATATGGTCAGGGAGAAATACGTTCATCTGTGAAAGTCAGTAGGCCTGGGATGTTTGATCAATGCAGTTTGGCATTAAATGGCATTAGGTGGACAGAAGAGGCAATTAAAAAAATGGAATAGTGGCTCACACCTGTAATCCCAGCCCTTGGGAGGGAGGCGGAAACATGTGGATTGCCCTGAACTCAGGTTCGAGACCAGCCTGAGCCAGAGCGAGACCCCATCTCTAAAAAATAGCCAGGCACTGTGGCAGGCACCTGTAGTCCCAGCTGCTTGGAAGGCTAAGGCAAGAAGATGACTTGAACCCAAGAGTTTTAGGTTGCTGTGAGCTAAGATGCTAGGGCACTCAACACAGGGTGACCAAGTGAGACTCTGTCTTGGGAAAAAAAAAAAAAGTGGAATAAAGCCATTGACATCTGGACCAGAGGTGGTTCTATGTGGCTGCAGAACTATGCAAGGATGCTTTCATAGGATGATTTGAGACTAATGCTGCTGGTGGGAACCATGGGAATTATGTGATAATGTTATATCCTCTTTGAATTTACCAGATATACTCTTTTTTTTTTGGAGGCAGAGCCTCAAGCTGTCCCCCTGAGTAGAGTGCTGTTGCATCACAGCTCACAGTAACCTCCAACTCCTGAGCTCAAGCAAGTCTCCTGCCTCTGCCTCCCAAGTAGCTGGGACCACAGGTGCCCACCACAACACCCGGCTTTTTTTGGTTGCAGCCATCATTGTTGTTTGGCGGGCCCAGGCAGGATTTGAACCCGCTACCTTAGGTGTATGTGGCTGGCGCCTTAGCCACTTGAGCCACAGGCGCCAAGCCCAGATATACTCTTCATGGTGTCAACCATGTTGTGGTATAAGGCCAAAAGTGAAGGCTAAATATAATCTGCCACCTTGATATCTGGTAATGTTGGCATGACCTCAGATGGCTCAAGTTCAAATCCCCTTCTCATTCTGCTGTCTTAGATAATGTATCCTAGCCTAACAAACTTTCCCATTAAGGCAGTAGTTCTCAACCTGTGAGTCGAAACCTCTTTTTAACAATGAAAATACATTGTAGCATTAGGAAGATTGAGAACAACTACATTAAGGAGACCAGGCAGAGTTCTTGGTTATAATACTTTATAGTCAGTTTCAATTTCATTCCTACCCTCAGAGGTATTCAGAGAAGCCACTTGTATCCCTTAGAGGTGAATCAGGGATCATCACACTCTCTTCATCCTACAGAGTATGCAAAAAATACTCTGCTTGGCTTAGCGCCCATAGTTCAGTGAGTAGGATGCCTGCCACATACACCAGGGCTGGCAGGTTCAAGCCTGGCCCTGGCCTGCTAAACAACAATGACAACTACAACCAAAAAATAGCCAGGCATTGTGGCGGGCACCTGTAGTCCCAGCTACTTAGGAGGCTGAGGCAAGAGACTTGCTTAAGTCCAGGAGTTTAAGGTTGCTATGAGCTGTGAGCTATGATGCCATGGCACATAGTGAGATTTTGTCTCAAAAAAAACAAAAACACTCTCTGCTTCCTCACTATTATCCACAGTACAGCCTCCAGGTGGCCCTCAGTGGTGAGTGGTATATTCCAGGCTGAGTATATTTGATTTGTAAATTGCTGTTGATAGTATGTCCAATGTCAGATGTCATGTGTTTGACCATCACTATTGCCTTAGGGTGAGAATCCCACCCTCACCAGTAGGAAAGAAGGAAAGCATTAAAATACTTTAACTTCATGGGGAGGCTAAGGAGACACTGCTGATGGGGGCAGAGAAGTGTGGATAGCCACAGGCGTGTGTCTTTGTAGTCTAAAGAATGGTGAGTATTTCGAGTTGTTTGTCTGATAGACCAAAGATAGTACATCAAGATTTACATGACCTTGGCCATAACAGAAATTGCCTTTCATGTCTTGGTGCCTGTGGCTCAAGTGGCTAAGGCGCCAGCCACATACACCTGAGCTGGCAGGTTCGAATCCAGCCCAGACCACCAAACAACAATGACAACTGCAACCAAAAAATAGCCAGGCGTTGTGGTAGGTGCCTGTAGTCCCAGCTACTTGGGAGGCGGAGGCAGGAGAATCACTTGAGCCCAGGAGTTAGAGTTTGCTGTGAGCCGTGATGCCATGGAACTTTACCCAGGGTGAGCTTGAGGTTCTGTCTCAAAAAACAAAAAAGAAATTGCCTTTCGGGGGGTTGGGGGGGGTAGACATTTTATATGTCAGGACCATAGCATAGATGGCCTCTTTGCTTATTAGCTTCCTTTTGCTGATGGTTATATCCCATGATCAGTAGGCCCATGAGGACACAAATGCATCAACAAGCCTAGTTTCTTATCTGAAATGGGGACCCTGGGAGGAGATAGGCATGGGTGGATGTGTGGAAGAGGTAGATTGTGGAACCTCAGCTGTTTGTGGATTCATCTTTCACCATCATTGCAGGGTGCTGTGACCTTTGAAGATGTGGCTGTAAACTTTTCCCAGGAGGAATGGAGTCTCCTTAGTGAGGCTCAGAAATGCATGTACCATGATGTGATGCTGGAGACTCTGGCACTTTTGTTCTCCTTGGGTAAGGTCCTCACCCTCACTTTGTGACCTGATCTACTCTCTGCCCTTTCCCTTTTTTCTTGTTGGCTAGACTCTCAGGAGCATAGGCACAGCTTCCTTCCTAAATTCTCTTGATAGGTTCTGTAGTTAGTGAGGTGTGTTGAAATATATAAATAATCCACACCAACAGTAAAAGATAAATATAGTCTAGCAAAGGAGAGAGGAAAGGAGAAAGGAGGGGAGGGCAGTTAGCAGGATCTCACTGCATGTGCACAATGTGAGAGTGTTCGGCATGATCCCTGGGTCAAGGACTCAACTACAACTTGAACTTTACCTTGGAAGTGAGAACAATGTAACCTAAAAATTTGTACCCTCATATTAATTTGAAATTTAAAAAAATAGAGTAAGCTATGTATATTCCCCTCTCCTCTCCTTGAGCATCCCCACCACCTGCTTCATTGCAGGCTCCCAGGGAAGGATTCAGGGTCAGTATTCTTGGAGTCACCCTAATGCATTCCACTTTGCTTGCCCTCTGACTATCTAGGTGACTTTGTTCAGATCTGAGACGCCTGTGTGCCCAGGTTATGCTTGCTTTCTAGTTTTCATTTCTTTATGCCTTCCTGTGGCAGGAATGGGCATTGCTGTCATTATCACTTCCTACACAGATCATAACTGTTCTCCAAGGGTGCTTGTTTAACACTTCATAATATTTAGTTTCCTTTCATAGGCTGTCCAGTGCTGAGTTGTTTTGAGTCACTGTTGGCTTTTCATTTGCCCTGTCATTCCCTTAATCTTTATACTATCCAGGTCCCATGTACTTGGTCATAATGGTGGTAGGATGGTTCTAAAGATGCAAATGGCTGTCTCATGATGTGGGCTCAGAGGGAGCCTACTGGCATCCTGGGAGAGGGCATAATGTCAAGGCTTTGTTCAAATCATACCAGAAAATTATTTTATTTGACAAGTGTTTTTGTGGCCAGATGAGTAGGCACACACTATTTCTTTTTTTTTTTTTTTCCCATTCTTGAGAGTTTGCAGAATTGTCAGTTCTACATCTTATCATTTCTGCTATTATAAGCACCCTGAGACTAATCTTCAGATCTATGGACTCCGTGTCTCACATGTCTATTTGCAGTAGTTTCCAATTATGACATATAAATTTTGTATTGTCAAGTTGGTACTCATTGTTAAACAGTTTCTGTGTGGTAATCATTTTTTGAGACTGGACATATCCCCATATACAGCATTCACATGTCATCAGCACACAAGGTCCTGGAGACACGTTCTTTGCACAGGAAGTAGTTGTAGATCCTGCCTCTACTGGCTCTGTTGCATGTATAGTTGGTGCCTTCACATCATGAGGCCTCATACATTCTGTGACCTTTATACCTCAGTATACCATCTTCAACTTTAACACAATATCCTGCAAATATTTCTATGTGCTCATTCCTCAATTTGTGAGACATACCTGTGAATGGACTGTTCATTTCCACTCGAGGTAATTTGTACTTCACCAGCATTTTCTTGCTTTCAGGGGGTTGTAGTGGAGCTGAAGATGAGGAGGCACCTTGTAAGCAGAGCACTTCTATACTAGGAGTGTCTCCACTCAGAACTTGTAAGACAGATGTGTCTCTTAAGAGTGCACACCCCTGTGAAATGTATGCCGCAGTCTCGAGAGATATTGTGCACTTGAGTGAGCACCAGGGAATACCTGGCAGGCAGAAACTGAACGGATGTGAGGGAAAATTGTATAATGGTCCAAACCTTCATCAGCAGTGGAAGCAAAATGTTGGAGAGAAAACTTATAGAAGAAGCATCATCCAGGAAGCATCATTTTTAAAGAGCTGTGAGTCCCATGTAGCAGTGAAGCCATTTAACTTCAGTCAGGTTGGGAAGGACTTGGAATTACTACAGAAAGAGGCAGCTCACACTGGAGAAAAGTCGAGCATTGAAATCAAGTATGGGTCACCCCTGCAGAGGGAAAAAACTCATGGCTGTGGAGAACCCACAATAGCCTTTGACTCCAGACACACACTGGTTGAGCACCAGAGACTTCTCCCTAGAGAAGGATGTTATGTGTGCAGTGTATGTGGGAAATCTTTTAGCGGAAGGAATAGCTTTAATAATCACCAGAAAGTTCATACTGGAAAAAGACTTCATAAATGTGGAGAATGTGGGAAATCTTTTCGACAAAAGGGCAACCTTATTCAACATCAGCGAGGTCACACTGGAGAAAGGCCTTATAAGTGTAAGGAATGTGGAAAATCATTTAGGTACAAGTCCCACCTCAATGAACACCAGAGACTTCATACTGGAGAAAGACCTTACAATTGTGGGGAATGTGGGAAATCATTTAATAAGAAGTGTCATCTCCTTGTCCACCAGAGAATTCACACTGGAGAAAAGCCTTACAAGTGTGAGGAATGTGGGAAAGTATTTAGCCATAAGAACTCTATTACTATACACTGGAGAGTTCACACTGGAGAAAGGCCTTATGAATGCAATGAATGTGGGAAATCATTTCCCCACAGCTCTGCACTTTATATTCATAAAAGAGTTCACACTGGGCAAAAGCCTTATGAGTGCATTGTATGTGGGAAATCCTTTGCTGAAAGCTCTAGTCTCATTAAACACAGGAGAATTCACACTGGAGAAAGGCCTTATGAATGCACAGAATGTGGGAAATCATTTTTTCGGAGTTCTTCCCTCCTTCAACATCAGACCATTCACACTGGAGGAAAGCCTTATGAGTGCAGTGAATGTGGGAAATCCTTTGCTAAAGCATCCAGTCTACATCAACACAGAAAAGTTCACACTGGAGGAAGACCTTAAGAGCACAGCGAATGTGAAAAAAAAAATTACCCAAAGTTGTGCTCTCCTTGAGAGTTTACGCTAGCCAAGTCCTTACATGTGAAATAAGTTTGAGGAGTTCTTTAGCCATAGGGAATTCTGACTTCTACTTTAAGGTCAGAAACTTCACACTAGATCAAGGTCTTAATTGTGAAAAATATAGGATATTTGCTATCCAGAAGGCTAGCTTCATCACATACAGGAGAGCTCCCGCTGCAGAAGTGAACTTTGGAGTGCAATAAATATGAGAAAGCCTCAGCCTTCTCACATTGGGTACCAGAACATTCACATGAGAAAAACAACATAGATTACAGGGAATATTATTTATTGTTGAGTGTAACACTGGAGGAGATCCCTTATGAGGGTGCCATGTGCCCAAACCGAATGTCATAAATATTTTTAGTGCACATAATTTTTCTTCTTTATGTTCCTTAGGTGAGAATATATCTGTACTGATGTGACATACTATTTCTCATAGCCTAGTGAGAATATCCAGAAATTTAAAAGTATTTTGATAAGTTTTTAAAGCAGAATTTTTACCTCTTCTTGTTTTTTTCCCAAAATGGATAGTATATACTTGAATTTTCTTTTTTTATTCAATCAGATTTTTTTTTCTTGAGACAGAGTCTCAATATGTTGCCCTCAGTAGACTGCTGTGGCATCATAGCATACAGCAACCTCAAACTCTTGGTCTTTAAGCCATTCTCTTGCCTTAGCCTCCTGAGTAGCTGGGACTACAGCCTGCCACAACATCTGGCAATTTTTTGGTTGCAGTTATCATTGTTGTTCAGCAGACCTGAGCCAGGCTTGAACCCACCACCCTTGGTGTATGTGTCTGGCACCCTACTCACTGAGCTACAGGTGCCAAGCCCCAATTTATATGTTTTATTTTCTATGAAATGAAACCATTTTCATTATTTTCTTTTTTTTAGTAATATATACCAATTTTTTTTTTTTTTGGTACAGACAGAATCTCACTTTATTGCCCTTGGTAGGGTGCTGTGGTGTCACAGCTCACAGCAACCCCAACTCCTAGGCTTAAGTGATTCTCTTGCCTCAGCCTCCTGAGTAGCTGGGATTACAGGTGTCTGCCACAACACCTGGCTATTTTTTTGTTGCAGTTCAGCTGGGGCTGGGTTTGAACCTGCCATCCTCAGTATATGGGGCTGGCGCCCTACTCACTGAGCCACAGGCGCCATCCTATATACCAGTTCTTTTGTATATACTACAATAGTTCTGTCCTTTAAATTTTTTTTTGTTTTTACCACAGTTCTCCATATGGATGTCCTACAAATTTTTGAAATTTCGCTACAGAAAATTGCATACAACTTACATGAAGTGAAATGTTTTAATACCTGAGTAGCTACTAAGCAGGTCAATAAGTGGAGTATTTATAGAACATCATTGGCTCCTATTTATTCCTTTTAATGAAAATGTTTCAATCCCCCTCCCCCCAAGTTAGGGATTTTTCTCACACAAAACTTGGGGCCTTCTAGCTTTTTGTAGGTAGAACCTATACTGACCAATGTAGTTTAGCTTTGCCAGTTTTTAAAATTTATGTGAATGTAGTCATATGACAAGAATTAGATGTGTGGCCACATTTGCACATATGCATTTCTGCTTTTATATGTACCTGTATTTATGTAGCTATATCAAGCTAATTTTTATTTTTTTGTATTATGTTTATGTAAAATAATGAAAAATATATTGGTCTTTGTACTGGTACCTGACTCAGAGCTCCTAAAACCATCCAGTTAAATTGTTGGCTCCTAGTTGGTGTCTGTCTAGAAGTGGATAATTCCTTGTTGTGGGAAAAACCCATTGATGACCAGAAGTGTTACAAGAATATAGGAGTAATCAGTTTGTTTTTCATGTACATTTGGTGTCAGTAAAATGAACTTGCTAGAATGGTCCTGTCACATGAGAACGTGGTTTGGGAAGAGAAATGATGAAAGGGTAGCGCATGAGTACTTTTTGATCCCTGGGTGATGCCCCCATCACCTGTGGTATGAAACTGCAGCTGTGCTGGAATCAGTTAATAAAGATATAAGTTACCAGGCAGCACCTGTGGCTCAGTGGGTAGGGTGCCAGCCTTATATACCAAGGGTGGCAGGTTCAAACCCAGCCCCAGCCAAACTGCAACAAAAAAATAGCTGGGTATTGTGATAGGCCCCTACTCTGGAGGCTGAGGCAAGAGAATAGCCTAAGCCCAGGAGTTGGAGGTTCCCGTGAGCTGTGTGATGCCATGGCACTCTACTGAGGGTGACAGAGTGAGACTCTGTCTCTGCCAAAAAAAAAAAAAAGATACAAGTTACCAATGAATTCAGAGTGTTTCTGTTACTTTAAAATAAACCACAAATGAGGTACCTTCCAGTCAAAATACAAACTTGGGGGTGCTAGTGGCTCAGTGACTAGGGCACTGGCCCCATATACTGAGGGTGACAGGTTCGAACCTGGCCCCAGCCAAACTGCAACAAAAAAATAGCCAAGCGTTGTGGCAGGCGCCTGTAGTCCCAGCTACTCAGGAGGCTGAGACAAGAGAATCGCCTCAGCCCAAGCACTGGAGGTTGCTGTGAGCTGTGACCCATGGCATTCTATGGAGGGCGGAGGGTGACAAAGTAAGACTGTCCCTTTAAAAAAAAGGGTGGGCTTGGCGCCTGTGGCTCAAGCGGCTAAGGTGCCAGCCACATACACCTAAGGTGGTGGGTTCGAATCCAGCCCAGGCCTGCCAAACAACAATGACGGCTGCAACCAAAAAATAGCC
>NW_003852486.1:6538042-6549152 GCF_000181295.1 Otolemur garnettii | reverse complement strand
ACCTCCAACTCCTGGGCTCAAGCGAGTCTCCTGCCTCAGCCTCCCAAGTAGCTGGGACCACAGGTGTCCGCCACAACGCCTGGCTATTTTTTTTTTTTGGTTGCAACCGTCATTGTTGTTTGGCAGCCCGGGCTGGATTTGAACCCACCAACTTAGGTGTATGTGGCTGGTGCCTTAGCCACTTGAGCCATAGGCGTTGAGCCCAAAGGGAAGTCTTTTTATGACTCTTGGCAGATCTATTACGGAGAGATGGGGCTGCAGGGCCTGGGTAACTTCACTGTGTCCTCTTGGATTTCTGATCACCACAGGTGTGTTCCCATTCTTCCATTGTATTCCTTCAACACTGGAGTCCAAGGGTCCTCAAACTTTTTAAACAGGGGGCCAGTTCACTGTCCTTCAGATTGTTGGAGGGCCGGACTGCGGGCCCTGGGATGAGTCAGCTGCTAAGCAAGACAGGCAGAGGTGGCAAAAATACCAGATGGGAGATAAATGTCCTAGGTGGGCCGCATGCAGCCCACAGGCCATAGTTTGAGGACACCTGCTCTAGTCAAACCTTCACTATTAATTCATTACCTTGATTTTTTTCCTGCGAGAGAGACAAATGTAGCCATCTCTAGTTAAACATCTTGCTCTTCATCACTGAGGCTCCATCTCTACCAAACCCACACTAGTGATTAAACATCATAACACCAGTAATAGAGCCTGGGTGCAAGACTGGCTGTGCTGGTGGTCCTGAACAGCAGGGAAACCGACTCCTACCACTTTCACTTTGAACTAGAGGAACAGTCTGGCAACACTGTGCAGAGTAAACCTGCCCTGGAGCCGGCCAAAGCACCACACACCCTCCCTTGAGCAAGATGACCCCTCAAGCCTGCAAACAGTTCATTGGCCAGCAAGGCAGCTTGTGCTTGTATCCTGATTGACATCCCTGAAGTGCCCCATTCCCTGCATACAAGCACCTGACATACCTAATAGCCCTGCACCCACAATCAGAGCCCAAGAACCTGCTCTGTAGACTGTCCTTGGCAAAAATGCCCCTAGGCCATCTGAGCAGCTATGTACCTGTGCCTCAGGACTGACAGCTATGCAGGCTGGCCCTGATAGGTAAGCCCCAAGGCAGTTGAACAGCTGGGCATTCATTCAAGTCTTGGTTTTAAGAAGCAGCCTGAGCCAGGCACAGTAGCTGATGCCTGTAATCCTAGCACTCTGGAAGGCCAAGGCAAGTGGACTGGTTGAGCTCAGGAGTTTAAGAACAGCCTAAGTAGAGAGAGACCCTGTCTCTAAAATCACCCAGGCACTATGGCAGGTCCCTGTAATTCCCAGCTACTTGGGAGGCTGAGGCAAGAAGATCATTTGAGCCCAAGAGTTGAGATTGCTGTGAGCTATGACACCATAGTACTCTACTGAGGGTGACAAAATGAGACTCTTGTTTCAAAAAAAAAAAAGGCCGGGCTTAGTAGCTCACACCTGTACTCCCAGTACTCTAGGAGGCTGAGGCAGGTGGATTCTTTGAGCTTATAAGTTCTTTGTCTCTACTAAACCCAGAAAAACTAGCCAAGCATTGTGATGGGTGCCTGTAGTCCCAGCTATTCAGGAGGCTGAGGCAAGAGTTTTGCCTGAGCCCAAGGCTTTGAGGCTGCTGTGAGCTATGATGCCACAGTACTCTATCCAGGGTGACAGAGTGAGGCTCTGTCTCAAAAAAAAAAAAAAAAAAAAAAGCCTGGTGGGACACCTTTAGGGACACACCCCATGCCAACTGAGCAGCAGTGTGCTCCCATCCCAGATCTGAGAAATAGTCCTGTGGGCTACCTCCAGCAGACATGCCCTCAGGCCAGCCAAGCAACTGTGTGCCCAAGTTCAGACCTGAAAAGCAGTCTTGTAGTATACCCCCAGAAGATACATACCTGAGCCAAGCACAACTTCAGCAGTTGTGTAGCTCTGTGCTGGATCTAAGAAACAGTCTCATGGTTGCCAGCAGCAAATGTGCTCCCAGGTCATCTAACTATTCCTGTACCTGCATGCCAGGCCTGAGATACAGCCATGTGAGCTGACCCTGGTGGGCATACCCCCAGGCTAGCTAAGCAACCATGTACTTGCCTTCCGAGTCCCAGTAACTTGCCTGTGGTCTCAATCCCAGTAAAGTAGACCCCAAGTTGGCCAACTAACCATGTACAAGCATAAGCTCTCAATCAGAGAAAGCCCAGTGTGGACCCCAAGTTGGCCAACTAACCATGTGCAAACATAAGCTCTCAATCAGAGAAACAGCCCAGTGAGCACACCACTAAGCTGCACCATTGTTGCCACAAATTGTCAGCCTAGGTCACCAAGAAACTCACAAATGTTTCTAGTGGATTACAGCGGAAGAAACCACATGAAGACTACACTACTGCATCCGCCTAGACTCAAAAGTACTCACCCTGGCTAGGCACAATGGCTCATGCCTGTAATCCCAGAACTCTGGGAGACCAAGGCAGAGAATTGCTTGAGCTCATGAGTTCAAGACCAGCCTGATGAAGAGTAAGACCCTGTCTCTACTAAAAAAAAAAAAATAGAAAAATTAGTCAGGTGTGGTGAGTTGTCCCAGCTACTCAGGAGGCTGAGACAAGAGGAGCCCTTGAACCCAGGAGTTTGAGGTTGCAGTGAACTATGACATCATAGCACTCTAGCCTGGGCTGCAAATGAGACTCTGTCTCAAAAAAAAAAAAAAAAAAAGGAAGGAAGGGAGGGAGGAAGGAAAGAGAGAGAGAAACACACGCACACAAAGGGGGCAGGACCAGCCTGAGCAAGAGTGAGACCCTGCGTGTAAACTGTACCATGTGGTAAGTTTGGACCATCACTTTATTTTTACCTAGGGCTTTTTTTTTTTTTTTTTTTTGGAGACTGCCAGGTATTGCTCTTTTGCCCAGACTGTTGTGCTGTGGCATCATCATAGCTCACTGCAACCTCCAACTCCTGGGCTCAAGCAATCTTCCTGCCTCAGCCTCCTGAGTACCTGGAACTATAGGCACAGGCCACCACATCAGCTACTTCTTTTCTGGCTTTTTTGTAGACAGTGTCTTGCTATGTTACCCAGGCTGGTCTTCAAGCCTCAAGCTAGCCTCCCAAAGTGCTGAGAATACAGGTGTGAGTCACTGAGCCTGGCCTCCAATGATGTTTTAGAAACTAAGTAGAAGCCGAGTATCACAGACCCAGAACTAATACGTTTACAAACACCTGGGCGATCAGTTGTACACAATACCCGCTCAGAACGTGATGAAGGCTCCTTCCAAGAAAGGAAGGCCCTTCTCTGCATTTGGACCAGAAGCTGCCATTGCCCAGCGCCCCTCGCGGTGGCGCTCAGTCCTTTCTCTTGGAAGCCTGAGACGTGTTCCTCGTTCTGTACATTTCCCGGAACTACATTATCCAGTGAAGCCTTAGAGAGGAGGTGCCTTTGCCAGAGGTACGTAGCGTCAGGTCTGGATTTCCGGCGTCCTGCTTGAGGCGGCCATTTTAGCTGGTTTTGTGTACATGTTGCTGCACTGGGTATGAACCAATGTGACAAGATTGAAAAAGAGTGAGAAGAGTGATTGTGCTTGCTGCACAGAGGCGGATCTGAGGCTCGATGACGCAACAGACCCGGGATAGGGACCGCCGTGCCCAGCTCCGCGGACAAAGTCCGATGGCGGCGGCCACGTTGAGGGACCTGGCTCTGGTAAGTGACTCCGGGCTTCACTTGCTCCCACCCTACTCAGATCAGAAGGCGCCAGTGAGGAGCGCTTCATCGCCCGCAACCCAGGGCTCTGTCCTGGACAGTGAGGCACTCATGGTGTGGTCCCTGTTTCTCATTACGTGGGATGTGGGTGGAAGTGTAACAGGCAGAGGGTCAGCATGTGCAAAGGCTCGGCGGGGCGACTGAGCTAGGAGGATTTGTAACTCAGGGACATTTTGTGTCCACTGGTAAAAAAAATTGTTAGGTAACAGTTACTCCTTTAGTTAGGGTGACCAGACGTCCCGATTTTGGCGGGACAGTCCGGCTTTTCATCAATTTGTTCCGCGGCGTTTTAAAAAAGTCCCGATTTTTGGAAAGAATGCACAAATGGGCTGGAGAACAAGAAGGGAATATACGGTTTTCGGCCACCATATGGCTATTTCGCCAGAATATGAGTTTTATATTATTTTTGTTAATTTTATAATGTTAAACTGTAATAAATAATTGCTGAGAAGTGATTATCGAGAACTGCTTATCAAAGTTTGCCTTGTTGTCAAGCCCTGCCCTGCGCCGTCCCCCCCCCCCCCCCCCCGCCCGTGTTGTCCCGCCTTACAGATGTTAAAATCTGGTCACTCTGCCTTTAGTATAATGCTGAAGATTGTACTTTGATAGAGGCCATGGAGAGTTTTGAACAAAAAAGGAACTCCCTATATGTGGGTTTTTAAAATATTTTCCTAGTGGATGTTAAAAGGAAGAACAGACTAGAAGGAGGTAATAAGGACATTAAGGCATTGAGAGGTTAAATATTTGTTCAAGGCCACGTAGCTAGTAAGAGAGCATTAAACCTAAGGTGACCAGATTTTAACACTGGTAAAGCGGGACACCATTGTCGAGGGGGTGGGGGTTTTGGGGGGATGGGGGGGTGTTCTTAATTAAAAATTTGGTCTATATGGAGCAACAAAAATTTTTATAGAATGCAAAATAGTATTGTAATATATATATTTTTAATTTCAACATAAGTACAATTTACAAATATAATACATTTTAAAAAATTATGTATATGGCGGTGCCTGTGGCTCAAAGGAGTAGGGCGCCTGTCCACCTGGGCGACCTTGCCCAGGAGGGGAGTAGGGAGTTTACATTAGCCTTTTCATTTCCAAATAAAGGTACGTTAACCTCTTCATTCCCAAATGGAGTTACATTAACCTTTTCAGCAGCCGAAAACCGTATATTCCCTTCCCTAGCTTGTGGTGCATTCTTTCCAAAAATCAGGGCTTTTTAAAATGCTGCGGAACAAATTGTTAAAAAGCGGGACGTCTGATCACCTTAATTAAGCCTCCAGAATAAAGAGCCAGCCTGAGGTCTCTTAGCTTCAGGGCCAGACATAAGTTACAGAGAGTCCTCAGTCCATCAGATCCCACCGTGGAGGCTCGGCGCCTGTGGCTCAAGTGGCTAAGGCACCAGCCATATATACACCTAAGGTGGGGGGTTCAAATCCAAGCCGGGCCTGCCAAATAACAACGGCTGCAACCAAAAAATAGCCGGATGTTGTGGTGGGTTCCTGTGGTCCCAGCTACTTGGGAGGCTGAGGCAGGAGACTTGCTTGAGCCCAGGAGTTGGAGGTTGCTGTGAACTGTGATGCCACAGCACTCTACCCAGGGGGATAGCTTGAGGCTCTATCTCAAAAAAAAAAAAAAAAAAATCCCACCATGGACACATTCCTGAAGGACTTACCTTTTTACACATCTTCTCATGGTTGTAGAAGCGCTTAAGGAACTCACACAAGGAAAGTAGAGGGGTGTTCTAGTTCCTCAGTGGCATATATTGTCTAGCTTGTGGTGTCATGGGGCTCTTGTGTGCCTTTTCTGCAGTCCTTTGATATGGGGATCTTAGAAAAAATCCAGATTCAGGGTTTGAAGTCAGTGATACAGGAAATGGGAAGATGTTTTTCATTTCTGTCAGCTGATGTAAACACATGTGGAAGGTTAATACAGGATCTGATGCTGGGATTATGCAAATGCAAGGGGGGAGGTGATGTTACCTAGGTCTTAACATCCCTTTTTTTTTTTTTTTTTTTTTTGAGACAGAGTCTTGCTTTGTCACCCTTGGTAGAGTGCTGTGGTGCCATAGCCCACAGCAACCTCAAACCCCTGGGTTCAAGCAATTTTCTCGCCTCGGCTTCCCAAGTAGCTGGGACTACAGGCCTAGCCACAGTACCCTATTTTTAAAGATGAGGTCTAACTTTTGCTGATTTGGAACTCCTGAGCTCAGCCCACTCACTGACCTTGGCCTCCCAGAGTGCTGGGATTGTAGGCATGAGCCACTTTGCCCAGCTATACAGGCTCTTTCTGGTTGCAGAGTGGAGAATGTGGGCTTGAGGGAGGTGGAAGGGAGATCCAATTGAAGGCTCGTGCCATAGTTCACATGAGGGATTAATGGACCAAAGTTGTTGCTTAAGAGATGTGGCTGGATTCTGGATTCATATTTTTTAGAAGGGCAACTAGATTTTCTAATGTGACCCATGAGGACTTAAAAGAGGATTTAGGGACTCTACGTGGTAGCTCATATTTGTAATTCTTGCACTCTGAGAACCCCTGAGCTCAGGAGTTCAAGACTAGCCTGAGCAACAGCAAGACCCTATCTCTACTAAACAAACACAAAAATTACCTGGCTATTTTCAAGCAGTGCCTGTAGTACCAGCTACTCAGGAGAGAGGGATTGCTTGAGCCCAAGAATTTGAGGTTGCTGTGGCCTAGGCTAATGCCTCTGGCTCAAAAAAAAAAAAAAGACAAAGAGGATTTAGGAATGATCCCCACCCCCACTCCCCCAGGGTTTGGTCTTAGCAGCTGTGACCTTAGAAGCTGTATAAACTGTGATGAACAAGTGTTGTTTAGTTTTAATTTGGAAAAATAAAACTTTATTGAACAAATGAAAGAGTATATCTGTTTCCTAAGAAAGGCAATAATAATGGACTTGCAAGAAACAAGTGTTTTTTTTTTTGTTTGTTTTGGACAGAGTCTCACTATGTTGCCCTCAGTAGAGTGCCATGGTGTCACAGCTCATAGCAACCTTAAACTCTTGGGTTTCAGTGATTATCTTCTCTCAGCTTCCCAAGTAGCTGGGACTACAGGTACCCACCACAACACCTGGCCGTTTTTTTGTTGCAGTTGTCATTGTTTAGCTGGCCCAGGCTGGTTTGAACCTGCCAGCCTTGGTGTATGTGGCCGGCACCCTCCCCACTGAGCTATGGGCACCACCAGGGACAAGTTGCTTTTAGGTATAATATTCCCTGAGGGTATCAGGAGGTTTGTTTTGGTCAGAGTAGAAAAAACCCCAGTCTGTTTTTCCTCTGCTTTCCTCCAACAACAGTCACACAGAATACTTCTGTGACCAGATATGTGAAGGGTTTTCCTCACACACAAGGAATTCTCTAGAGGATTCCAGATAGGTGTCCTTCAATTCAATTTCAAAGTTATCTATAGAGTCAAATCCTACAGGTTGAGGGCTCAGTCCCACAAAACTGCCCAACCCTCCCACTTCTGATGCCAGTCACAAATCTCAAGATGTTTTTGCCTGTGCTTCTGACTGACCTGCTACAAATCTATTTCCCATAACCCCTTCCTTGAGTTTCATTAATTTGCTAGAGCCAGTCACAGAACTTAGGAAGACGTGTCTACTGGTTTATTATAAAGGATAAAGATGAAGAGTTGCATAAGGCAAGGCAAGGGGGAAGAGGCATGGAGATTCCATATCCTCCTGGTTGTACCACCTTTTTGGAATCTCCCTGAAGCCTTTCCTTTTGGGATTTTGTGGAGGCTTTATTACATAGCATGATTGATTAAATCATTGACCATTGCTGATCAACTTAACCTTCAGCACCACTCCTCTTTCTGAAAACTAGGGTTGGGACAAACTTTCCAGCCCTCTAATCCTGTCTTAGTCTTTTCTGTGACCATCCCTCATCCTGAAATTACCCGAGGGGCTGCCAGCCCCCAGTGAAGTCATTAGGAATTACAAACATATTTTGAGATTCCAGAGATTTTAGGAGTTGTGTCCCACAAGGTGTAGGGGGGGGAGACTAAATATTTCTTAATATCACAGCCATATTAAGAGTTTCCAATATTTCAGAAACTACTAAATGAAGGTATCAAATAGGCAGTTGGATACAGATGTTGCTATATGGAGATAGATTGATATTGGAGATAACCAGTATATATTAGCTACTATGTAGACCAAGGTTAGTGAGCCATGGGTCACATTTAGGAAGGGCAATCATTAAATTATGGTGGTAAAGCTCTCAGAGGAACAACAAGGAGAAGGTTGGGTCTCCTGGTTGGGTACTTGGATGATGGTATTGACCCCCTAGAAACAAAGGTGAGAGAGGTGAGTGGCCATATGAGGAAGATATATCAGACAGCATAGTTTGGCAGGGGGCATGGGCTTTTAAGGAGAAAATGGACAAGATGGGTGCAGAACCACAGAAATAATTGGATGGAAATGACACTCAGGTGGAAACTTGTGCTTATTCACCATTCTGTGGATTTATCCCCATTTTGAGCCAACTTTGGTGGCATCTGAGGTGTTTTATTCACCTCAGAGGGAAAAGGGTTATCTGTGGTTGGGTGCGATGGCTCATGCTTATAATCCTAGCACTAGGGAAGGCCAAGGCAGGTGGATTTTTCTGAGCTCATGAGTTTGAGACCATCTTGAGCAAGAGAGAGACCCTGTCTCTAAAAATACCTGGGCATTGTGGTGGGCACCTGTAGCCCCAACTACCTGGGAGGCTGAGGCAATTGCTTGTCCCCAAGAGTTTGAGGTTGCTGTGAGCTATGATGCTATGGTACTCTACTGAGGGTGACAGAGTGAGACTCTGTCTCAAAAAAAAAAAAAAAAAAGGAAAGGAAAAGATTATCTGTGACAATTGATAGGCCTGGGGTGGGTGACCAGTGGGTCTGGGCTTTGGAATTCTGTGGACAGAGGGAATAGCAAGTGCAGTACAGAAATGGGATAGGGCTGTGCATATCTCAAACCATATGTGGTTCTGTGTGGCTATGAATTCATATACTAAGGCCTTCATATGAATCATTTGGGGCTACCACTGCTACTGGGAACCACAGGAACTCTGTGGCAATTTTAGATTGTTTGAATTTACCATGCATACTATAGGTGTTGTCAGCCATGTTGTGGTGTAAGGCCCAATCTGATGTGCCATTATGACATCTGGTGATGTTGATGTGACCTGAAATGGCCTGACTGCAAATCCCTTAACCAGTCTGCTCTCTTGGTTAATATATCCTAGCCTAACACACCTTTTTATCAAAGGGACCAGGCAGAGCTTCTGGTTATTCCTTTGTAATGAGGTTTGATTTCATTCCTACCCACAGAGATATTCAGACAAGCCAATTGCATTCTTCCAAGGGAATCAGGCCGTCACACCATCTTCATCCTACAGAGATTGAATCCAACACTTCCTGGTTGCTTACTTTTATCCATAGTGCAATCCCCATGTGCTCCTCTGTGGTGAATGCTATCTTCTCAGGCTATGAGTCTATAGTAGAACCTCTGTAGTTGACCACCTCAGGTTGACCTAATTTTCATAGACCAGGAGTGCATCACATGTACATTATCAGTACAGTGGGCCTTGCTCCTTATGTTAACCAGTTTGTTACAGTCCATGGTTGGTCAGCTTACACAGGTTCTACTGCTTTTGGTCAGTGAACTGTTGATGATATGTGACCAGTGTCAGGAATTGTCATTTTTTTGTTTGTTTGTTTGTTTGTTTCTTATTTTTGTTTTAGGAGTTGTCATTTTGCCATCACTAGGGTAAGAATCCTACCCTTACCATTAGAAGGGAAAGTAGGGAATTAAAATACTTGTAGGAATGCGAGAGGGAGGCCAGTAATGGAGATCAGTCAGGTGGGAATGGCCATGGGTGGGACATGTATGTAGAGAGGGAGTATGTCTGATGGCTCTAGGGCACTGTATTGGCATTACATGACCTTACCTATAGCAGGGGAATTGCTGGTAAAGAGTAGGTGAATCCCTTTTAATTGATTGATTGATTGATTGATTGCAGTTTTTGACCGGGGCCAGGTTTAACCCTGCCACCTCCAGTATATGGGGCTGGCGCCCTACTCCTTTGAGCCATAGGTGCTGCCCAAGAGAAGGTGAATCCCTTTTATGTCAGGACCACAGCTTAGATACTTACTTGTTTACCTGCCTCTTATTGCTAATGGTTGTACTCCGTGATCATTGGGCCCATGAGGACACAATAGCACCAGTGAGAAAGTATTTCCTCTGAGTTGGAGACCTTGGGAGGAGGATGGGCAAAGGTAGGTGTGTGGGGAAAATGGATTGTGGATCTTCAGCATAGGGGTATTTGTGGTTTCATCTGTTCTCATCATAACAGAGCAGTGTGACCTTTGAAGACGTGGCTGTCAACTTTTCCTGGGAGGAATGGAATCTTCTTAATGAGGGTCAGAGATGCCTGTATCGTGACGTGATGCTGGAGAACTTGACACTTATAACCTCCCTGGGTAAGGCCCTCACACACATCCTTGTGCATGAACTTGTCTCTGCTATCCCCTCTTTTTCCATTGGCAAGATTGTCTTTTCTCACCTCAGGAGCATGGACACAGTTCGGTTAGTAGGACTGGGGTGTGGGTAGTGCCGTCTTGTCTTCTAGAGCAGCCCCAACAACTGCTTTCCTTCATATTCCCTGGGAAGGATTCAGGATCAGGAGTCTTGCAGTTACCCTAATGTATACCATGTTGGTTCCCCTTTGGCTGTGTGGGTGACTGCAGATCTGAGACTCCTGTGTTCTGTTTTCTTCATCTCACCTTTTTTCATGCCTGCCTGTGCTAGGAATTGCCATCACTAACATAGTCACTACTTACATGGACCATGGCCTATTCTTACATTACCTTCCTTTAAAATTCTTCTTGTATTTTGCCAGGTGCAGTGGCACGCACCTATAGTCCCAGCTACTCAGAGGCTGAAGTGGAAGGATCACTTGAGCCCAGTTTGGGCAACATAGTGAGATCTCTTCTCTTAAAATAAATAAATACATAGGCCAAACGTGGTGGCGCACGTCTATAATTCTAGCACTTTGGGAAGCTAGGACCAGCCTGAGCAAGAGTGAAACCCTGTTTCTACGGAAAATAGAAAAATATTGTATAGTAAAGCATGTACCTAGAGTAGCAGTTACTGGGGAGGCTGAGGCAGGAGGATTGCTTGAGCCCAGGAGTTTGAGGTTGCTCTGAGCTATTATAATGATGCCACTGCATTCTAGCTAGGGTGACATAAGGAAACCTGCCCTTAAAAAAACAAAAAGAGGCTGGGCAGTACCTGTGGCTCAAGGAGTAGGGCACTGGTCCCATATACTGGGGGGGTGGCAGGTTCAAGGCCCTGGCAAAAAAAAAA
>NW_003852486.1:6532332-6537308 GCF_000181295.1 Otolemur garnettii | reverse complement strand
GCTAGATTTGTCTGAGCCAGTGTTGGCTGTTCATCTGTCTTGTCTTTCCCTTAGTACTTGTGTCATCCAGATCCTACATATATGTTCATGGTGGTTGATAAGATGGAAAGCTTTGGTTGTCTCAAAGATGCAAATGAATTCAGCCTCAGCAAGATGCAATTAGAGGCAGCCTGGTTCTGAGGAGTGACATCTCAGAGGCATGATGTCAAGGCTGTGTTAAGTTCATGCCACAGTTCTCTTCTGTTTGACTAGTATTTTGGTGCCAGTGTGGATAGCCACACATTTTTTTTCTGTCTTTTCTTGCCCATTCTTGAGAATTTGCCAATTTATTGATCCTATACTTGTCACTTCTATTATATCCAGCCACGACTGATCCTCACATCTCTGAACTCCACATCTTGCCTGTTTTTCTCACTGTTCCATCTGTAGTAGTCTTCAATACTGGTACATACATTTTCTAGTATGAAGTATGTATCCATTCTTAAACAGTACCTGACAAAAGACTGCTGTGTTGTAATTGTATTTTCTTGGATGTAGACATACCTTTCTAAATAGTACTTATGTGTCATTAGCAGGTAAAGTCCTGCAAATTGTTCACAGAGGAAGAAATTACAAACCTTGCCTTTTCTCTCTGTTGCACAGTATGGTCATACCTTTTGCATCATGAGGCCTCTGCATTCTGTGATAGCTGCTGAGCAGCCCCACTTTCATCCTGAACCCACTTCCCTATCCCTGCAAATATTCTATGGACTTGGTTTTTGTTTGTTAGACACATTTGTGCATAGGCTGCACATTCTTAACAAAGTCAACATATACTTTACCAGCATTTCCTTGCTTTTAGGTTGTTGGCATGGAGGGGAAGATGAGGCAGCACCTTCTAAGCCGAGCAGTTGTGTACACATATACAAAGACGAAAGAGTTGACACTGGAGAAAGACGTTATGAGTGTAGTAAATGTGAGAAATCCTTTGCTCAAACCTCTAGTCTCATTAAACACAGGAGTGTTCACACTGGAGAAAGGCCTCATGAATGCAGTGAATGTGGAAAATTATTTCGCCAAAATGCTGCACTCCGTGTTCATCAGAGATTTCATACTGGACAAAAGCCTTATGAGTGCAATGAATGTGGAAAATCATTCCATCGAAGTTATTCACTCTTGCAACATCGGAGAATTCACACTAGAGAAAGGCCTTATGAGTGTAGTGAATGTGGGAAATCCTTTAGCCTAAGATCCAACCTCATTCACCATCAGAGAGTTCACACTGGAGAAAAACCATATGAGTGTGGGCAATGTGGGAAATTTTTTAGTAAAAGATCTATCCTCATTACACATCAGAGAGTTCACACTGGAAAAAGGCCTTATGAGTGTAGTGAATGCGGGAAATCTTTTGCTTATTCTTCTAGTCTCATTAAACACAGGAGGGTACATACTGGAGAAAGGCCTTATGAGTGCAGTGAATGTGGGAAATTATTTCGCCAAAACTCTGCACTCCGAGTTCATCAGAGATGTCATACTGGACAAAAGCCTTATGAGTGCAGTGAATGTGGAAGATCATTTCACCGAAGCTCTTCACTTTTGCAACATCGGACAGTTCACACTAGAGAAAGGCCTTATGAGTGTAGTGAATGTGGGAAATCCTTTGCTCAGACTTCTAGTCTTGTTAAACACAGAAGAGTTCACACTGGAGAAAGGCCTTATGAGTGCAATGAATGTGGCAAAACCTTTGCTGAAAACTCCAGTCTCATTAATCACAGGAAAGTTCACACTGGCGCAAAGCCATATGAATGCAGTGAATGTGGCAAGTTCTTTGCTTATATTTCTAGTCTTATTAAACATAGAAGAGTTCACACTGGAGAAAAACCTTATGAGTGCAGTAAATGTGGGAAATCCTTTGCTGAAAACTCCAGTCTCATTAAGCACATGAGAGTTCACACTGGAGAAAGACCTTATGAATGCAGTGAGTGTGGAAAATCATTTCGCCACAGCTCTTCACTACTTCGACATCAGAGAGTTCACACTGGAGAAAAGCCTTATAAATGAAGTAAATTTGGGAAATTCTTCAGCCAGAACTCTAGCTTTATTATACACTGAGGAAGTACCTTTTGAGTGCAGTGAATATGACAAAGCCTTCAGCCTTTTCTCATTGGGTATCAAAACATTCAAATGAGAGAAACAATGTACAGGGCATGGTATTTCGTGTTCAGTATAATCCTGGAGGAGGTCTCTTATGAGGGAGCCATCTGCTTAAATTGAATGTCATACATTGAACATCTGCATGAATTCCAGGTAGGTGGGAGCTGTGTTGCATTTTTCAGCCTGCCAGGGTGCCTTGTCAGGATTATGTGAGTGCCACTTCTCTGGCAAAAGCCATTTTGCTTTTACCACTTAGCAGGTTGGCAGGTGCCCACAGTTGAATGATGATTCAACCACCTCATCAGATTCCAGACAGAACTTCAGTCTTCCATTCACTTCACCAGAAAAATTTGTGAGTAGCCTCAGTACTCATTCCTTTCTCTCAGAGGAGTTAGACCATGGACCTGACCCAGAAGACTCTTCTGGTTTCTTGAAAAGATGGGACTACTTTTGGGGAGATCTTGTGGATCTTGCAGGATGATGATGATGATGATTACATTATTTGTAGAGATGGAGTCTTACTATGTTGCTTGGACTAGTCTTAAACTCCAGACTTCAAGCTCACAGAATACTTGAGATGGAATTTTCTCAACTCTCAGTTACAAACTTGAGACAACCTGCCTTGCATTGCTCTGGTTTGTGATACAATGAAGCCCTGCTGTACTGTTAAGACACCTTCAATCTCTGGAGTTGTCTTCATACATTGTCTTCACTATGTAGGGTGACTTGAAAACAACTAGATTTGTTACAGTG
Source organism: Otolemur garnettii (assembly GCF_000181295.1). Taxonomy (NCBI): domain Eukaryota; kingdom Metazoa; phylum Chordata; class Mammalia; order Primates; family Galagidae; genus Otolemur; species Otolemur garnettii. The sequence continues at coordinate 6,534,422 of NW_003852486.1, read as the reverse complement.
AAGGTATGAACAGTTATTGTATTCTTGGGATCACTAAACTTTGCTTCACAGGGGACAGTAGGACGTCAATATATCATTTGCTCCAGTTTTGGCCTACTTGCACTGCTTCCCAAAATCTCCAAAGAAAGACTACAGGGCTTTTTGATTCTTATTTTAGCCTTGATTTTACAATAATAACTCATAGGTCAACTTGACAAGGGGGCAATTTTTGTCACAACCTCTGGTGTTTCTGAGAACAACATAAAATTCGTGTCTTGTTTACAAGGGATATTCTCTGTTTAATATTGGTGAGGGTAGTTTCACAGGTTATAGATGAAACTGTAATTTTTCTAGAAACACTACACTTATAGGCAATGGTGAGACTGCATGAAGGGATTTGAATTTGCCTCTTTTAATAGGGCACCCATAGTAATGCAGTCATTGTGGTTCTGAAGGATAAGTACATACTGAAATTCTCAGAACTGCTTGAATTTTTAATATTGTGTACCTGGGTCAGTGTCAGAGAAAATAATCCAAAGATTTTGTCAATTCTTTTACAAAGCCTATCTCTGTAGGCTTTTTAGGCTGTTTACTTCAAGGCCATTCCTGCATTGGCAAGAGGGAGAGGAGAAAGGAGATCTCTTAGACCAGCTTGTGGCATTTGTGGGCAGCTAGCATTCTTTTTTGAATCGTCTGGAATTGGTCTTCATTGCTAATCATATTTTTGTTACCACTGAGGCTAGCTGTGTCACTCAGGTCATGAGGGAGAGAAGCAATAAAGAAATACTGAGTTAATAATTTTGCAAAAGTCATAGCAAGTATGACATATAGATTTTTATTTTGAAACACATTTTTAAAGCTTTGATATAAGATATAAATGACATTCAACCAACTGCCTATATTTAAACAGAATAATGTGGTAAGTTTTGACATTTATATAAACCCATGAAGCTGTCATCACAATCATGATAATGAACTTATTAATCACTTCATGTTTATCCAGAACATTTTAATAACGTCTCCCTCTGCCTTCCAGACAACCGTTGGTATATTTTGCTTCATGGTAGATTATTTTACATTTTTTAGACTTCCATATGATTAGTATAATAAAGTGTTTAGTCTTTTTATCTCTGAATACTCTCCTATAGCATATTTATTTTGAGATTTATCACTAATAATACAAGTAGTTCATTCTTTACATTGTGAGAAGTATACCTTGTTTTGAAATACCAGTGTTTGTATCTTCATTCATCTTTCATTTATGCATTCTTAAGTTGTTCCTCATTTTTGACTGTTATAAATGAAACTACAGACATTTAAATACAATTATTCATATAGATAATGTTTCATTTCTTTTGTGTTAATATCTTGGGGTTCAATGATTGAGTCATAGGATAGGTGAATGTATAGCTTTTTAAATAACAATAAAATATGCCCTAAAATTAATAACAGTGATTCCCTTTTGTATTACTGTCACCTGTGTCCAAGAGTTCCACCTCTTTCTATTTTTACCTATGAAGAGTAAAGATAGTCTTTAAAAAATTTTTTTATGTTCTCTATACATATACATGTGTTTATTTGGTTTCCATTTTTTGCCTTCACAAAATTAAAAAGGCTTAAAATTTAATAACAGTAACAATGTTTAAGATAAGGACTAGAAACAAAAACCTCATAAAGAACAAATGAAGATAAATTCAAAAAAGAAATCAGATGATTGCTGCAATGAAATATTGAGCAATAAAAATAATAATAATGCAAAAAAAGTAACATTCACATTGTCAGATAGGAGTATGTCTATCATAGAATGCTTTGACTCTGAGGTTCAATATGGAGTCATCAGTTAATTTTCTTGGGTTTTTTTTCCCAAACTCTCAAAAAATAGACAACTAATATTTATAAATAAAGGATAATTTCAAAAAACAGATCATGCCAAATCTTACATACAATAGAAAAAGAAGAAATACTTCAAAATCATTCTACTTCATCTGGATACACCTGATATTAAAATTAGAAAAAGGCTCGGCGCCTGTGGCTCAAGTGGCTAAGGTGCCAGCCACATACACCTAAGGTGGCAGGTTCGAATCCAGCCTGGGCCCACCAAACAACAATGA
>NW_003852486.1:6529368-6531718 GCF_000181295.1 Otolemur garnettii | reverse complement strand
CCCCCCCGTCTGCTCTCCTGTTCACCCATGCCCCACTGTGTCATTAATTGTCATTAATTGTCCTCACATCAAAGTTGAATACATAGGATTCATGCTTCTCCATTCCTGTGATGCTTCACTAAGAATAATGTGTTCCACCTCCATCCAGGTTAATACAAAAGCTGCAGAGTCTCCATTTTTTTTAATGGCTGAATAGTATTCCATGGTGTACATATACTACAGCTTGCTGATCCATTCCTAGATTGAAGGGCATTTAGGCTGTTATCACATTTTAACAATTGTAAATTGAGCTGCAATAAACAATCTAGTACAAGTGTCTTTATAATAAATGGTTTCTTTCCTTCTGGATAGATATGGGATTGCAGGATCAAACAGGAAATATAGGTTGAGTTCTTTGAGGTTTCGCCATACTTCCTTCCAAAAGTTTATATGAGATAGTCTTTAAAATTTTTACACCTTTTAATAAGTTGGTGTGTCTTCTCTGATAAAATGTCCTTTCATCTTCTGCTTTTAAAAAAATGAATTTTATCTCTTTTCCCTTTGGTTAAGAAAAAGAAAATAGTGAAACAACAAAGACTTATGTTGAACCTCATTCATTCTTAGTGATGTCACTTCTTCTTTTTTTTTTTTTTTTTGTAGCGACAGAGTCTCACTCTGTCACCCTTGGTAGAGTGCTGTGGCGTCACACAGCTCACAGCAACCATCCAACTCCTGAGCTTAGGCGATTCTCTTGCCTCAGCCTCCCAAGTAGCTGGGACCACAGGTACCCACCACCACGCCAGGCTATTTTTTTGTTGCAGTTCGTTCAGGGCTGGGTTTGAATCCACCACCCTTGGTATATGGGGCTGGCGCCCTACTCACTGAGCCATAGGCGCCGCCCAGTGATGTCACTTCTTTATTGTAAGGAGTACTTGTTTTTAATACCACAGGAGTTTTTGAGCATTTTGTTAGGAATCAGTGTCCCAAAGTGACCATATGAATAGATCCCAGGGCAATGAAACAATATGATGCTCTGATATTATGAGATAGATGTTTTTGTCCACAATTATGGCTCATAACTCCTATGGCCCTTGATATAATGTTGGGGCCCTGCAGGCCTCAGAAAACAGTATCACTCTCTCTCTCTCTGACCTTCTCCTATTCTCTTTTCACCTCATTTTTCTCCTCAAGCCAGGAACTTTTTCTCACTTTCTGTCTTAGAGCTGGCCATAAAGAATTTCTCTGACCTTTCTTGTCTAATTTTAGGTCTTAAGGCCCTCATTTCAGAATTGCTCCTGGGCCTTGTGTGGGAGAAAGGAATGCTACACAGAGGCCAAGAAGAATCTGATCAGACAGGCCTTGCTGGGTTTTCCTACTCAACTTTTTTTTTTGTTTGTTTTTGAGATATAGTCTCATGCTGTGCCCCTGGGTAGAGTGCTGTGGTGTCACAGCTCACAGCAACCTCCAACTCCTGGGCTTAGGTGATTTTCTTGCCTCAGCTTCCCAAGTAGCTGGGACTACAGGTGCCTGCCACAACAGCCGGCTATTTTTTGGTTATAGTTGTCATTGTTTGGCACACCCTGGCTGGATTTGAATCTGCGAGCTCTGGTGTATGTGGCTGGCACCTCAGCTGCTTGAGCTACAAGTGCCAAGCCTACTCAAGTCTGATTTTATTAGGTCATGCCCTTTTTGTCCAATCACATTTCTACACAGTTATCCATGCTTCTGTTATGCTTCCCCAGTGAAGCCTCCATAAGAGACCCAAGAGGAAAGGGTATAGAGAACTTACACACAGCTGAATATATCAAGGTTCCTAGAGTGGTACAACTGGAGAGAGCATAGAAGCTCTGATTAACACATAAATGTGTTCCCTGAGTTCTGTGAACCACTCTGCCAAATTAATCAAACCCAAGGAGAATGTTGGGATTCCCTATCTATAACTGGTGATTCAAAAGCACAGGTTCTGGGACTTCTGATAGCAATAACTCCAACATACAGTCAAAATTCCATTTCCCTACTTCTATGTATTTATTTATTTACTTATTTGAGGCAGAGTTTCACTATGTCAACTTCAGTAGAGTGCTATGGTGTCACAACTCACAGAAACCTCAAACTCTTGGGCTTAAGGGATTCTTTTGCCTCAGCCTTCCAAGTAGCTGGGACTACAGTTACCTGCCACAACGCCTGGCTATTCTTTTGTTATAGTTGTCGTCGTTTAGTAGGCCAGGCTGTGTTGGAACCTGCCAGCCCTGGTGTATGTAGCCAGAGCCCTAACCACTGAGCATCAGGTGCTGAGTCCATTTTCCTACTTTTAAAAAAGCATTTTTTATAGCAGCAACTGTGGCTCAAAGGAGTGGGGCACCGGCCCCAT
>NW_003852486.1:6520051-6528447 GCF_000181295.1 Otolemur garnettii | reverse complement strand
CAAGCCTGATATTTTTATTTTATTTATTTATTTATTTTTATTTTTTGCAGCTTTTGGCCGGGGCTGGGTTTAAGCCTGCCACCTCTGGCATATGGGGCCAGCGCCCTACTCCTTTGAGCCACAGGCCCCGCCCCAAGCCTGATAATTTTAAATCATAAAAATTATGGTATGGTATGGTACATTATTATATCCAGTGGAAAAAAAAATAACAGTTGGACTTGCTGTACAAACTTGACATTGTAAAAGACAGCCAGATGTCAGAGCATCTGTATAAGATGTAATCAGATGTCTCAGCCCTCCCATGTCATGTATTTATTTCATATTTTAGTTCTCTTTATTTTGAAGGTTTACCCTATGTTTTCATTTTATATTTGTCGTATATCTGATAATGTGACTAGGGCACTTATCTGTTATAATGTTCCACATTCTATGATGTTTCTCTTTGATAAATTTAATGTGTTCTCTCTTTTAGTGCATGCATACTTAAGAGCCAGAGGCATCAGTGGTATCCAGATTAATTGTCTACAGTGTTTCACACGTAGGGCTGAAACATCCGATTGCATCTTATACAGATGCTCTGACATCTGGCTGTCTTTAAGTTTGTACAGCAAGTCCAACTGTTATTTTTTTTCCATCTGCTATAGTAAAGTAACATACAGTTAATAGCTTGCTATTGGGCATTAATTGAGAATGCTTCAGTGAATGAAGGACATAAAATAATGAAACCTGGCTGGGTGCCCGTAGCTCAGTGATTAGGGCACTGGCCACATGCACCAGGGCTAGTGGGTTTTGGCCCTGTCTAGGCCTGCTACACAAACAAACAAACAAACAAAAAAAAAGGCTGGGCATTTTGGCAGGTGACTGTAATCCCAGCTACTAGGGAGGCTGAGGCAAGAGAATTGCTTGAGCCCAAGAGTTTGAGGTTGCTATGAGCTGTGACACCACGGCACTCTACTGAGGGTGACATAGTAAGACTGTATCAAAAAAAAAAAAAAAGAAATAAAGAAAGAAATCTGAGCTACCCATCAGGTTTTGGGTGATGTTAAAAAACATTCTAGGGCGGTGCCTGGGGCTCTAAGGAGTAGGGCACCAACCCCATATGCTGTAGGTGGTGGGTTCAAACCCAGCCCCGACCAAAAACTGCAAAAAACAAAAAAAACCATTCTAATAGGGAATGGGTATGCTGAGGAATTTCATAATAAAATGGAAATGGTTTATACAGGAAGCTTCTTTTCCCCTAAGAACAACTTGGGAACCATCTGAACAGCTACCAGAACCTATTGCACTATAGACTGTGCCCTATGAATACCTCCTAGTTTTTAATTGACCAACAAAGAGTTACTTGGTTTTCTGAATACAGTTCCAAGATGAATGGACAGCTTGCTGTTTAGAGCCCCATTAAGACCAGGAGGTGGAGGCTTGGCGCCTATAACTCAACCGGCTAAGGCGCCAGCCACATACACCTAAGGTGGCGGGTTCGAATCCCCAGCCCGGACCCGCCAAACAACAATGATGGCTGCAACCAAAAAATAGCCGGGCATTGTGGCGGGTGCCTGTGGTCCCAGCTACTTGGGAGGCGGAGGCAGGAGACTCGCTTGAGCCCAGGAGTTGGAGGTTGCTGTGAGCTGTAATGCCATGGCACTCTACCCAGGGGGACAGCTTGAGGCTCTGTCTCAAAAAAAAAAAAAAAAAAAAAAAAAAGACCAGGAGGTGGAAAGACTGGATAAAGTGAGAATACATCAACTCAAAGGACTGAATTGCATGCTGTTTTCCTAGTGGTATTGGAAGAATTGGATATATTATGTTATATGAATATAGCATCCTCAGAGTAATGGTTTGATAGAGAATTGGAACAAGCAGTTGAGACATTTTGTTGTCCTAAACAGGAAGATAAAGGCATAAAAAAAAGGCTTACATGCTTTCAAGAATGTGTGCTGGGGCAGCACCTGTGGCTCAGCTGGTGGGGCGCTGGCCCCATATACTGAGGGTGGTGGGTTCGGGCCCAGCCCTGACCAAACTGCAACAAGGAAGTGGCTGGGTATTGTGGCGGGTGCCTGTGGTCTCAGCTGCTTGAGAGGCTGAGGTGGGAGAATCACCTGGGAGTTGGAGTGACGCCACTGCACTCTACAGAGAGCAATAAAGTGAGACTCTGTCTCTATAAAAAAAAAAAGAATGTGTGCTCACACTCAACATGTAAGGGACTAAGGTAGAGTTTCCACTAGGTAGGTTTCCTCACTTTTCTGGTGGAGAGGGGGTGGTGGGAGGATGCTGGTTTGATTATACAGTTCTTCACATCATCCCAACTTCTTTTTCCTTCCTGATGAGGTGGTCCCAGGACTATGAGGGCAACTGCAGGTCTGGGAGGCGGGTATGATTCCTAAGCAAGAAACTGTGATTTCACTTTTCCACCTTTATGAAAATTTTCTGAGGACCTGATAGAGTGGGTTGTGTCTTCTCCCTGTCTGACAAAGTTGGGGTTGACAGTGGATGCTACTGTATTTCTTAGTGGTTAGGGTAGCCTTGTTCTGTCCTGTTGTAACCTTACCCTACATGACTGAGGGGAAGGCACTTGCTAGACTCATTTTGCTGTCAGCAGGCTAGACAGGACAGTGATCAAAACTCATGTTCCTTTCAGGGATATAAAAGTTTGGGTAAAAATAAATGACAAATGGACAGAAGGGTCTTGGTGCCTGTGGCTCAAGTGGCTAAGGCGCCAGCCACATACACCTAAGGTGGCAGGTTCGAATCCAGCCCGGGCCTGCCATACAACAATGATGATTGCAACCAAAAAAAAAAAAAAAAATAGCCAGGAATCGTGGCATGCGCCTGTGGTCCCAGCTACTTGGGAGGCTGAGGCAGGAGACTCACTTGAGCCCAAGAGTTGGAGGTTGCTGTGAGCTGTGATGCCATGGCACTCTACCCAGGGTGATTGATAGCTTGAGGCTCTGTCTCAAAAAAAAAAAAAAAAATGGACAGAAGGAGAAAAAATAGCTGAGGGTAGAGGTTTCCCTTATATAGTGAGGGAAATCCACAATACCTTGAAAGGCTCAGAGCAAGAAAATAATTATCTCTTACTACCATCATACCATATGCCCAGAAAGGTAAAACCATAGTTTAACAATACTATCCCTCTTTTTTTTCCTTTTCCTTTTCTTTTTTTTTTTTGGAGAGTCTCACTTTGTCTCCCTTGGCAGAGTGCTGTGGTATCTTAGCTCACAGCAATCTCAAACTCTTGGGCTCAAGCAATTCTCTTGCCTCAGTCTCCCAAGTAGCTGCGACAATGGGTGCCCACCACAACACCCAGCTATTTTTAGAGACGAGGTCTCACTCTGGCTCAGGCAATCCACCTGCCTTTGGCCTCCCAGAGTGCTAGGATTACAGGTGTGAGCCACCGTACCTGGCCCATACCCCTCTTTCTGAAACCCAAAAAGGTCTGTAAACCTGAGTGGCACTGATCTAGGCATCTCTCTAGCCATACAATGTGATGATAAACCAGAACAGCTGTGAATGACTATGAAGCTCTAATAATATGCTGGTATCTTTTGATTCCTATTTTTCAGGCAAATATGCTATCTACAATAAAGGATATCATTTGGGAAAGAATTTTTGAGAACTGCTTTCTACTGTGACTTCAAACCATGTGTTGGGTGGCTTTGAATAGACTAATTACTATGTAAGTATAAATCTTTATGATCAAATACTTAGAAAGGTCCTCGATTGTCATGGAAAAAAATATAGTAGCAGCATACACAGTGTGCTTTGTCTTTGAAATTTTTTTTGTTTGTTTTTTCGTTTTTTTAAAGCTATACATCTACCCTTAGATTTTTTTTCTTTTTTTCTTTTTTTGCTTACTTGGGCCCAGGAGAGGCTCAAACTCACCATACCTGGTGTGCAGGGCAGTATGCTAACCACTTAGCTATGGCAGTCAGCTTACACAGTGTGCTTTGCACAAGTATGTATCTTATTTTATTTTATTTTATTGGCCAGGGCTGGGTTTGAACCCGCCATCTCCGGCATATTGGGCCAGCGCCCTACCCTTTTGAGCCATAGGCGCCACCCCTGCACAAGTATGTATCATTCAAGTTTTTGTGGATAGAAAGTTATTAAGCTAAATAGGGAAATAACAGTGGGTCCCTGATAAAATTAAGATTCAGGGCATTGCATTGTGGGTCTGAGTTCATTTGGGGAATGGCCCCAAGCTGAGATGAGGAGGCCTTGGGAGGCCTATTACCCCCAACAAACTAAATTATATGTGTGTGAGGGTATAAGACATGTATCCTAACTGGTGCACAATGAAAACAACATGTTAGGATCAAACAGCACTGGCCCACAGTACAGAAAAGGAACTTAGGAGAGAGAGATGACAGACTGGGTATCCTGGGACAAGCTGACTTTGTTTTTTAATGAGCACTAGCATGCAGAGTAAAAGATTTATTAAGTAGAATAGAAGGTATCCTCTTCCAGGAGGAAGGAAGAGGGTGGAAGTCAGCCTGGAAAGATAATGAGGCTTTAGCAAAGTGGGTCAGGTAGATTCAACAAGTAATGCTGAATAATGCTAAAACCTCATGTAGAAAACTATGAAGGAAGTCCACAGTGAAGGAAATCCATAATACCTTGAGATATCCAGACTTTTCCACTTTTTATCTTTCTCAATTCTGGCATTTTCTTAACACTATCTTTAAATGGGTTCTATTTGAGAAATTGACTAAATAGCCTCAGTGTCAAAAGGAGGTAACAGTGAACTCAGTTGTAATTCTGAATATACTACAAAAGTATAAATCATCTTATATAAAATTTGAGTAGTTTATTTTTAATCTTTCTAGTTTGATCTCACTTCTATTGAAAAAAAATTTGGCTGGGCCTGGTGGCTCACACCTGTATTCCTAATATTTTGGGATGTCAAGGCGGGTGGATCACTGGAGCTCAGGAATTCAAGACCAGCCTAAGCAAAAGCGAGACGCCATCTGTACTAAAACAGAAAAATTAGGCACTGTGTTATGTGCATGTAGTCTGAGCTACTTGGGAAGCTGAGGCAGAAGGATCGAGTGAATCCAAGAGTTTGAGATGCTGTGAGCTATGACGACACCACAGTACTCAACTCAACCCCAGGGTGGCAGAGTGAGACTGTCTCAAAAAAAAAAAAGAGAGAAAAAGAAAACTAAAACAATTTCAATTTTCCTAAAATGCAAGGGGGAAAAAGGCATTTGGATTGAGGACTCAGAATCTCTTATTATCAAGTTTCTTGTATATTTTGAAGGTAATCAATAATAGTTTCTTACTTTAACTCCTGCCTTTCCTCGCTATTTCCCCTTTTTAACATGCCCCTTATTTTATGTAAAATGAAGATTTGCTAGGCCTCACAAGAATATATCTACTTTCGCTCATGAGTGCCCACTCCCTTTTCCTTTTTTCTGTTGCCTTTAAGATGGTGAAAGTAGGCTCAGTGCCAGTGACTCAAGCGACTATGGCACCAGCTACATACACCTGAGCTGGCGGGTTTGAATCCAGCCCAGGCCCATCAAACAACAATAACGGCTGCAACCGAAAAATAGCCGGCGTTGCAGTGAGCGCCTGTGGTCCCAGCTACTTGGGAGGCTGAGGCAAGAGAATTGCTTAAGCCCAGGAGTTGGAGGTTGCTGTGAGCGGTGACGCCACAGCACTCTACCCAGGGCGACAGCTTGAGGCTCTGTCTCAAAAAAAAAAAAAGATGATGAAAGTATTAACTTCTCCTTCAGAAAAAAACAGCCACACCTTGTCTGTGGTTAGTGTTTTTCCCAGGTGCATCCTCAACTTTGGCTTAATAAACCTCCATGATTGAGGGGTTTTTTTGCCTCAGTCTTTTACTTGGATCAACAAGTATAAACTGGACAAAATATACAGAGTTTGTGTTGTAAGGCCTTGGACAACTGACAGCAAGGTTTGTCACCTATTAGGGAAGAAGGCCACAGTAGATGATTTATTGATTTTAAGAATCATGACATTGGGGCTTGGTGCCTGTAGCTCAGTGGCTAGGGTGCAAACCACATACACCAGAACTGTTGGGTTCAAATCCAGCCTGGGCCTGCCAATCAACAAAGACAACTGCAACCAAGAAATAACCAGGTGTTGTGGTGGGCACCTGTAGACCCAGCTACTTGGGAGGCTGAGGCGAGAGAATTGCTTAAGCCCAAGAGTTTGAGGTTACTGTGAGCTGTGATGCTATGACACTGTACCAAGAATGACATAGTGAGACTCTGTCTCAAAAAAAAAATCAAAAACAGGCTCAGTACCCGTAGCACAGTGGTTACAGCACCAGCCACATACACCAAGGCTGGCAGGGTTTGAACCCGGCTCAGGCCAGCTAAACAACAACAACTGCAACAAAAAATAGCTGAGTGTTGTGATGAATGCCTATAGTCCCAACTATTTGGGAGGCTGAGGCAAGAGAACCACTTAAGCCCAAGAGTTTGAGGTTGCAGTGAGCTGTGATGCCATGGCACTCTACCAAGGATGACAGTGAGACTCTGTCTCAAAAATAAAAAGAAAGATAAAAACAAAAAACACATCCTGCTCTCTGGCCCAAGCCAAACCACTGGTCACAATCATGCATTTCCAGGTTGTACTAAGATGTACACCTATTACTGTAAGAATCATGACATCAGGCAGTGCCTGTACCTCAGTAGGTAGGGTGCCAGCCATATACACCAAGGCTGGCGAGTTCAAACCCGGCTTGAGCTAGCTAAAACAACAATGACAACTGCAACAAAAAAATAGCCAGGCATTTTGGCAGTGCCTGTAGTCTCAGCTACTTAGGAGGCTAAGGCAAGAGAATTGCTTAAGCCCAAGAATCGGAGGTTGCTGTGAGCTGTGATGCCACAGCACTCTACCCAGGGTAACAGCTTGACACTGTTTCTCAAAAAAAAATAGAAAAAGTGGCTTAGCATAGTGGCGTACCTATAGTCTCAGCTACTAAGAAGGCTGAGACAGGAGTATTGCTTCAGTCCAGGGGGTTGAGGTTGCAATGAGCTAGGAGGGTGCTATCCCACTCTAGCCCAGGCAACAGAGAACCTGTCTCCAAAAAAAAAAAGAGTAGAATGGTGGTCATCAAAGACTAGGGATGGGGATGGGAATGACAGGGAATGGTGAGAGATTGATAAATGGGTACGAAGTTGCACTTAGGAGGAATAAGTTCTGGTGTTCTGCACAGCAAGATGACTATAGTTAATAATAATGTATATTTCAGGTAGCTAAAGAGAGGATTTTGTATGTTCAGGTGAATTGCCTGAGCTCAGGAGTTCAAGACCAGGCTGAGTAAGAGTGAGACCCGGTTTCTACTAAAAGTAGAAAAGGTATTTTAGGGGGCATTGTGGAGGCTGCCTATAGTCCCAGCTACTTGGGATTCTGTTAGTAAATAATACTATACTGTAAACTTCACCTTCTCTGTTTATTTTTACAATTTTAGCTACTTTAACTGTCCACATCAGCTTTTCCTTCCTACTAGTGGTACTCAGTGTTTCCAAGAAGATAAATCACTTGAAACAAAACCTTTATTTTATTTTTGTTGTTACAGTTTGGCCAGGGCCGGGTTTGAACCTGGTACCCTCGGTATATGGGGCCAGCGCCCTACTCACTGAGCCACAGGTGCTACCCTTAGAGCAGCAGTTCTCAACCCACAGGAACTGTATTAAAGGGCCACAGCATTAGGGAGGTTGAGAACCACTGCTTTAGAGTGACCATTTGAGTTGTGTGCTTAGCTTATTTTTATTTCTTCCCAGACAACACTGCAGAAATTTCCACAGAGCTTTATCTGTCTCCACCTTTGAATCATTACATAGTCATGAATAGCTTTCTGTAATTTGCATTTTACAGCAGTTTTACTGAGATATCACTTCCCTATGTAGAACAACTTCAGAAATCACAAAAGAATTAGTAATTACTTCCCAGCAATGAAAATGAGATGATGAACCCAGTATCTGGGAGGGGAGAGCTCCTTGTGTATACATGCTTCATTTTTGAACACAGCAGCCATACTAAATACCAAAGTAGCATCTGTTTCATCATTCTCTTTCCAAGATTGAAGTCATATTCCTAAAAGGTTTTGAATATATGTAAGGATATCCAGGAAAAGATGCTAAGTAGATGATAATGTTGCTAAAGGAATTGGGCAGAATAATATAGTTAGGAGAGAGGTTTTCTATAGAATCTATGGACTGAGATTCTCCTTAGTACATCTGCTTCATGTTGATCCTTATCCCTCCTTGACCATCCTTGATGACTCTATCTGCAATATTTTTTTCTCTTTTTCCCTGACATAGATTAACAAAAGGCTCCAATGCTTCGGAGTGCATGCATTTGAATTGCAATTCATTAATGTTTATTAGTTGTTGTTTTATTTTTTTATTTTATTTTTTTTTTTT
>NW_003852486.1:6511958-6519789 GCF_000181295.1 Otolemur garnettii | reverse complement strand
AGGCGCCGAGCCGTTGTTGTTTTTTTTTTTTTTAAGAGACAGAGTCTCACTTTATCGTCACTGGTAGAGTGCTGTGGTGTCACAGCTCACAGCAACCTCCAACTCCTGGGTCTAGGCGATTCTTTTGCCTCAGCCGCCCAAGTAGCTGGGACTACAGGCACCTGCCACAACCCCTATCTATTTTTTTTGTTGTTGTTGCAGTTTGGCCGGGCCGGATTTGAACCCTCCACCCTCGGTATATGGGGCCAGCACCCTACTAACTGAGCCACAGGCACTGCCCATGTTTATTAGCTTTGTAAAAGAAAGTTAAAACTCTCAGGACTCCTTCTTGCTACAACTGAACAATTAGTCTTATAGATCATTCATTAAGGAAATTCCTTTTTGGCCTCTCATAAGCAAGGACTTACAAATTGTAACTTTAGGTCTGCAGGCTAGTCTAGTTCCTAAAATTAAATTCTTTTTCTTTTCTTAGCTTTATTCTATTTTTTTCTTATAAAACTAAATTCTGTTCTGATTCCACATAGTAGTGACTTGCAAGTTTATCTTTATAGGTGCCCAACAGACAAGATAGGATCAGACATTCTTCTACTTATCCAGGGATATCTACATAAGTTGATACTTCACTCCCTTCCCCCCCCATAACATTAACCTTATCTTATGCAAAATGTTGATATTCCTAGGTCTCACAAGAATATAACTATTTTGTCTCACTACTACTCTTTGCCTTTTTTCTTTCTGTATGACTTTAAATGCTAAAACTTCCAAATTCTTCTTCAGAAAAACAATTAATCTATTTTTTGTGACCCTATTCCCCACATGTCCTCAAACTCTGGCCTAATAAACCTCCATTTATTGAGATCCTTGCCTCAGTCACTTATTTTAGTTGGACAAATAAGTGTGGGCATATTTCATGTTTGAATGACTCTGGAATGACATGCTCAATTGAAATTGTAGCCTATGGGAGAATCTGAAATAGTACTTTAGTGCTTGGTTTTACAGTCTGAAATAATATGTCTCCTAAAGTGTAGGTAATGAGTTGCTGACAGCACTCAGCAGAAATCTGAGCAAAAAAGGGAGCAAAAAACTCTGCACTTGGACCTGGTGATGCCAATGAGCAGCATCCTGACTCAAGGCCAGGGATCTGTGGGAACTACTTACCCATAATGGCCTGTGTCCCATGGTGTATCCGTGTTGGGCACAGTAAGCATGAGGCGGGACCTCTGGCAGCCTCCTCTTGGTGGTCATTTTGCCTTTTTTTTTTTGAGACAGAGCCTCAAGCTGTCACCCTGGGTAGAGTGCTCTGGCATCACAGCTCACAGCAACCTCCAACTCCTGGGCTCACGTGATTCTCCTGCCTCTGCCTCCCAAGTAACTGAGACTACAGGGACCTGCCACAACACCTGGCTACTTTTTTTTTTTGGGTTGCAGCCATCCTTGTTGTTTGGTGGGTCCAGGCTGGATTCAAACCTGGCAGCTCAGGTGTATGTGGCTGGCTCCTTAGCCACTTGAGCCACAGGCCCCAAGCCCATTTTGCCTTTTGTCTGATCTTTTCATCCTGTTCATTGCTCGAGAGCTCTGGTTTATGACAGGACTGAGAAGACACGAGAGGAGTTGTCTCCACAACACAGAGGCGGTTGTGAAGCTCCAAGCTGCAGCCTGGGTGAGCTGCCTGTCCCAGGATAGGGACCGCTGCTCCTGGCCCTGCTCCTCCCCGGATCCGATGGTGGTGGCCAAGCTTAGAGACCCAGCTCAGGTAAGAGCTGTCCTCTGGGCCTCATCCGACTTTACTTACCCGAGTCCTGAAACTCTGAGTAAGGGTGTCTGCTCACATCCCTGAAGCCAGGCCTTAGTGTCTGGGACAGTGAGACATTTGTGGTGGGTTCTCTGTTTTTGACAGTGGAATGTGGAGATGAGGAGAGAGGACAGGCAGAGGTACTAGCACATGCAAAGGTTTGGCGGTGGGACTGAGCTGGAAGAATTCTGGAAACCTGGATTCTGCTTTATCCCGTGAGGACTTCTATAAGGCCAAATTAAGCCTGGAATAGCAAACTAACAATCATACTTTCATTGTGGGGATTCTGGAAGCCACAGAGAGTTTTGGACAAAAACGAGACACCATGTACATTAGGATTTTTTTAAAGTTTTCCAAAGGCTGTTCGGGATTGCTTTGGGGATGATGAAGGCATTGAGAGACTGGGAGTTTGACTCTTTGTTCAAGATTACACAACCAGCCTGTAGTCCCAGCTACTTGGGAGGCTGAGGCAGAAGAATCGCCTAAGCCCAGAAGTTGGAGGTTGCTGGAGTGACTCCATTGCACTCTACTGAGGGCAGTGAGACTCTGTCTCCAAAAAAAAAAAAAAAAGATTACACAACTGGGCCAGGTGCAGTGACTCACACCTGTAATCCCAGTGCTCTGGGAGGCCGAGGTATGTGGATTGCTTGAGCACAGAGGTTGGAGACCAGCCTAAGCAAGAGTGAAACCTCATCTCTAAAAATAGTCAGGCATTGTGGTGGGCTCCTGTAGTCCCCACTACTCAGAAGACAGAGGTAAGAGGATCACTTGAGCCCAAGCGTTTGAGGTTGCTGTGAGGTATGATGCCAGGGCACTCTACAGGGAGCAACAAAAAAAAAAAGATTACATAGCTGATAAGAGGTGACACTGAACACTGAGGCACAGTAGTTACACATTCAGCTGTATGTCACCATGTTTCAGGGCCAGGCAAAGATACAAGGAGGCATGAATTCGTTGAACCCTACCATAGACATTCTTTTTGAGACTGAGTCTCACTGTATCATCCTGGGTAGAGTGGTATGGCATCATCATAGCTCACAACAACTTTAAACTCCTGAGTTCAGTGATCCCCTTGCTTCAGCCCTCTAAGTAGTTGGGGCTACAGGCATGAGCCACCATGCCCAGCTAGGATTTTTTGTTTGTTTGTTTGTTTGTTTATTTGTTTGGGGGTTTTTCCCCCCCATTTATAGTAAAGACAGTCTTATTCTTGATCAGGTTGGTCTTGAACTCCACCCACCTTAGCCTCTCAGAGTGCTAGGATTACAGAAGTGAGCCATTGTGCCAACTGGACATATTCTTCTAAGGCTTGCCTCTTCCCACAGGCTCCTATGGGTGCAGAAGCACTTATGGAACCAACACAAGTAAGTGGAAGGTGTCCTAGTTCCTTACTGGTCAAAACCCATACCCACATGTTCTAAAGAACTGGAACTCTTAAGTCATGAGTCCATGTCACGTTTTCTTTCTCCCAGCCAATGTAAACAGATGTGGAGGATTATACCAGGACCTAGTACCAAGATGTGGTAATGATTAGAGGTAAAACTGTTCTGGGAATATTTGAGAACCTTCAGATTTCCCTTCAAGTGTAATAAAATGCAGGAGTGCAATAGTCATGTTGGTATACTTGCCTGAAAAGTGAAATATCTGTTTTGGAGAATATGGAAGATTTGAGTCAAGTGGGAGGTGGTCTTAATAAGGTCTTAACAGAACTCCATCTGGCTGCAGAAAAAACAACAGCCTAGAGTTGAGGGAGGAGGCAGAAAGTTCAGGATAGAGGCTGCTGCCATAATCTAGGTGCGGTTGTATGGACCAGAGTCTTGGCTTAGGAAAAGCAATTAGATTCTGGATGTTACTTTTAAAGAGGGGCTACTAGATTTTCTAATATGTATGGTAAGATATTGAAAAAGGATTCAGGGATGACCCTAGGGTTTTTAGTCTTGGCAGCTATAGAGATGGAGGTGCCATCAACTGAGTTGAGGAAGATTTTAGTATGCATAATATTCACTGGTGATATCAGGTGCTTTGTTTTGACCATGTTAAGAGTCTGAGGTATTTCATAACACCACTCAGTGGAGGTATGAAGTAGGCAGCTGGACACAGATCTTGGGAGTTCATGGTAACACATCCATAATGTGGCTACACTATGAACTATGTGAATGAACTGTGGTCATATGTGGTAGGAATGATCATTAGGTTATGGCAGTAAAGCTGTTAGGGAGCAAGAACAGGAGGGTGGGAGGCAGGAGTATGGACTAGATCTTTTGCATTTGTACTTGGGTATGGTATTAGGCTTCAAAAACACAAGTGAGAGGGCGGTGCCTGTGGCTCAAAGTACTCCCCATGTGCTGGAGGTGGCAAGTTCAAACCCAGCCCTGGCCAAAAACTGCAAAAAAAAAAAAAAAGAAAAAAACACAAGTGAGGCACATAAGTGGGCCTGAAGGGAGGATGAATGGACAATATAGCTTGGCAGGTAGGCAGTGAGGAGGTGGAAGCTGTGGATGTGCAGCTGTAGTGTACAGAAATGTGAGGAATATGCAGTCTAAAGAATGATGTGTACTTGGAGAGGGAATACAAGATATTCCCAGGCCCTGTTACTGAGAGTTCCATGACCTTGGACATTCCTTTTTTTTTTTTCCTGACCTTGGACATTCCATGGGTATTGCCTGTCAGCAGCAGGTGGTTGCCTCTTTGCCAGGTCCCCAGCTTAGATATCTATTTGTCCATTTGCTTTTGTTCTGACGACTGAACCCAGTGATCAGTGGGCCCATGAAGAGACAATGGCACTGGGACCCAGTTCTTTTCTGACTTTCTGACTTGGGGAGTTTGGGAGCAATATGGCCATGGAGTAGACGTTTAGAGGAAGTGATTCCTTAGAAGAAGAGCTATTTGTGGTTTCATCTGTCCCCATCCTTTCAGGACACTGTAACCTTTGAAGATGTGGCTGTGTACTTCTCCTGGAAGGAGTAGAGTCTCCTTGATGAGGCTCAGAGACACCTATACCATGATGTGATGCTGGAGAACCTGGCTCTTACAAACTCACTAGGTAAGGTCGTGACACCCATCTCTGTACCCTGTAATTGTCTCTGCCCTCTGCCTATCTACTTTTTCTAGTGATATAGGTCTGTTGTCACATCAGGACTGTAGACACTGTTACTATAGACTTTTTGTTGTTGTTGTTCCTTGACCTTCTTTCTTTTTCTCTTTACAGTACACACTCATACACTGTTGATTCATTCAATAAAAGTATGTTGAGGGCCGGGTGTAGTGGCTCATGCTTATAATCCTAGCACTCTGGGAGGCCAAGGCAAGTGGGTTGCCTGAGCTCAGGAGTTCAAGACCAGCCTGAGCCAGAGTGAGACCCTGTCTCTAAAAATAGCTGGATGTTGTGGCGGGCACCTGTAGTTTCTTTGAGACAGTTTTACTTTGTCACCCCCAGTAGAGTACCATGGTGTCATAGCTCACAGCAACCTCAAACTCACAGACTCAAGTGATTGTCTTGCGTCAGCCTCCCAAGTAGCTGGGACTATAAGCACCCACTACAACGTCCAGCTATTTTTAGAGATGGAGTCTCACTCTGACTCAGGGTGGTCTTGAACCTGTAGGCTCAGGCAATCCACCCACCTCAGCCTCCCAGAGTGCTAGGATTATAGGCATGAGTCTCTGCAGTTGGCCCTACCCTTTTTTTTTTGCCTAAAAGAATATATAATATGTACAGAAGAATCATGTATACACTGTTCTAACACTGCTTTTTTCTCTTAAAATATCTTGAAACTGTCTCATATCACTCCATAAAGAGCTTCTTCAACATTTTTGTAGTGCCAAGTATTCAGCTATTTGTGTGTATCACGTTTATTAAACCAGTCCCAAATGATGGACATTTAGGTTGCTCCCAGGACTTTGCTCTCAAAAAGAAGCCTGCAATGACAAGCTCTATATTAAGGCCATTTTGTACATGTGAGTTACAGAGTAATTTCAAGATGTAGAATAGTTCAGTCAAAGGGTAAATGGATTTGCAATTTTAAATTGCCCTCCATAGGTCTTGTGTTGTTTTTTTTTTTCTTTGTTAGAGTCTCACTCTATCACCCTGGGTAGAGTGCTGTGGTGTCATACATAGCTCACAGCAATGTCAAACTCTTGGGCTTAAGCAATCCTCTTGCCTCAGCCTCCTAAGTAGCTGAGACTACAGACACTCACCACTATGCCTGGCTAGTTTTTCTATTTTTAGTAGAGATGGGGTCCCGAACTCCTGAGCTCAAGCAATCCTCCCATCTCAGCTTCCCAGAGACCAGAAAGTTAGGATTATAGATGTGAGCCACTGTACGCAGCCATAGATCTTGTTTAGATATGCATTCCCATTAGCACTATCTATGAGGCCATTTCCTCACAGCCTCACAAAGAGTGTTTCTCAAACTTTTGGGGTTTTGCCAATTATGGACACTGTTTTCTTCCCCAGTTCTCTGAGTAGGGGCTGTGGTTGGTAGGGTTGAGGTGTGTGCACTGTTCTCTCCTTGGGCAGACCCTACATCTGCTACCCCTAAGCCTGGCAGGGAAGAGTCCAGAGGTAAGGAAGCAAGACCACCAGTCTTGCAGTCACCCTAGTGGATCTTAACCTTGCTTGCCTTCTCCCTGGCCAAGTGACCTTCCCATATCCAAATACCATTCCCAGGTAATCCTTACATCCTCTAGCTAACATTTTCTCACCTTTGATTATTCCAGAAACTCTTAGATCTGTCTTTTAGACGGTCACTACTTATGTAGACCAAGGGCTGTTCTTGCAGAATCCTCTTTCTTTCTTTCTTTCTTTTTTTTTTTTGAGACAGAACCTCAAACTGTTGCCCTGGGTAAAGTGCCGTGGTGTCATAGCTCACAGCAACCTCAAACTCCTGGGCTTAAGAGATTCTCTTGCCTCAGACTCCCAAGTAGCTGGGACTATAGGCACCTGCCACAACACCCAGCTATTTTTTCGTTGTAGTTGTCATTGTTGTTTGGCATGCCCAGGCTGGATTCCAACCCACCGCTTGAGCTACAGGTGCTGAGCCCAGAATCCTCTTTTAAAGGTCTTTTTGTAATATTTAAGTTTTCAAAAAAAAATTTATGTTTTATTCTTGTAGGCTATTATGTGATGAGTTTTGCTGGGCCATTGCTGGCTGTATATTCACCTCTCTCTTAGTACTTTTCTCATCCACACACAATGTAGTTTTTCATTGAGGGGGTAGTATGGTAAGCCCTTCTGGTTCATAGGATGGATATGTATTATTTATAGCTAGATGAGCTCAGACAGAGTCTAGCCCTGAGGAGTGGCACCTGGAGAGGGCATGCCGCAGAGTTGGTTTCAAATTATACCAGAAACCTATTTTGTTTGGCCAATCATATGATTCCCAGTAACAGCCACCTCATTATTGCCTTTCCTTCCCTGTTCTTTGCATTTAGCCACTTGTCCATTCTACTATTTTTCACTTCTCCTACATCCAGCTCTGGGCCAATCCCCCTTTCTGGACTCTCCAACATTGGCCTTGACATTATGTTATGGGATGTGCACATATTTTTAAACAGTTCTTAAACACTGGGACCACAGATTTTCTTGGGCTGCGATATACCCTTCTATATAGTGCTCCAGTATCACTAGCAGACCAAGACCTGCTGAAAGTTTTTAGCAGAGGAATGAATTATGGACCCTGCTTCTCCTCCCTGAGTTACACTCCATGTTTGTCTTTCACATATTGAGGCCTCCCCTTTCCATGACTGTTAGGTCTCCAGTCTCATCCTCAACTCAAAACAATTCTATCCTGCAGACAATCCCATGAACTTCTTCTTGGGTGTGTTAAACACAGATTTGTACTGAAGTTATCTCCTACAGTGTTAACATGCACTTCACTGTCATTTCATTGCTTTTAGGTTGTTGGTGTGGCACAGAGGATGAGCATTTGAACATAGTGTTTCTGTAGAAGTGTCACAGGCCAGGATTTCCATGTCAAATATATCTCTTCAGAAGGCCCATTCCTGTGAGATGTGTGGCTCAATCTTGGTTTCTTTTTTTTTTTT
>NW_003852486.1:6505942-6511373 GCF_000181295.1 Otolemur garnettii | reverse complement strand
AATTGCACATCCAGTGAGTCACAGAAGCCCTTTGCTTACAGGGACATTGGGAGCAACTTCCCAGCCAGTTTGGGATTTCTCCAGCTACTGAGCACTCATACAAGGGAAAAGTCAAATTACAGAACACTATGGTGGGCTGCCTTTCAGAGGGGAAAAACCTGTTATGACTAGGGAGAATGCAACAAAGCCTTTGGCCACAAATACACACTTGTTCAGCATCAGAGAGCCCTCACTAGAGAAAGATGTTACTTGTGCAATGAATGTGGGAAGTCCTTTAGCCATAACTACAGCCTCATTAAACACCAGAGAGTTCACATTAGAGAAAGGCCTTATAAGTGTGGAGAATGTGGGAAATCCTTTAGCCAAAGATCCAACCTCTTTCAACATCAGAGAGTTCACACTGGAGAAAGACCTTACAAATGTGGAGAATGTGGGAAATCCTTTAGCCAGAGCTATAGCCTCAATAACCATCAGAAAGTTCATACTGGAGAAAGGCCTTATGAGTGCAATGAATGTGGTAAATCCTTAGCCAAAGGTTCAACCTCATTCAACATCAGAGAATTTACACTGGAGAAAGGCCTTATGAATGCAGCAAATGTGGGAAATCCTTTAGCCAAAGCTCTGCACTTCTGCAACATCATGGTGTTCATACTGGAGAAAGACCTTATGAGTGCAGCAAAGGTGGAAAATTTTTTACCAACAATTCCAGTCTCATAAAACACCAGGAAGTTCACACTGGATCAAGGCCCGATGAATGCACCGAATGTAGGAAGTTCTTTCACCAGAATTACAGCCTCATTCTACATCTGAGAGTTCATACTGGAGAAAGACCTTACAAATGCAGTGAATGTGGGAAATCCTTTAGCCAAAGGTCTGCGCTCTTTAAACAGCAGGAAGTTCACGCTGGAGAAAGGCCCTATAGCTGCAGTGAATGTGGGAAAACCTTTAGGTGAAGCTCGAACTTCAGTGACCATTGGAGAGTTCACATTGGAGAAAGGACTTATGAATGTTGGCCAGTATGGAAAATTTTTTAGCAAAAGCTCTGGCCTCACTCAATACCAGAGAGTTCACACTGGAGTAAAGACATGTGAGTGTGTTGGATATGAGAAGCCATTAGCCAAAGGCCTTACAAATGTAGACAGTGTGGAAAATCTTTTAGCAAAAGCTCTGGCCTCACTCAACACCAGAGAGTTCACACTGGAGTAAAGTCATATGAGTGTGTTGGATATGAGAAAGCCATTAGCCAAAGGCTTAACGAATGTAGACGTGTGGAAAATCTTTTAGCAAAAGCTCTAGCCTCATTCGACACCAGAGAGTTCACACTGGAGTAAAGTCATGAGTGTGTTGGATATGAGAAAGCCATTAGCCAAAGGCCTTACCTCATTGGGTACCAAAGTTCACATGGGAAAAGTACTATAGGTTTACTGGGATTGTGATACTTTCTTGTTCAGTATAACAACACTGGAGGTAATCTCTTATGAGAGTGCCATCTGTCTGAACTGAACCTCATTCATTCAGACATCTGCATATATTCTAGGTATATGGCAAGATTTAGGGAGCTGAGTTGAACTTTTAAACTTGCTTGGGGCCCTTGCAAGATTTTTATCACTGTCAGTATTATAATTCTAGCCAGTTGACCTCGCCACCTGGTGTGAACCCACAATGTGCATTGTTCATCCACCTCAGTATGCTTTGGGAAGCAAACTTCTGTGTTCCTTTTGCAGGAGGAATTTGTGAGAAGTCTGAACACTCAATTGCTTTGTCATTTCCTGCTGATGAGTTAGTGGGTGAATCTGACCCATTTGGGGCCCAGAGGACTTGATCTGAGTTCTGCTGATGAGTTGAAAAGATGGACTACCTTTTTCAGGGATATTGCTGGCTTCCTATGATTCTAGTGATGATATTTTTGGTCTCCAATTCACTAGCCCATGAAAACCTACCTCTTCTTGCTCTGATTTCTGTTTTATAAAGACTTTATATTTTAAGCCACCTTTAAGCTTGAGAGTTTATTTTATGGGGTGCATTGAGAACTTAGAGTTCTGACTCGGCGCCTGTGGCTCAAGTGGCTAAGGCGCCAGCCACATACACCTAAGGTGGTGGGTTCAAATCCAGCCCAGACTCGCCAAACAACAATGACGGCTGCAACCAAAAAATAGCCAGGCGTTGTGGTGGGCGCCTGTGGTCCCAGCTACTTGGGAGGCAGAGGCAGGAGACTTGCTTGAGCCCAGGAGTTGGAGGTTGCTGTGAGCTGTGAAGCCATGGCACTCTACCCAGGGGAACAGCTTGAGGCTCTGTCTCAAAAAAAAAAAAAAAAAGAAAAGAAAAGAAAAGAAAACTTAGAGTTCTGCCAGAATGATTGGAGTAATAGCATTTGTAAACATACCAAACTTAATGTGTCTCAGAGTAACATAATTATGGCAGAAAATAGTTCTTTCTCCAGTTTGGCCCAATACATCTAATCAAAGTTTTTCCTCCAAGCAAAGGACTTTGTGGTCCTTATTTGTAGCCTGAATACCATGATACTTTGTGAGTTCAGAGCTTACCCTGAAGAGGTAAGAGTACTAGACAACCTCTAGTACTTCTGGGAGTAGCATGAAACTTCCTCACGTACCTCTAGGCCCCCCCTGCCCCCCATCAGTCGATCTCAGAAAGGGAGGCCACTGTTCACATAACAGACCACTTGGGACCATGAGGAGTTTATTGGGTAGCCACCCAAAAAGAAAAAAATAATTGAACAGAAGAGACATAAAGGAGCAGGTTTTTGTTTTTGTTTTTTGTAATCCTATTTTTTCTGTAATCCCAGCACTTTGAGAGGCAAGGCAGGAGGATCACTTGAGGCCAGGAGTTCAAGACCATCCTGGGCAACATAGCAAGACCACATCTCTACAAAAAATAAGAAAAATTATCCAGGCATGGTGGACAGTGCCTATAGTCCTAGCTACTTGAAGGCTGAGGTAGGAGGATGGCGTGAGCCCAGGAGTTTCAAGTCTTCTGTGAGTTATGGTCACACCACTGCACTCCAGCCTGGGTGATAAAGAGAAAGACCCTGCCCTTCCCAAACAAAAAGCTTCCAGGTAACATCAGTGGGCATAGACATTGTAGTGTGGTGCACCCATTTGGTCTTGGGGCTTTAGGGAACATCTGGAATGTTTCAACATTTCTGTAGTAAGTGCAGCCTACACCCCAGGCGCAGTCTCTTTAGGAGGAGTGAAGTCCAGCCTGCCTTCTGAAAGTCGGGTTATAATCTGCCCAAGACCTTGGCCCAAGCACTTAGTCCTTTTCTAAGAATCTCCCACCTTGGAGGATGGTTCAGTGGGAACTACATTACCCAGAGGACTGTGCGCCACACTTCCAATGGGGCCTCTAGAAGAGGTGTTTCCGTCTCTGGGCGGGACTTCCGCCTGCTAGTGGCAGACATGTTTGGTCTTTTGGGGGTCTGACCAGCAGGGGTTCCTGGACACGCTGAGATGTCCCCACTGCTCCAAGGAGTGTCGGAGGCTCAGAGGGAAGGCAAATGCCTGTGTCCCTGGCCTAGAGGCCCCCCATTCCCAGCCTCTCTTCGTCCTCAGAGTCAAGGGGTGGCTGCGGAGCAGCGGGACCTGGCGCAGGTGGGTGCTGCTTCCCCCTGGCCTTTAGACACCCTTGCACCCAACTCTAGTAAAGCCCGGAATTAGAGGTCCATTCCCTGCATCCCCTGTCACTGATGGATGGAGTACCTGTTTCTGTCAGCCACCGTGACAGGGGTGCCAGAGCGTTACAGGCAGAGGGGGCCGCATGGGTAAGGGGTTGGCGGGGCGACCGAACCGTGACGATCCAGGAGATCCAGGGCCCTTCTCTCCTCAGCACGGAACAGTTTGAGGAGTTATAACCGGAATGTCAGGTTGAGCAGTTGTACCTTTATTCTGAAGACGCTGAGAGCCATGAGGGTTTTGAATAGAAGAACATGATTTTATTTTTTATTATTTTTTTCTGTTTCTGAGAAAGAGTCTCAGTATGTCGCCCTTGGTAGAGTGCTGTGGCGTCACAGTTTACAGCAACCTCAAACTCTTGGGCTTAATCGATTCTCATGCCTCAGCCTCCCAAGTAGCTGGGACTACAGGCGCCCGCCACAACTCCTGACTATTTTTTGTTGCAGTTGTCATTGTTTAGCTGGCCCAGACTGGGTTCGAACCTGCCATCCTCGGTGTATGTGGCTGGCGCTGTAAACTCTGCTATAGGCACCAAGCCAAGAACGTGATTTTAGTCGAGATTTTTGTTGTTGTTTTTATTAAATCATAATTGTGTACGTTGATGCATTTATGAAGGTTCATTTGGGATTTTAAGTGTCCCAAAATTTACACAGGGATAGAACATTAGCTTGAGGTGGGGACCATAAAGATTGATGCAAGAAGACTGACTACTGCACTGGGCTCCAGGAATACTTTGCTGGTGGATGTACCAAGAGTTGTGGCAGGAAGCCAGGCATGGTGGCTCACGCCTGTAATCCTAGCACTGTGGGAGGCCGAGGGTAGTGGATTGCCTGAGCTCACAGATTGGAGACCAGCTGAGCAAGAGCCAGACACCTCCCAACTACCCCCGCCCCACTCCGTCTATAAAAATAGCCGGGCGTTGTGGTGGGCGCCTGTTGTCCCAGCTACTCAGCGGGCTGAGGCAAGAGAATCGCTTAAGCCCAAGAGTCTAAGGTTGCTGTGAGCTGTGACGTTACGGCACTCTACCGAGGGTGACACAAAGTAGTGGCAGGAGAATGGGAAGAAGTGATCAGATTCTGAGTGGATTATTGTTTGTTTGTTTGGTTGCGGTTTTTTTTTTTTTTCTTTTTGCAGTTTTTGGCCTGGGCTGGGTTTGAACCCACCACCTCCGGCATATGGGGCCCGCACCCTACCCTTTTGAGCCACAGGCGCCGCCCCTGGGTGGATTATAAAAATAGAAACAACTGCGCGGCGCCTGTGGAAGGAGTCGGGCGCTGGCCCCATATACCGGAGGTGGCAGGTCCAAACCCGCCTCTGGCCCAAAACTGAGGGGGGAGGAGGGAGAATAATAGAAACAACATGTTGGGAACTAGTCCTAGTAACTGTGTGGTTCTCTCCCGGTGTTTGGTGGTGTGGAAGGAATGAAGGAAAATAAAGATGTAGAGACAAAGTGTAGATTTAAAGAGTGGGCTGGGGATGGGTTCAACGTTATCTAATGTGAGAAACAGTGTCGACCCCGAACTTTTGATATATTCAGTTGTTATTATTTCTTAATTAGTAAATTGCTGTTTGTAATAACAGTAGTATATGTTGTCTTTGTGGTCTCTCATGTCTTTTTTTTTTCTTTTCTTTTTTTTTTTTTTTTGAGACAGAGCCTCAAACTGTCGCCTTGGGTAGAGAACCGTGGCATCACAGCTCACAGCAACCTCCAACTCTTGGGCTCAAGCGATTCTTCTGCCTCC
>NW_003852486.1:6504822-6505922 GCF_000181295.1 Otolemur garnettii | reverse complement strand
AGTCTCCTGCCTCCGCCTCCCAAGTAGGTGGGACTACAGGCAGCCACCACAGTGCCCAGCCGTTTTTTGGTTGCAGCCGTAATTGTTGTTTGGTGGGCCCGGCTGGATTCTAACCCACCAGCTCAGGTGTATGTGGCTGGCGCCTTAGCCACTTGAGCCACAGGCACCGAGCCTTATGTCTTAATTTTTGTAGTCATTTTTATTTTTTTAAATAAATATTTTTGTTTATTTAATAAAAAATATTTTTAAAATATTTATTTATTATTAACAGGATTATACAATAAAAGTAAAGCAGTCATGGACTTAGAAGTTAGATGTAACCCAGTTTGTGTTCTTTAGGGGAAGATTAGTTGATGCCCTATTCGTATTGGGAGGAGAAAGAAGCTGATTCCTCTTATCTCAACCCACAAGAACTAGGTTTTTTTTTGTTGTTGTTTGTTTAATTAGTTAGTTGTACCCGTTGTTCTAGTTAATTTTAGAATGGCTCACTGTGTTTAAAGACCTTGGTATAAAGTCTTTGTAGGTAATAGGTCCAGGCTTGGTTAGGCACTTTTTTTTTTTTTCTGAGTCAGGGCCTCAAGCTGTCTCCCTGGGTAGAGTGCCCTGGCATCACAGCTTGCAGCAACCCAGCAACCTCCAACTCTGGGGCTCAAGTGATTCTCCTATCTCTGCTTCCCAAGTAGCTGGGACTACAGGTGCCTGCCACAATGCCTGGCTATTTTTTGGTTGTAGCTGTCATTGTTGTTTGGCGGGCCAGACTGGATTCCAATCCGCCAGCTCAGGTGCATGTGGCTGACTCCTTAGCCGTTTGAGCCACAGGTGCTGAGCCGGTTAGGCACTTTTATGTCTTTTTTCAAGTCTTTTTGGGATTCAGTCAGGCTCTTAGGACCTTTTCTTGGGGTCCTTTCTGGCTTCAGCCAGGCCTTTTCTTTGAAGCCCTCCCTGATTTTAGTGAGGCCCTTGTAGGCTTTTATTCTGAAGTTTTTTTTTTTTAGAGACAGAGTCTCACCTTGCCCTCAGTAGAGTGCTGTGGCGTCACAGCAACCTCTAACTCCTGGGCTTAGGTGATTCTCTTGCCTCAGCTTCCCAAATAGCTGGGA
>NW_003852486.1:6503113-6504373 GCF_000181295.1 Otolemur garnettii | reverse complement strand
AAAAAAAAAAAAAGTTGTCTTATGAAGTCCCCAGTATGGTATGTTTGTGTATCTGTTTTTATCAATTTGTTTCTTTGTGGAGACTCACGTCCTCATTCATATTTGTATATCTGACCCTGATCACAAAAATTTTGTATAATTATTTCATTATTGTATTAATTTAACTCTATTTTTATAATCTTAACCTTTCTTTTTTTCCCCCAGTATAAAGGATTTATTTATGATCCACAGTTGACACAAACCTTCCTTTAAATTTCATTTTTACAGTGAGTAAAGTCACACATCTCCCTCCAGCCCACGCATGATCACTGTATATTAATCTACAACTTTCATTTTAATCGTGAAAAAATAAAATGTTTCCCATCTTATAATTATACTGATAACATCTGCAATAGCATCAATGATAAAGGACAGATTTGCTAATTCCTGGACTGCTTATTTGGTTAAAACCTAATGTTAGGTCAAAGGATCAATCGCCCAATACAAATGAATATTGCATCATGAAAGTAATCTTAACCTTTCTAATGTTCATCTACAGCAACAGGATTTCTCACTGTCATGTGGCTGTGATTGAAAGAAAGATGTGCACTAGGGCCAGTAATCCCTGTGCTTTGGGAGATGGAAGTCTGTTGCTTAAGCTGGTTTCCAAACTCCAGTGCTCATGCGATCCTCCTGTCTCCACCTCCCAAAGTGCTAGATTATGGTCAGGAGCCTGGAAGTCAAATTAAAGAGGAGCAGTCCTTCCTATTTGATTGGTTGGTTTTTTTGGTTTTCTTTTCTGTTTCTTTTTGAGGGGTGTGGGGGAGCAATCCTAAGTATGTCATTTCTGATGATTCTCTGGGATGAGAGGAGAAGGCTGGGACAGGAGGGCAGGGAAGGGTTAGTGGGCATTCAAGGAGTCCACCCAGAAGGAAGGGATCCTGGCATTTGAAAAGGTTCTGTCCAATGTCTGTAGGAGGAAAGAGCTATTAGATATGGAGAACTTGGTTTGGAGTGGTGAACATGTGTGGTGTGCTGTCAATTTGCTACCACCTGATGATCTCTTTTTGTTTTCTTAGAAGTTTTTTTTTTTAAATTAAATCATAGCTATGTAGATTAATGGAATCATGGGGTACAATGTGCTGGTTTTATATACAATTTGAAATATTTTCATTAAACTGGTTAGCATAGCCTTCATGGCATTTTCTTAGTTATTGTGTTAAGACATTTATATTCGGCTCGGCGCCTATAGCTCAACCGGCTAAGGCGCCAGCCACCTAC
>NW_003852486.1:6489534-6501358 GCF_000181295.1 Otolemur garnettii | reverse complement strand
AGAGTGCCGTGGCATCACACAGCTCACAGCAACCTCCAACTCCTGGGCTTAGGCGATTCTCTTGCCTCAGCCTCCCAAGTAGCTGGGACTACAGGCACCTGCCACAACGCCCAGCTATTTTTTTTGTTGCAGTTTGGCCGGGGCCAAGTTTGAACCTGCCACCCTCAGTGTATGGGGCCGGCTCCCTACCCACTGAGCCACAGGTGCCGCCCCCCACTGGATGTTTTTAATTGGCTTGTCAAAGATCAAATAACTGTAAGTAGCTAGGTAGAAGTTTTATTTTTAATTGACCATAATTGTATATATTTATAAGGGTACATTGTAACGTTTCTATACATGTATACATTATGGAATGATAAATCAGGGCAATTAGCATATCCATCACCTTAAATATATATTTATCATTCCATTGTGGTGTGAGCATACAAAATCCTCTCTTTTAGCTATCTGAAATAATACATTATTATTAGCTATAATCATCTTGCTGTACAGTAGAATACCAGAACTTAATTCCTCCTAAGTGTAACTTTGTACTTGTTTATCAATCTCTCACCATTCCCTGTCCTCCCCACCCCCATCCCCAGCCTCTGATGACCACCATTCTGCTCTCTACTTTTTTCTTTTTTTTGGAGACAGTTTCTCTGTTGCCTGGGCTAGAGTGGCTCTCCTAGCTCATTGCAACCTCAAACTGGGCTGAAGCAAGACTCCTGTCTCAGTGTTCCTAGTAGCTGGGACTACAGATGTGCGGGCACTTTTTTAATTTTTTTTATTTTTGAGACAGAGTCTCAAGCTGTCACTGTGGGTAGAGGGCCTTGGTGTCACAGCTCACAGCAACCTCAAACTCTTGGGCTTAAGCGATTCTCTTGCCTCAGCCTCCCAAGTAGCTGGGACTATAGGAGCCTACTACATGCCCGGCTATTTTTTTGTTGCAGTTGTCATTGTTGTTTTAGCTGGCCCAAGGTGGGTTTGAACTTGCCAGCCTTGGTGTGCATGGCCAGTTCCCTACCCACTGAGCTATGGGTGCTGCCCAATTTTTCTATGTTTTGTAGAAATGGGATCTCACTCTTGCTCAGACTGGTCTTGAACTCCTGGCCTCAAGTGATCTTTCTACCTCATCTTCCCAAAGTATTAGGATTACAGGCATAAGCCACCACATCTAGTCTCTACTCTTTACTTCTATGAGCGTGGCTATTTTTAGATTCCACATATAAGTGAGATAATATAGTATTTGTCTCTTTCTGGCTGGCTTATTTCACTTAACATGTCCTCTAGGTTCATCCATGTTAATAGCAATTGTCAGAATTTTCTGGGTTTTTTTTTTTTAAAGCTGAATAGTATTCCATTTGTATATATGCCACATTTTAAAAATTCATTCATTTATTGATGGATGCTTAGGTTATTCCATATCTTGGCCATTATGAATATTGCTGCAGTTAACATGGGAATACAGGTATCTCTTCAAAATACTGATTTTAATTCCTTTTGGAACATAGTAGTGGGATTATTAGAATATTGTAATTCTGTTTATACTTGTTTGAAAAACTTCCATATTGTTTCAAAATAGCTGCACTAAATTACAATACTACCAGTAGTGTACATAAGAGTTCTCTTTTCCATCCTCACCAACACTTGCTGTCTTTGATCTTTTTGATAATAGCATATCTAACAGGTATGAGGTGATGTCCTGTGATTTTATTTTATTTTTCAAGGACAGTTATCCACATTTTATAGCTGTGTACATAGATCCTCAGGTGCCCCTTCCCCTTGGCCAGGGGAGAGGGAAGACACCTAGTTTAGCAGAAGGTCCTGCTTCCCTGAGCAAGGGGCATTTGTATGGGCCAGAATTTGTCCTGTCTGCACACTTTCTCCTCTTCATGGGTCCTCCTGTTTGACACCAGCTCTCTCCTGTGCGCAGGAGACCCAGCCTTCTCTCTTCAGGGTTTTAGCTCCTTTTCCTGCTCTATCCCTGGAGATGGAGAACACTGACAACCCATAACTTCTCTCCTAAGCCTCTTCATAACCCAGGGTGTACAACAGAGACTCCTGACAATGGCTAACACTAGCAACCCCAAGTCCCCACAGCTGGCTGCATTTGCTGGCAGGACAGTAGGCATAAGTGTTTATCTGTATAGGGCTGGGTTGGTGGTGCTCTTGTGGCAGGATGACTCTGGGGTATTCCCGAAAGTGAAGGCAGGAAGCCAAGGACATGGGCTTATTTATCATAGAAAGTCCATGTGGCCTCCAGACTTGAATGTGTCCTTTTGCACATTCAAGCATTTTCTGAGCTGACACTCTGCAAGCCATCAGCTGCCCACTTGTCTTCAGTTACTGCAGCCTTTTTTCACAAGTCTGGGTTTGCAGAGGTCTCCTGGGCCAACTGCTGCATACCTGTGTCCAGGAGACCTGGGGCATAGCTCAGCACCCATACACCAGGTTCCTCTGCAGTCAGAACCTGAAATATCATATTAGGCACAGCCTTTCTTGAAGAGTACAATGCCCAGCCCTTAAAGGGCTGCAGGGTACAGAGGGACGAGATGTCAACCATTGTCCTGCTGAGGCCAGGGTAGTCCCAGAAGGCCTTCAGGATGCCAGAGGTTAGGCAGAGCATAGAGGTCAAGTTCAGAACCCAGTAGTTGTTCACTTCAGCTGGGTCACACAGGTCCACAAAGCCTTTGGACACATCCACAAGAGTGCCTGCATTGTTGATGAGCAGCAGTCGCTATAGCTTCTTGAGCCTAGGTTGCTTGTAAAGGGCTCCCAGCAGCTGCTGCAAGCTGGCCTCAGTGCTCAGGTGGCAGGCACCCTCACTATTTACAGGCAACTCAGGTCTGCCTCCATCTGCTGTAGCACCTGGTTATTGTGGGCACTTAGGTCAGTACAGATTCAGGTGACAGCAACAAGGGTGGGTATGGAGCCAGTGCCCAGCTGAAGCTCCGGGAAGCTTAGGTCAGGACACACACAGTGTCCTGGCATCCCAGGCTGCCTTCCATGCCACCAAACTCTGCCAGGGATGCTGGGACCCTGAGCAGCCAACATCTTTTTTTTTTTTGAGACAGAGCCTCAAGCTTTTGCCCTGGGTAGAGTGCTGTGGCATCACAGCTCACAGCAACCTCCAACTCCTGGGCTCAAGCGAGTATCTTGCCTCTGCCTCTCAAGTAGCTGGGACTACAGGCGCCCGCCACAACACCCAGCTATTTTTGGTTGCAGCTGTCATTGTCGTTTGGCGGGCCCAGGCTGGATTCGAACCCACCAGCTCAGGTATATGTGGCTGGCACCTTAGCCACTTGAGCCACAGGTGCCGAGCCAGTCAACATCTTGTTCTTATAATTTTGATTGCATTTTTCTGATGACTGGAGATGAGCTTTTCCTTAATATATTTGCTGGCCAATTGTATGTTCTCTTTTGAGAAATGCCTATTCAAGTACTTTGCCCATTTTTGATATCATTGTTTTCTTGTTATTGAATAGTTTGAGTTCCTTTATGTTTTGGGTATTAGCCCCTTGTACAATGTATGATTTGTAAATATTTTCTCAATCTGTAGGTTTTCTCTTCACCCAGTTGTTTCCTTGTTTTCCTTTGTTGCAAGCTCTTTTGTCTATTTTTGCTTTCATTTCCTTCACTTTTTGGGTCATGTCAAAGAAATCTCTGCCTAGACCAGGCGTCCTCAAACTAAGGCCCGCGGGCCACATGTGGCCTGCTGAGGACATTTGTCTGCCCCACCAGGTGTTTTTGCCGCCACTGCCTGTCCTGCTTAGCAGCTGACACATCTTGGGGCCCGTAGTCTAGCCCTCCAACGGTCTAAGGGACAGTGAAGTTTGAGGACGCCTGGCCTAGATCCATGGAACTTTTCTCTTTATGTTTTCTTCTAGTAGGTTTAAGGTTTAAATCATAGTTTAGGTTTCTTTTTCTTTCTTTTTTTTTTGTCTTGAGTTAGAGTCTCAAGCTGTCACCTTTTGTATTGCACAGCTCACAGCAACCTCAAACTCCTGGGCTTAAGTGATTCTCCTGCCTCAGTTTCCCAAGTAGCTGGGACTACAGGTGCCTGCCATAACACCCAGCTATTTTTTGGTTGTAGTTATCGTTGTTTGGCAGGCCCAGGCTGGATTCAAACCGGCCAGCTCTCATGTATGTGGCTGGCGCCCTAACTGCTAAGCTACAGGCGCAGAGCCATAGTTTAGGTTTCTTTAATACATTCTGAGTTGATTCTTATATAAGGGGTAAGATTAAGGTCCATTTTCATTCTTCTGTATGTGGATATCCATTGTGTGTTCTTGGCACTTTTTGTCAAAAATCAGTTGACTATGTAGATTACTTAAAATATCTAATAAAATATCAGTTTACTATAGATATATAGGTTTATTTCTGGGCTCTCTATCCTAGTCCATGATCAGTGTGCCTGCATTATGCTAGTACCATATTGTTTTGATTACAATAGCTTTATAATATATTTTGAAATCTGATAGTGTGATGCCGTCAAGCTTTGTTCTTTTTGGTTGAGATTGCTGTGTCTATGTAGGGTCTTTTGTGGTTCCATATGAATTTTAGGATTAGTTTTTCTGAAAACTGATATTGGAATTATTTCTTTTTTTTAGACAGTATATCGCCCTCTGTAGAGTGCTTGGCATCACAGCTCACAGCAACCTTAAACTCTTGGGCTTAAGCAATTCTCTCACCTCAGCCTCCCAAGTAGCTGGGACTATAGGCGCCTGCCCGCCACAGCACCCAGCTGTTTTTTTGTTGCAGTTGTCATTGTTGGTCAGCAGACCCGGGCCAGGTTTGAGCCCGCCAGCCTCAGTGTATGTGGCTGGCACTGTAACCACTGTTATGGGCGCCACTTGGCTATGGGCGCCAAGCCTATACTGGAATTTTTATAGGGAATTTTCTTTTGTATTGCATCTGTAAACCACTTTTGGTACTTTAACAATATTGAGACTTTTGGCTTGGCACCTATAACTCAGCAGCTAGGGCACCAGCCACATACATCAGAGCTGGTAGGTTTGAGCCTGGCCAGGGCCTGCCAAACAATAATGACAGCTACAACCAAAAAAATACCAGATGTTGTGGCAGGTACCTGTAGTCCCAGCTGCTTGGGAAGGCTGAGGCAGGAGAATCGCTTAAGCCCAAGAGTTAGAGGCTGCTGTGAACTGTGACACTACGGCACTCTACTGAGGGCCACATAATAAGACTCTGTCTAAAAAAAAAAATATATATATATATATAGAGAGAGAGAGAGAGACTTCCAATTCATGAACATGTGATAGCCTCCTATTTGTGTCCTCTTGAGTTCCTTCAATTAACATTTTGTAAATTTTGGTATACAGATCTTTTAGTTGGTTAAATTTACTCCTAATTTTTAAATTAAAAAAAATTTATGCTATTATAAATGGGACTATTCATTTTTTTTTGTCTAGAAAAATTAAAGTTTGGCTCGGCACCTGTGGCTCAAGTGGCTAAGGCGCCAACCACATACACCTAAGGTGGCGGGTTCGAATCCAGCCTGGGCCCGCCAAACAACAATGATGACTGCAACCTAAATAAATAAATAAATAAATAACCAGGCATTGTGGCAGGCGCCTGTAATCCCAGCTACTTGGGAGGCAGAGGCAGGAGACTCGCTTGAGCCCAGGAGTTGTAGGTTGCTGTGAGTTGATGCCAGGGCACTCTACCCAGGGGGGCAGCTTGAGGCTCTGTCTCAAAAAAAAAAAAAAAGAAAAGAAAAGAAAGAAAGAAAAATTAAGGTTTAATTATAACTGTTAAAAAGGTGTTCCCTGAGACATTTGGACTTAGTTCAAATACATCTCTGAGTCTATATTAAAGTTCACATCAAAACCTAATTTCTGTCTTCGAATTTACTATGCAAAAATCATAAGCTGAAGTACCTCTGGACCCCATGGGAAACAAAACAAAACAGCTAACGTTCAGAACTAAGGATAACAGGTAGAGGATTAAAAAAAGAAAATGAGAATGAAATTATTTGGACCTGATCATACTCCGAAGCGCCCTCTCTGCGAATGCGGCATGCCAGCTCCATGTCTTTGGGTATAATGGTGATAGGCTTGGCATGGATAGCACACAGGTTGGTGTCTTCAAAAAGACCCACCAGGTAGGCCTCGCTGGCCTCCTGCAAAGCATCCAGGGCCGCGCTCTGGAAGCGCAGGTCTGGCAGGAGAGCCTGAGCCACCTCCCGCACCAGGCGCTGGAAGGGCAGCTTGTGGGTGAGAAGCTGTGAGGACTGGTGACGTCGGACTTCCGGCAACGCCAAGGTTCCCGGCCTGTACCGGTGGGCCTTCTTCAGCCCTGCCAGAGGGGGCGCCACCTGCCGGAGACTTTGGTGGACCGTTGCTTTCTAGGTGCCGTCTCGCAGATCTGCTTGCTGCTTGGTCCACGCCAGGGCGGGGGCGCCGGTCTGGTCCCTTCCCCTTGGCCCAGCTGGGCGGGCTGCAGGCGGCGCTGGAGTCACAGAGCGAGGGCGCCCTAGCAGCACGGTGTGTAGGTCCGAAGTCCTGCTTCTCCAAGCGAGTGACTGCTTCCTCTGCTCAGAATGGCACCAGGGGACGTTCAAGGGTGGGTCCACTCGCTTGGAAGCTGCCTTGACTAGGGAAGAATCTGGTGGCAAGCAGACTCAGGTCGGTGACCCAATGGGATGCCCAAGGCTTGGGAGACCCTGCGCTGTCCGTCTTTTCTGGCTGTTGGTCTGGGGGTGCTCTGGGCTCCTAGATGTCTCGGGACTATTTTCTTTTTTTTTTTTTTTGAGACAGAGCCTCAAGCTGTCCCCCTGGGTAGAGTGCCGTGGCATTACAGCTCACAGCAACCTCCAACTCCTGGGCTCAAGCGAGTCTCCTGCCTCAGCCTCCCAAGTAGCTGGGACCACAGGCGCCCGCCACAGCGCCCGGCTATTTTTTGGTTGCAGCCGTCATTGTTGTTTGGCGGGTCCGGGCTGGGGATTCGAACCCGCCACCTTAGGTGTACGTGGCTGGCGCCTTAGCCGGTTGAGCTATAGGCGCCGAGCCGGGACTATTTTCTTAATTTCTTTTTTAGATAGTTCAATTGTTAGTGTACAAAAACACTACTGATTTTGTAAGTTGATTTAGTGTCCTGCAGCTTTTCTGAATTTATCAGTTCTAGCAATTTTTTATTTTTGGTGGAGTCTTTAGGATTTATAATATTGTATCATCAGCAGATGGTTTTATTTCATCTGTTTGAGTACCGTGTCTTTCTTTCTCTTGTATGATTGCTATGGTTTAGGACTTCCAGTACTATGTTGAGCAAAAGTAGTAAGAGCCTTGCTCGGCAGGGCCTGTGGCTCAGTGACTAGGGCACTATGCCAAGGGTAGTGGGTTTGAACCCGCCCCGGGCCAAACTGCAACAACAACAACAAAAATATAGCCGGGAGTTGTGGTAGGTGCCTATAGTCCCAGCTACTCAGGAGGCTGAGGCAAGAAAATCACCTAAGCCTAGAGCTGGAGATTGCTGTGAGCTGTGATGCCATGGCACTCTACTGAGGGTGACAAAGTGAGACTTGGTCTCTAAAAGAAAAA
Source organism: Otolemur garnettii (assembly GCF_000181295.1). Lineage (NCBI taxonomy): Eukaryota > Metazoa > Chordata > Mammalia > Primates > Galagidae > Otolemur > Otolemur garnettii. The sequence continues at coordinate 6,493,820 of NW_003852486.1, read as the reverse complement.
GAAAAAAGAGCCTTGTTCCTGATCTCAGAGGGAAAACCTTCAAGTTTTCACCAGTGAGTATGATGTGAGTTGTAGTGTTGTCATATATGGCTTTTATTGTGTTGAGGAACATTCCTTCTATACAGATTTTTTTGGGAATTATCAGGAAATGATATTTACTTTTGTCAAAGGTTTTTTCAGTGCGCTGGGCATGATGGCTCACGACTGTAATCCTAGCACTCTGGGAGGCTGAAGCAGCTAGAGCTTAGGAATTTGATACCAGCTTGAGCAAGGGCAAGACCCCATCTCTACTAAAAATAGAAAAACTAGCTGGGTGTTGTGGCAGATGCCTGTAGTCCCAGCTACTCTGGAAGCTGAGACAAGAGGATCACTTGAGCCCAAGAGTTTGAGGTTGTTGTAAGCTACTACGATGCCCCAGCACTCTACCCAGGGCAACAGAGTGAGATTCTCTCTCTCTCAAAAAAAAAAAAAAAAAGACGTTTTTTCAGTGTTTATTGAGGTGATGTTCACCATTCTGGATGCAATTAAGAATGTTTGTGATGCATGAGAAGAGATCAAAATATTAATCAACATTAAGAGGAGTTTGGAAGGAGTTTATTCCAGCCTTTGTGGATGACTTTGCAGGGAGTTCTAGACTTCAGTAGAGGAAGTAACTGAAGACATGGTTTTAAGCTATGAAGCTAAGTAGTAGTTTGTTACAGAAGCAATACAAGGTGCAATAAGGAAATGGAAAAGGGCTAAGGGTGCCTGAGATCTGCATGGTGCCTGTGATTAAAAAGAAACAGGGCCATATTGGGAGGCTTTCAAAGCAGGAATAAGAATTTCCTTGACATTGGTGCCATTGAGTGGGGAGAGATGGGATATTGATTGCATTGGCAAGCAGTTTCTTGATCCTGTGTGTATAGTGACATTTCAAGAGTCTAGGAAGATGTCTCCGGGATGGGCCAGAAGGGTGATAGTGGAATAGTGGGAAGGTGGAGATGTGAGGGAGACATGGTCCAAAGAGTGATGTGCATGAGAGGAACAAGCATGATTTGATGCTCTTAGGGTCCTGTTTGGGGTAGGGGTGGGGGTGCTTAGAAGAGAATTCTCGGGTGCATATTGGGATTCATGATCTGAGGAGCCTACAGAAATTGACTTCCTCAGAGTGTAAATGGCATTTATCTCTCATCCTGCCTGTTGTAGTCTGAGACACTGATTGCTGGGTAATCAGGAGAAAATGAGGGCCAGAGGTACCAGTGCTTGGTATCTCTGACTTTGGGGACATGGGAGGTAAATGAGCAGGATGTTGTTGTGGATAGATTAAGGAAGGATCGTTCATCAAGAGACTTTTCATGGACCTTCCTTTCCCTAACTTTGCAGGGCTGTGTGATCTTTCAGGATGTGTTTGTATACTTCTCACGGGAAGAATGGGAACTCCTTGACAATGCTCAAAGACTCCTATACCATGATGTGATGCTGGAGAACTTTGCACTTTTAGCTTCACTTGGTAAGGTCTTCACACCCATCTACCTTTCTCCTTTTCCTGAGGGACATCTCTGCCTTTCTTATGATCAGATCACCAGTACTGTCTCCTTCTCCAGTTTTCTGGGGTAGATGTCATAGGTTCCAGGGCTAAGTCACTTTCTGGGCTGGTGACTCTGTCCAAAATTGTGGTGCCTCTGTGCCCAAGATTCTGCCTCTTTGCCCAGATGACATTTTCTGGAGCCTGACTGCTAGGAGTTAGAGGCACTCACATAATTACTAGTTATGGGGACCTTTGCAATATTACTGCAAAACTTTCCCTTGAGGTTCCTTTTTTAGTAATTAACTTCTTTTACCTCTAATTCTTCATAGAGTGGATGGGTTGCTCTGAGCCAGTCCTGGCTGCTCATTTGTCCTGGCTTTCCCTTAGGAATTGCATCTTCCAGATCACAAGTAGTCATGCAAGTAGAACTTGGGGAAGAGCCTGACCAGGTGGATGTGACTATAGAGAGCCCCAGGGGGAAGTTGGACCTGGTGTGTGAACATCAGGAGACAGCATGATGTCACATCAGGGTTCAAAACCAGCAACATTAACTGTGCACCCCAGAGTTTATTTCTTTTTTTTTCGAGACAGAGCCTCAAGCTGTCCCCCTGGGCAGAGTGCCGTGGCATCACAGCTCACAGCAACCTCCAACTCCTGGGCTCAAGCGAGTCTCTTGCCTCCGCCTCCCAAGTAGCTGGGACCACAGGCGCCCGCCACAACGCCTGGCTACTTCTTGGTTGCAGCCGTCATTGTTGTTTGGCGGGTCCGGGCTGGGGATTCAAACCCGCCACCTTAGGTGTATGTGGCTGGCGCCTCAGCCGGTTGAGCTATAGGCGCTGAGCCCCCAGAGTTTATTTCTAAGGCCAGTGGCTGCACAACACTTCAACCCGTCCTTCACTATTCTTGACTGCACTAAGACTTATTTCCAGTCTGACTTTCCTTGTCATCCCTTTACCTTTCTGGCCTCTACCTCATACCTTTTCCTTCCATTCCTCTGCATTTTCCAGGGGTGTTGATCTGCATTTAATGTTCATGTAATGTGCACCTATCCTTAGTCTTTGACCAGCAACCACTCTCTCATAATTGTTTTTTGGGGGGACCTGGACACATTTTGCATAGTATTCACCTGTCATCAACAGCCAGCGTCCTCCTAGAAGCTGTTCGCTGTGTTCCATCCTTGTATCCTGGCCATTTGCTTTGCCTTTGTGTGACTTTCAGAGGCCTAGTACCTTATCATACTTCTTCCTCAACTTGATCATGCCCCTCATTGTGAAAAGAGTCCCACAGACTCATTCCTGGATTTGTCCAACTCACATTTATAATGGGGCTGCCTACCAGAGTCAACATACATTTCATCAGCATTTCTGTGCTTTCAGGTTGTTGGCATGGAGTTGAGGATGAGGAAGCACCTTCTGAGCAGAATGCTTCTGTGGCAGGAGAGCTGCAGACCAGAATACCCATGAGAGAGCTAAAGACCCACAAATGTTACATGTGTGATTCTACATTGAAAGATATTTTACACCTGGCTGAATACCAGAGGGAAAAAGTCAGGCAGAAGCCATACAACTGGGGGGCATGTGGGAAACAGTTCTGGTTCAGTACAAAGTTTGACCAATACCAGAAGAAGCCCAGTGGAGAGAAACCCTTCAGAAGGGACAAGAATAAGGACTCTATGAACAGCTACAGAGTCCGTGGGCCAGAGAAGACCCACACATGTGGGGAAGGTGACATGGACTTTTCAGCCACTTCTGCCCTTCTTCAGTACCCTGCCCCTCCCAGAAGAATGAAGCTCAATAACAGCACCAAGCTTGAGGGGACCTTTCTTACTGGACAGAGGTATCACAAGTGTGGTGAATGTGGAAAAGCCTTTACCCGGAAAGACACCCTTGCACGGCATCAGAGAATCCACACTGGAGAAAGGCCTTACGAATGTAGTGAATGTGGGAAATTCTTTAGCCAAAGCTATGACCTTTTTAAACACCAGACAGTTCACACTGGAGAAAGACCTTATGAGTGCAATGAATGTGGGAAATTCTTTAGACAAATCTCTGGCCTGATTGAGCACAGGCGAGTTCACACAGGTGAAAGGCTCTATCAGTGCAACAAATGTGGGAAATTCTTTAGCAGTAAGTCTAATCTCATTCGACACCAGGAAGTTCACACAGGAGCCAGGCCTTACTTATGCAGTGAATGTGGGAAGGAGTTTAGTCGCAAACATACACTTGTTCTGCATCAGCGAACTCACACTGGAGAAAAGCCTTATGAGTGCAGTGAATGTGGGAAGGCCTTTAGCCAAAGTTCCCACCTTAACGTACACTGGAGAATTCACAGTAGTGATTATGAGTGTAGCAGATGTGGGAAAGCCTTTAGTTGTATCTCTAAACTTATTCAGCACCAGAAAGTTCACTCTGGAGAAAAGCCCTATGAGTGCAGCAAGTGTGGGAAAGCCTTCACTCAAAGGCCAAACCTTATCAGGCACTGGAAAGTCCACACTGGAGAAAGGCCTTATGTATGCAGTGAGTGTGGGAGAGAGTTCATCCGGAAACAAACACTGGTTCTGCACCAGAGGATTCATGTTGGAGAAAAACCTTAATAGTATGGTGACTATGGGAAACCTTTTGGCCAACACCTGGACTTAGGATTCCTTGGAGAACTAACTGTGACGACAGTAGATGCAGGAAAACCTTTGCCCAAAGGCTGAATCTATCATTGGGAGTTTCTCACTGGACAAAGTCCTTACCAGAACAGGGAATGTCCTGCCTCTTTTTTTTTTTTTTTT
>NW_003852486.1:6487976-6488973 GCF_000181295.1 Otolemur garnettii | reverse complement strand
AAAAAAAAAAGAAGAAGAAGAAGAAGAAGTAGTGGTGAAACCTCATACATAGGGACATTCACACTGGGGAGACTGCCTGTGAATGGCAAGTACGTGAGGTGCTTCAGGAGCCAGGTTGCACTTGCTAAACAGCCAAGGGCCTTTTTCAGAGCAAGAGCTATCTACCACCATCAGCTGGCAAAGTCATGCAGTATGTGTCACCCTAGCTGACTTTCTCTGCCTAGTCCCTAGAAAGAGTAAGGAATGGTCTCATGGCAGCAGAGGTCCTGATTTTTTCCCTTTTGAGGTAACCAGCCTGGAAATAATCAATTTTGTTCCATAGAACACAAGAAGGGCTTTGTAGATAGCTGGCAGAAGCCTACTTTCATGAGTATTTTTGGTCTGTAATGCTCATTGTAGAGGTTTCCATCTCTAAGCCACCCAACCCTGGAATATCTGTCTCACACTGCTCATGTGTATGTGATAATAAAGGCCAATTCTTTAAGCCACATTAAATCTTGGAGGTCTGTTCATCAAGTGGAGTATATTGAAGAAATAATTGGGTTCTGCAGCATGAAAGGTAAACATTTTATGGGGGTCCCCATTTTTCTGTGCCTCAGACAGAGGATGGAAGAGAATAGCTCTAACTCCAGTTTTTATGTAATTTGCCTTGCTGCCCAAGATCTTCTAAGGAAGACTTCAGGGCTTTGTGGGATAAATCATGTGGCTTGGATGCCATTTGTACTTCTGTGTTTGTAGGTAACCATGAGGAGAGGGCAATTGTGTCAACCTCTGCATCATCTGAGATCAGCATGAGATTGGTCCCTCATTCTCATTCAGTGTTGCATTGAGGGGAGTTAGCCTCTGGTAACTGCTAAGAAGCTAAGTTCAGAATCCAGTAGGCAGGTGTCATTGTTTAGACCTCCAGGAGTCAAATGGAAACTATAATGATGCAGAAACACTGGTTTTGATTCACATGAAATGGGACAGATTGCAGCATCCTTGAAAGGATGTTCTG
>NW_003852486.1:6485210-6486361 GCF_000181295.1 Otolemur garnettii | reverse complement strand
AAAAAAAAAAAAGGAATCTGGGAGACTGCCTGGATATCTGACCCCAATGTGAACCTGTATTCTCTTTCTCTTGCTATACCATATCCTTTGCTTTTAACAAAACCTCACATGCATATGCTCTGTGGAGTCTTGTACTTTCAATTACATTTGTGAATTTTTTTTAGTTGGTGATGAGGATGGAATATTTGACATGACCTCTGACTCTAAATAATAATGGCTAAAGAATTATTAGGCAGAAAGATGGCAGAGAATGGTGAAAATTTTTTGTTAAAGGTTTGGCTTCTAGGCTATGTACTTGGGTTGAGGTTGCATAAATGATGTGAGGCACTCACAAACTGGAGGAGGAACTCAAGTGGGACCGTGAGTCTATAGATCAAAGTGGTGATGGGGGAATAGCTAAATCAATTGTAGAAGAACTTCAAACTGAAGGAAGTCAGCCAAGAATATGGTAACTTGGCATTTCCTCCATGTGATGGACGATGTCTTTAACTTCATTGCTCTGATCCAGCTGATTGATTTCATGATAAAAAGGAGAAACAACATGATATGAGACAGGATGTTATGAACTTGTTGAGCTCTCTTCAGTAAGACTCAATGCTGGGGAAAAGGTAAGGATCATTCAGAAGAAAGGTAACTGTAAGATATGGAAGAAAACTCAGGACAACTGAATTGAATAAAACTCTTCAGGTGGTTGATTATAAGTCAGGAAAGATGGCTCATGCCTGTAATCCTAGCCCTTGGGAAGGCAGAAGTGGGACGATTATTTGAGGCCAGGAGTTCAAGAACAACCTTAACAAGAGTGAGACCCCCATCTCTACCAAAAAAAAAAAAGCCATAGGGAGGCTAAGACAGGTAGAGTACTTGAGCCCAAAACATTGAGGTTGTAATGAACTGTGATGCCACCACTGCACTCTTGCTGGGGCAACAGAGTAAGGTCCTGCCTCCCCCCAAAGACATGATAAAGGAGCGGAAGGGGGAGGAAATAAAATTTTGATGGATCACTGTAAGAAATAGGTGTTCTACTTAACTATTTCAAATAATTGATATGGGCTTGGCGCCTGTGGCTCAAGCAGCTAAGACACCAGCCACATACACCTAAGGTGGCGGGTTCGAATCCCCAGCTCGGACCTGCCAAACAACAATGATGGCTG
>NW_003852486.1:6482856-6485180 GCF_000181295.1 Otolemur garnettii | reverse complement strand
CCCAGCTACTTGGGAGGCGGAGGCAGGAGACTCGCTTGAGCCCAGGAGTTGGAGGTTGCTGTGAGCGTGATGCCATGGCACTCTACTCAGGGGGATAGCTTGAGGCTCCGTCTAAAAATAATAATAATAATAATAATAATTGATATGAATTCTCTCCATTCTAGTCTTTATAATGTTTTAAAATGTGGAATTTTTGTTTCCGTTTTATTTATTTTTTATTTTTTTATTCTTTTCCTTTGGAGACGGAGTCTCACTATGTTACCCTGGGTAGAATGCTGTGGCATCACAGCTCACAGCAACCTCAAACTCTGGTGCTGTAGCAATTCTCTTGCCTCAGCCTCCCAAGTAGCTGGGGCTATAGGCGCCCACCACAATGCCTCACTATTTTTTGGTTGTAGTTGTCATTGTTATTTGGCAGGCCCAGGCTGGATTCCAACCCGCCAGCTCCAGTGTATGTGACTGGAGCCCTAGTTGCTGAGCTACAGACACTGAGCCTGTTTTTTTGTTTGTTTGTTTGTTTTATTGTTCGGGATTTGTTGAGACTACAAAGAATTAGGTTATACCAATTGCATTTGTTAGGTAAAGTCCCTTTTATAATTGTGCCCTGCCCCCAAGAAGTGTGTCATATACCATAAACCCCTATCCTCCACCCTCCTTCCCTCTCCTTGCTCCCTCATTTCCTTACCCACCCCCACCTTGAATTGATTTGAGTTTTTTCTTATAAGACCATGTATTAGATCATCTACTGCCTTCATAACAAATTGAGTGCATTGGATTCTTGGAATTTTTTTTTTTTTTTTTTTGAGACAGAATGATATCTCACAGCAACCTCAAACTCTTGAGATCAAGAGATCCTAGGGCCAGGCACAGTGGCTCACGACCGTAATGTAATCCTAGCACTCTGGGAGGCAAAAATGGGTGGATTGTTGAGCTCACAAGTTCAAGACCAACCTGAGCAAGAGCAAGACCCCCCTCCTCATCTTAAAAAAAAAAAAAAAACCGCCAGGCATTGTGGCAGGCGCCTGTAGTCCCAGCTGCTCAGGAGGCTGAGGCAAGTGAATTGCTTGAGCCCAGGAGTTCGAGGTTGCTGTTGAGGAAGGAGAAATAAATCTTACACTTCTTAGTTATCCTGAGAAAGCAGCAGGCAGCTGCAGAAGAACTCCTCCTTTAAAGATAAGAACAAACTTTACACTAACCTTGAAAAGAAAAAGAAGGCTCGGCGCCTGTGGCTCAAGTGGCTAAGGCACCAGCCAGGTACACCTAAGGTGGCAGGTTCGAATCCAGCCTGGGCCGCCAAAACAACAATGACGGCTGCAACCAAAAGATAGCCAGGCGTTGCGACCGGCACCTGTCGTCCCAGCTACTTGGGAGGCGGAGGCAAGAGAATCACTTGAGCCCAGGAGTTGGAGGTCACTGTGAGCTGTGATGCCAAGCACTCTGCCCAGGGGGACAGCTTGAGGCTTGGTCTCAAAAAAAAAAAAAAAAAAAAAAGACTCTGTAACTAATAGCAATACCCTGTTTTCTAACATCTGTAGCCATAACTATGTAGCTAATATTGAACTGAAGAAAAAAAACAGGTATAAAAGAGCCTTTAAAAAACAAACAAAAACTGTTGCTCTGAACTCAGCATTTCATGCCTTGAGGCACCTGAGTTCTCCCCAGCAATTAAAGGTTCCTTCCTCTGTATTGTTGGTGTAATTGTCTATCTGTTTTAATTAGCTATTTTCCTGCAATATTTTTGGTTCTCTGATGTAGGAAAACAAGCAGATGGATTAGTACGGAGAGACTCTGGGAGCTTCCCCATACCAAGTGTAAGCACACGATAGGGGTACTCCCCAGCATCCTGACGATGTCGTTCCCTAAGGGCGTTCCCACATGGATTACATGGGGGTGGGGTGTGAGGGGAGCCTCAGGAGAGTGGAGGGATGACCCACATCCTCTTGCAGTCCTCTGCAGCAGCAGCTCACCAGCAGAGGAACGAACATATGGAAGAAGAGTGCATCTGGACTTAGGTAAAAGCTGGAGTAAAAAGGGGTATAATATCAGTAAAGCCCACTCCAGAGAGTGGAAGAGGAGTTTGATCACCTCTTTGAGGTGGGAGCCTCAGTAAAAAGAGACAGGAAAAGGAATTGACCTCCATGAAGCAGGGAGCCTCAGTCAGGAGGCAAATTGACCTCCAGGAGGCAAGGGGCCTCAGTTAGAGGGATTAAAAGAAACAGGAGGGGCTCAGCGCCTATAGCTCAACCGGCTAAGGCGCCAGCCACGTACACCTAAGGTGGCGGGTTCCAATCCCCAGCCCGGACCCGCCAAACAACAATGACGGC
>NW_003852486.1:6479543-6481010 GCF_000181295.1 Otolemur garnettii | reverse complement strand
AGGAGACTCACTTAAGCCCAGGAGTTGGAGGTTGCTGTGAGCTGTGATGCCATGGCACTCTACCCAGAGGGAAAGCTTGAGGCTCTGTCTAAAAAAAAAAAGAAAAGAAAACTTATAGAGTCAGAGTTAATTGCTAACTGGCCTAAGGTACAAGCGTAAAACAACCCCCCTAGACTGACCATAAACCAGGAACCTGTGTATGTGAAACTAAAGACAGAGTCACAACCTATCAGACAAAGGGAGTATCCAATGCCAAGGTGGCACGGGAGGGAATTCAGGCCCCTTTTGGCCAGGGCTGGGTTTGAACCCACCACCTCTAGCTTAGGGGGCCAGCACCCTACTCCTCTGAGCCACAGGCACCATTTAGAATTCAGGCTCCTTTAAACAGGCTAAAGTCTTATGGAATTATCTACCTCTGCCAGTCATAATGGAATACTCTTTCGTCAGTACCAAGGCCAGGGACCTCAGCATATCGCCCTGTGCAGGACTTAAGACTAGTGAATCAAGCTTCTGTAACTTTGCACCCAACAGAGCCAAACCCATAACACTCTTCTTAGCTTCATATCAGCAGAGTTTGCTTGGTTCACTTATTTAGATTTGAAAGATGCCTTTTTAACTATCTGAGTGGCTCCAGTAAATCAGATGTTTGCCTTCCAGTGGGAAGACTCCCGAAATGGAGTTACTCGACAACATACCTGGACTCAGTTGCCACAAGGGTTCAAAAACTCCCCTACAGTCTTTGGGGAAGCACTGGTCAGAGACCTGTCAACCTTTCCTGGACAACAGCTACAGTGCACCTTACTGCAATATGTGGATGATTTACTGTTTGGCTATAAGACTAGGAAAGGATGTGCTCAAGGAACTAATATGTTGTTAAAACAGTTAGAGCACTGTGGATATAAAATTTCCTGAAAGAAAACAGGTGATTTGTAACCTGCCTATCCTCAAGGCCAAGTGGCAGTTGTGAGAATTTTTAGGGGCAACTGGCTCCTGTCACCTGTGGATCCGGATTTTGCTGTGCTTGCTAAGCCCTTGTATGACATTACAAAGGGAGGTGATAGGGAGCCCCTAGTATGAAAGGCACTCAGGTAAAAGCATTTCTAGACGTTAAAGAAAAGAACTCCCACCTGGGACATCTTCCCAAAGGCAGAAATTATAGCATTCACCAGTCAACATTTATACTGATTCAAAGTATGCCTTTTTAACCCTGTATATGCATGGTGCATTGTATAGAGAAAAAGGACTATTAAACTCAGCTGGAAAACAAACTATCACCAAGAAATATAAACTTATTGAAAATTGTGTGGAAACCTAGCAAGGTGGCAGTAATGCATTGCAAAGGCAAGGACACAGTTTTGGGTTTTTTCCCACTTTGTCACCCTCAGTAGAGTGGCTCACAGCAACCTCTAGCTCTTGGGCTTAGGTGATTCTCTTGCCTCAGCCTCCCAAGTAGCTGGGACTACAGGT
>NW_003852486.1:6477357-6478454 GCF_000181295.1 Otolemur garnettii | reverse complement strand
CCACAGTTTAGACAGAATCTTACAGTTAAGTTAAACATCTAACTCCTTTAACTCCACAGGCTTTTAGAGAAGCTTGACTGAAACTTTGTATACAAACTTCTTTTTTTCTAAGTTTGGAGTTAAAAATAAAAGGAACTGGGCGGCACCTGTAGCTCAGTGAGTAGAGTGCCGGCCCCATATACCAAGGGTGGCTGGTTCAAACCTGACCCCAGCCAAACCACAACAAAAAAAATAGCCAAGTGTTGTGGCAAGTGCCTGTAGTCCCAGCTACTTGGAAGGCTGAGGCAAGAGAATCACCAGGAGTTGGAGGTTGCTGTGAGCTGTGTGACGCTGTCATGGCACTCTATCAAGGATGATAAAGTGAGACTCTGTCTCTAAAAAATAAATAAATAAAAGGAACCAGTAAGTAGGTGAGAGAGAGATGTATAAGAAGACATGGGTATGAAAAAAAAAGGGGGGGGGGCGGCACCTGTGGCTCAAAGGAGAAAGACGCTGGTGCCATATGCTGGAGGTGGCAGGTTCAAACCCAGACCCAGCCAAAAACTGCAAGGAAAAAAAAAGACATGGGTATGAAGATATACTTTTGATAAAGAAAAGAAAGGAAAAGAAAAGAGAATAATTTTGTATAGGAGAGAATCTTGTAGGAAAACTTTTTGTCTTAAAGTAACTGGTAATTTAAAGAAAGATTTAAAATGAAAATGAAGAATTTTAAAATGTTGAAGGATGGTGCATGTAAGTAGTGAAAGTTATTCCTTTTTTTGAGACAGAGCCTCAAGCTCTGGGTAGAGGCTGTGGCATCACAGCTCACAGCAACCTCCAACTCCTGGACTCAAGTGAGTCTCCTGCCTCTGCCTCCCAAGTAGCTGGGACCACAGGTGCCCGCCACAACGCCCGGCTATTTTTTTGTTGCAGTTTGGCCAGGACTGGGTTCAAACCCACCACCCTCAGTATATGGGGGCCTGGCACCCTATCCACTGAGCCACAGGCACTGCCTGGTACACCTTTATATTAATACCAGCAATATGTGCTATCCCTAATCCTTCACACCCTGGTCAAAATTATGTATATTAGTTTTCTTTTTTTTTTTTTGAGACAGA
>NW_003852486.1:6474398-6476303 GCF_000181295.1 Otolemur garnettii | reverse complement strand
TGAGTCTCCTGCCTCCGCCTCCCAAGTTGCTGGGACCACAGGTGCCCGCCACAACGCCAGGCTATTTTTTGGTTGCAGCCATCATTGTTGTTTGGCAGGTCCAGGCTGGATTCGAACCCGCCACCTTAGGTGTATGTGGCGGTGCCTTAGCCACTTGAGCCACAGGCGCCGAACCATGACTTTATTTTTACTAAGAAAATCAATTTGTACAGGAACTTATTTGAACATGTTATTAAAAGAAATGTTTTAGAATAATTAAATTTAGCAGTTTAGTTGAGCAAAGACAGATTCATGAATTGAGCATCACCCTGAATCAATACAGGTTTAAGCTTTTATAGACAGACAGAGGCAAAGCAGACAAATTGGCCAGTTAGGTATCTGCCTTATTTTATTTATTTATTTATTTTGAGACAGAGCCTCAAGCTGTCCCCCTGGGTAGAGTGCCATGGCATCACACCTCACAGCAACCTCCAACTCCTGGGCTCAAGTGAGTCTCCCGCCTCAGCCTCCCAAGGAGCTGGGACCATAGGTGCCTGTCACAACGCCAGGCTATTTTTTGGTTGCAGCCATCATTGTTGTTTGGCGGGCCATCTTCGAACCTGCCACCTTAGGTGTATGTGGCTGGCGCCTTAGCCACTTGAGCCACAGGCGCCGAGCCTGTATCTGCCTTATTTAGACATGATGTAATGAATTGGCTGCCTGTGATTGACTGACGCTTGGGTGCTTATTTTAACCCCATGTCATGTTTCAGGTTTTGTTTGTTTGTTTGTTTGTTTGTTTGTTTATGAGACAGAGTCTCAAGCTGTTGCCCTGGGTAGAGTACTGTGGTGTCACAGATCACAGCAACCTCCAACTCCTGGGCTTAAGCGAATCCCTTGCTGCAGCCTCCCAAGTAGCTGGGACTACAGGCACCCGCCACAACACCTGGCTATTTTTTGGTTCTAGTTGTCATTGTTGAGGTTGCTGTAAACTATGACACCACAGCACTCTATTGAGGTGTGGCAGGCCTGGGCTGGATTTGAACACTCCAGCTCTGGTGTATGGGCTGGCACCTTAGCTGCTTGAAATATAGGAGCTAAGCCCAGGGTTTGTTTTTTGTTGTTGTTCTTGTTTGTAGAGATAGAATCTCATTATATTGTCCAGGCTGGCACCCAAGTCCTAGTCTTAAGCAATCATCCTGCCTCAGCCTCCCAAAGTGCTGAGATTACAGATGTGAGCCGCTGCACCCATCCTCTTGCTTATTTATTTTATCAACATAAACATACACACACAGTGGAATGCATCCAGGTGTGCACACTGAATTCTAAAAGGGTATTATAGGCCCAGTTTGGTGGCTTACACCTGTGATCCTAGCACTCTGGGAGGCCAAGGCAGGTGGATTTCTTGAGCTTATGAGTTCAAGACCAGCCTGAGCAAGAGCAAGACTCCAGCTCTAAAAACAGCCAAGCGTTGTGGTGGGCACCTGTAGTTCCAGCTACTTGGGAGGCTGAGGCAAGAGGATTGCTTGAGCCTACGAGTTTGAGGTTGCTGTGAGCTATGACACCACAGCAATCTACTGAGGGTGACAAAGTGAGACTCTGTCTTAAATAAATAAATTTTTTAAAATTTATTTTTATTTTTATTTTTTGCAGTTTTTGGCCAGGGCTGGGCTTGAACCCACCACCTCCAGCATATGGGGCCAGCACCCAACCCCCTTGAGCCACAGGGCCAACCCCCAAATAAATTAATTAATTAATAAAAAGGTATTATATTGCAAACATTGCGTTTATCCAGAAGGCTGACTTATCTGAGACCTTAGGCATTTTATTTTGTTTTTGTTTTTGTTTTTGTTTTTTGAGACAGAGCCTCAAGCTATCCCCCTGGGTAGAGTGCCATGGCATCACGCTCACAGCAACCTCCAACTCC
>NW_003852486.1:6472499-6473496 GCF_000181295.1 Otolemur garnettii | reverse complement strand
GTTGCTGTGAGCTGTGTGATGCCATGGCACTCTACTGAGGAAGATAAAGTAAGACTCTGTCTCTATAAATAAATAAATAAATAAATAAATAAAATCTTTGGGCAGTGCCTGTGGCTCAAAGGAGTACGGAGCCAGCCTCATATGCTGGAGGTGGCAGGTTCAAACTCAGCCTCAGCCAAAAAAAGCTGCAAAAAATAAATAAATAAATAAATAAATAAATGTATATTAAAAAAAAATATGTATATATATCATCTTTTTTTCTCTCTTCCCTTTTCCTTATCAATTTTTTATATTAGAAAAACAAATATATACTAATCTACTCTTTGTTTCTTGTAGATGTATACAAAATTCCTGTAATCTCAAGACTTTTAGGCACCCAGTTCCATCGGAATCACAGAAGTATGGAAATTTCTTGAATGTTTTTCATAATCACCTGGAAGCTTGTTTAAACATAGATTCTTGGGTTTGATACACAGAGTGTCTAATTCAGCAGCCTGGGATTCAGGACTGAGAATATGCATTCCCAATGAGTTCCTAGGTGACATTTATAGTATACGTCCAGGTACCAACCTAAAAGAACTAGGGTTGCAGGAAAGATGAGAATGCTATTTCCAGGCCCCAATCTATCATGGTGGAGATTTGCAGGTTCCAAGTGACAAAGTCAAGGTTTCTCACACATGTCTAGTATCTATGCAAAGACTCTCTGGGCTGGAGTCTCAGGCCCTCCACTGCTGAGGAGTCCTGTGAAGACTCCACCAACTCGGATCACCAAATCACCTGGTTCTTTTGCTTGGAACTTAATGTTGAAAATACCCACATGGCTCATCTTTCACTTTCTTCAAGTGTTTACTGTCCTTATCAAGAATCCTGGCTCGGCGCCTATAGCTCAACCGGCTGAGGCGCCAGCCACGTACACCTAAGGTGGCAGGTTCGAATCCCCAGCCCGGACCCGCCAAACAACAATGACGGCTGCAACCAAAAAATAGCCGGGCGTTGT
>NW_003852486.1:6466628-6470817 GCF_000181295.1 Otolemur garnettii | reverse complement strand
CAGCCATCATTGTTGTTTGGCGGGTCCGGGCTGGGGATTCGAACCTGCCACCTTAGGTGTACGTGGCTGGCGCCTTAGCCCGTTGAGCTATAGGCGCCGAGCCTATAATCCATTTTAAAAAAGGAAAAGCCTCTCTTCTGACTTGGGACCTGGAAAAGCCATCACCTAGCGCTCCCCGCCCTGGAGTTCAACTTTTACTCCAGAAGGTTGGTAGAGAGTACCCTCAACCACGATCTCTGTGTCTAATGGGAACCACACTACCCAGAATGCTCTGCGTTGAACGGCAGTGGGTCTCAGCCAATGAGGCCTCAGAAAATAGCCTTTTCCAAGGATGGTACAACGAGGGGGCGGGACCTCTTGCGGCTTCGGCATGGCGGCCATTTTGGTTTTTTGAGGCGTGTTCTCACGGGAGATCCTGAGGTGTGCTGTGAAGTGAAGCAGTTGAGAACTCGCGATAGGAGTCGTTGTCTCACCTGCACAGAAGGGTCTGAGGCTCGGCAACGCCTCCCCGAGTGACTGGCATCAGGCCTGGGATAGGGACCGCCGCTCCCGGCCCCGCTTCTCCGACAGGGCCCGATGGCTGTGGCCACTCCGAGGGACGCGGCTCAGGTAAGTGCTGCATCCTTCGGTCCTCGCCTGTCCTCACCCAGCGGAATCCTAGAGCCCTGTGTGAGGGTCGTCGCTCACGTCTTGTAGCCCAGGCCTGGGTGTCCGGGACAGTGAGGCGCTCGTCAGTGGGTTCCGTATTTCTGACATCCAGTGTGGAGGAGGTTGGCAGAGTGAGACAGGCTGAGCGACCCGCGCGTGCAGAGGCTTGGAGGTGCGACTAAGCTGGGGAGACTTGGAGAACCTGTGATCTGTTTTCTGCAGGGAACAAACGAATACGAGGCCGAGTTACTCCTTGAATAACAGGCGCAGTGTTGTGTCTTCATTGTGAAGACGAAAAGCCATGGAGAGTTTTGAACAAAGGGACACCGTCCATGCTAGGGTTTTAAAACTTTCTTTCCCAAAGACTTTGCAAAGGAAGAGCAGAGAGGGAAGGGTGATGAGGACCTTGAGGCACTGGAAGGTTGCTTTTTTTTTTTTTTTGAGCCAGAGTCTCACTTTGTCGTCCTCAGTAGAGTGCTTTGACATCACAGCTCACAGCAAACTCCAACTCCTGGGCTTAGGTGATTCTCTTGCCTCTCCTAAGTAGCCAGGACCACAGCCACCTACCACAGCGACCTGCTACAACGCCGGACTATTTTTTTTGTTGCAATTTGGCCGGGGCTTGGTTTGAACCCACCACTCTTGGTATATGGGGCCAGCGCCCTACACACTGTGCCACAGGCGCTGCCCGAAGGTTGCATCTTTTTCCGAGTCCTACAGTTTATAAAGGGCAGTAAACACTGAGGCAGGGAAGTAAGACAGCCATTCTTAGTTCACCTGTTTGAGAGCCAAGTAATTGTACACAGAGGCCTCAGACTATAGTCTTACACTGGACACATTCCTCTGAGGTTTGCCTCTTTCCACAGCTACCATGGCTGTAGAAGGGCTTATGGAACCCACATACGGAAGTGGAGGATGTTCTAGTCCCTCAGTGGCCCCATCCCCCATCCAGTTCTCTGGATTATTAGTTCTTAGTACTCTTTAAAAAGTCTATTCCCCCAATCTTTAGGTCTAGCGCTTTGGAGAAACTCTCAAGCCCAGGGTCCTAACTCCATGTCAGGGTTTTATGGAAGTGTTCCTATTACCAGCAGTGAGCATAAACAGATATGGAAGGTTTTCCCTGGTACTGGTACCAGGATGTGCAAATGTTTAGAGGTAAAACTGAGTTGGGAATGTTTAGGAAACCATGGGCCTTTTTTCTTTTAGGGGAGAACAAAGCAGAGGGAAGGAGTCAGGGCTGCCAGAAAAGTTGGGTCCTGGAGGTAATGGGAAGTTTGGGTCAGAATAGGGAGGTAATTTTATCAAGGCCTTAATAGTATCTATCTGCATCATGGAGAACAACTGTGGAGTGGGGGGTGGAGAAAGGAATTTTAGGATGGAAGCTATTGCTATAGTCCTGGTAAGGGTCAGTGGGCCAGACTCATGGCTTAGGACTGTGGTCCCCAACCTTTTTGGCACCAGGGACTGGTTTCGTGGAAGGCAGTTTTTCCATGGTGCGGGGGAAGGTATGCATTAGATTCTTATAAGAAGAGTGTAACCTAGATTCCTTACACCGTTTATGGTACAGTTTGCATTTCTGTGAGAATCTAATGCCACTGTTGATGAGACAGGATGTGAAGCTAAGGTGGTGATGTGAGTGATGGTGGTGGCCTAGGGTTTGGAGACTTAGGAGAGTGTGGTTGCATTCTTGTCTGGATTCAGGTTTTTATAAGGGCAACTAAATTTTCTAATGTGGATGGTGAAGGAGTAGAAAGGAGTCAGAGATGACCCTATAGCTTTTGTTTTAGCAGTTGTAAGACTATATGCTTCAACAACTGAGATAGAAAAGTTGATACAAGGAGTAATTCATTGGGGACATCAGAAGCTTTGATTTGATCGTGTTAAAAGTTTGTTTGAGTCAGGTGCAGTGGGCTCACATCTGTAATCCCAGCACTTTGGGAGGCCAAAGCAGGAGGCTTGATGCCATGAATTACATAGTAAAACCCCTTCTCTACCAAAAATAAATCAATAAATCAACCTATTTGGGAGGCTGACGCAGGGGGATTGCTTGGGCCCAGGAGTTCAAGGTTGTAGTGAGCCATGATTGCCACTGCACTCCAACTTTGGTAAAAGCAAGACGCTTTCTCTAAACATTAGTAGATATCTATTCAGAGATGTTAGATGTTAACTGAGCAACAGAACAGATAGGTCTGGAAATCTGGGGCGTGGTTCAGGATGAAGACTTTTTTTTTTGAGACAGAGTTTCTTTCACGTTGGGTAGAGTGCATGAGTGCATTGGTGTCATAGCTCACAGCAACCTCAAACTCTTGGGCTCAAGTGATCCTCTTGCCTCAGCCTACTGAGTAGCTGGGACTGCAAAATGCCACCAGGCACCTTCCACAACACCCAGCTATATTTTTAGAGCGAGAGTGTCACTCTTGCTCATGCTGGTCTTGAACTCTTGAACTCAAGTGTCCACTCTCCTCAGCCTCTCAGAATCCTAGGATTACAGCCGTAAACCACCACACCTGGCCTCAGGATAGAGATATTTTAAATATAGTAGTTGTGTGGATCAAGGTGAGTAAGCTATGAATCACATTTAGCAGGGTTAATCTTTAGGTTATGGTGGTACAGCTATTAGGGGGCCAGGAAGTAGACAGTAATTCCTGAGCTGAGGATTAGATCTCTTGGTTGGTTACCTGGGTGATGGTATTGGGTTTTACAAACACAACTAAGGGAGGTTAGAGGCCATGGATTATTGGACAGGATGGTTTGACAAGTGGAATAAGCTCTCAGGGGAGAAGGAGATGTGAGATGGATGCAGAGGCCTTGGTTGAGGCAGAAGAGTGCTCAGGCAAGACCTGGTACTTATTCACCATTCTATAGAATCACTATGATTTTGTGATGACTTTGATGATACTTGAGTGTTTCATTCAGCCTGAAGGATGCCAAAGGCAAAGAGAGTCACTAGGCCTAGGGTGGCTGACCAGTGGAGCTAGGCTTTCAGTGGAGTTAGGTGGACAGAGGAAGATTGTGACTGCTGATGGGTCAGCAAATGTAGCACAGAAGTAGAATAGAGCCATGGGTTTCTAAGGTGCACATATAATTTTGTGTGTCTTAAGTCTGAGCCAAAGAATGAATCCAGGTAGGGAGCATTCATAGGATTTGAGACTGTGGCCACTAAGGGAGTCATGGGAGGTCTAGGATAGTATTAGATTCTCTTTGAATTTGTCAGGCACATTCTAGATGCTAATGCTAAGTTATGGTGTAAGATCTGAAATTAAGACCCAATATTCTGTATTGTCTCAACATCTAGTGAGATCAGGATGACATCAAATGGTCTGAGTGCAAGTTTCCCCTATCACTCTTCTCCCAAAGAACCCTTTTTAATCAAAGGGACCAGGCGTAATTTCTGGTTACCACTTTGTATCAGATTTTAGCTTCCTGCCAGCCCATAGAGTTATCTGGAAAAATCAATTGGGGGATCTAGGGGGAACCTGACCCTTTTTATCTTACAAAGCTTACCTTTCACAGCCTTGGCTGTTCACTTTTTTCTTTTTCT
>NW_003852486.1:6459267-6466410 GCF_000181295.1 Otolemur garnettii | reverse complement strand
TTCGAACCCGCCACCTTAGGTGTATGTGGCTGGCTCCTTAGCCGCTTGAGCCACAGACGCCGAGCCTCACTTTTTTCTAGATTGTATCTCCATATGGCTCTGTGTTATATGTGAGATATTGTTGTTGTATGTTGAGATATATATTGTTCTCCTCTCTCAGGCTCTGTGTATATATGATTAATAAACTGCTATCTGTTTTATCTTTCTAGTGTTGGGTATTTTGCATTTGAGTTTGATATTCCCACTCATAACCCTAAGGTGGGAATCCCACCCTCATCAGTGGGATGAAGAGGAGGTGATTAAGACAAAGTTATATGTTGGGAGGCCAGGGAGATGCTTATAGTATAAGTCAGTGAGGTTGTGTGGCCATGGGTTTAGGGCTGTGGTATTTGAAGATAGGAGGAATGTGTATTCTTTTTTTTTGAGACAGAGTTTTACTTTGTCACCCTTGGTAGAGTGCTGTGGTGTCACAGCTCACAGCAACCTCCAACTCCTAGGCTTAGGCGATTCTCCTGCCTCAGCCTCCTGAGTAGCTGGGACTACAGGTGCCCACCACAACACCTGGCTATTTTTTTGTTGCAGTTTGGCTGGGGCCGGGTTCAAACCTGCCACCCTCAGTATCTGAGGCCGGCACCCTACCCACTGAGCCACAGGCGCCACCCTCTTTTTTTTTTTTTTTTGACAGAGTCTCAATCTGTTGCCCTGGGTAGAGGGCCATGGTATCACAGTTCACAGCAACCTCAAACTCTTGGGCATAAGCGATTCTCTTGTCTCAGCCTCCCAAGTACTGCTGGGACTACAGGCACCACCACAATGCTCAGCTATTTTTTGATTGTAGTTGTCATTGTTGTTTGGCAGGCCCGGGCTAGATACGAACCCACCAACTCTGGTGTATGTAGTCAGTGCCCTACCCACTGAGCTACAGGTGCAGCCAGGAATGTGTATTCTTTTTTTTTTTTTTTGAGATGGAGCCTCAAGCTATCCCCCTGGGTAGAGTGCCATGGCATCACACTCACAGCAACCTCCAACTCCTGGGCTCAAGCAAGTCTCCTGCCTCAGCCTCCCAAGTAGCTGGGACCATAGGCGCCCGCCACAATGCCTGGCCATTTTTTGGTTGCAGCCATCATTGCTGTTTGGCGGGCCTGGGCTGGGGATTCGAACCCGCCACCTTAGCCGCTTGAGCCACAGGCGCTTGAGCCACAGGCTACGAGCCAGGAATGTGTATTCTAAAGAATGATGTGTACTTGGAAGAGTAGTACTCCTATTCCCAAGGGCTCTGGCATTGAAACTTACTTGGCCTTGGGCATTTTAGGATTGCCTGATGGGAGTGAGTGGATCATTCTCACTAGGCCCCCAGCGTATGGTGTCTGTTTATCCACATCCCTGTTGTTGCTTGACTATATCTTCATGATTAATGAGCCTTTGAGGGGATAGTGCCATAGTAGCACTGGGGATGATTTCTCCTTTCAGCTGAGGAGTTTGGAAAGAGGATGGGCATAGTGTAAATGTATTTGGAAAAAGGAATGTGGGTCCTCAAGAGAGGGGCTGTTTGTGGTTTCATCTGTCTCCATCCTGGCAGGGCACTGTGACCTTTCAAGATGTGGCTGTGTACTTCTCCTGGGAGGAATGGGGTCTCCTTGATGAGGCTCAAAGATGCCTATACCGTGATGTGATGCTGGAGAATTTGGCTCTTATAACCTCCTTGGGTAAGATTCTCACGCTCATCTCATGTGGCTTTCCCTTTTTCCCCAGAGGTAGGTCTGTCCTCATGACAGAATCTGCTTCGTGCTCAGTTTCCTGGGTAGGGTCTATGCTTGGTAGGGCTATGGTGAACACACACCCTGGTTCTCCTTGAGCAGCCCCAACACCTGTTCGTTAGCAGCCTCACAGGGGAAGGATTCAAGGTCAGGAGTCTTGCAGTTACCCTAATGAATCCCACTTTGCTTGTTCTCTCCATGACTGGGTGACCCTTGAGATCCCAAACTCCTATGCTCCCCTAGGTTCCATTTTTTTCCCCCCATAGCTTGCATTCCTTATGCTTGCCTGTGCCAGGGATCACTGTCACTGACATAGTCACTACTTATATGGACCACAGACTTTTATAAGACATTCCTCTGAAGTTTCTTTGTACTATTTGTGTATGTGTGTGTGTATATATATATATATATATATTTTTTTTTTTTTTTGCAGGCTAGTGCTGGCTGCTGTTCTATCCTTCCTTTCTTTAGTTCTTATACTACGTTACTCCGATGCCGTGCATTTATTTATCTTGAGAAAGAGGTAGTGGAGAACCCTCAGTTATTCACAGAAAGCCATGAATCTAGGCATAGCAAGATGAACTCAGATGGAACCTGGACCTCATGACTGGCACTTGAGTAAAGGCACAATGTGAGGGCTGGGTTTTAAAGCCTAGTCTGTTTTATGAGCATTTTAGTTGTAATGCCCATTGGCTGCAGCTCATTCCTGGTTTTCTATCACTGTTCTGGACACTCTGCTGACTTTTCACCTCTACTACTTGTTACTTAAGTAGCAAGGAGTTTGGAAAGAGGATGGACATAGTGTAAATGTATTTGGGAAAAGAAATGTGGGCTTTTATTTATTTATTTATTTATTTTTGAGTCAGAGTTTCACTATGTTGTCCTTGGTAGAGTGCTGTGGCATCACAGCTCACAGCAGCCTCAAACTCTTGGGCTTAAGGGATTCTTGAGGCTCTTGCCTCAGTCTCCCAAGTAGCTGGGACTACAGGCATCCACCACAGTGCCCGGCTATTTTTGTTGTTGTAGTTGTCATTGTTGTTTAGCAGGCCTGGGCCAGGCTTGAACCCGCCAGCTTCAGTGTATGTGGCCAGCACCCTACTCACTGAGCTATGGGTGCCGAGCCAGTACTTTTTTTTGAGACAGAGTCTCACTTTGTCACCCTTAGTAGAGTGCTGTTGTGTCACAGGTCACAGCAACCTCCAGCTCTTGGGCTTAGGTGATTCCCTTGTCTCGGCCTCCTGAGTAGCTGGGACTACAGGTGCCTGCCACAATGCCCAGCTATTTTTTTGTTGCAGTTTGGCCGGGGCTGGGTTTGAACCCGTCACTCTCCGTATATGGGGCCGGTGCCCCCTCACTGAGCCACAGGCGCTGCCCCCAAGCCAGTACTTGTTACTACTTTTAGTCTTACATCGAACCTGGGGCTAATCTTCACCATCTTTGGACTTCACGTCTTCTCTGTTTTTTTCACTAGTCCATTTAGAGCAGGCATCCTGAAACTATGGCCTGCGGGCCACATGCAGCCCGTCCCGGACATTTATCCAGCCTGCCGGGTGTTTTTGCCACTGCTGCCTGTCCTGCTTAGCAGCCAACTCATTCCGGGCCCACAGTCTGGCCCTCCAATGGTCTGAGGGACAGTGAACTGGCCCCCTGTTTAAAAAGTTTGAGGACCCCTGATCTAGAGGGTCCTCCAACATTGGCCTGTACATACTATGTCATGAGATATGTATTTATCCTTAAGTAGTTTTTGAAGGCCAACTCCTCTTTTTCAGTCGTATTTTCCTGGGTCTGTATACACTGTTCTGCCCAGCACTGATGTCACCAGTAGATAAAGTTCTGCTGAAGTTGTTTGTTTTAGAGCCTGCTTCTCCTCTTTGTCACATAGCTCATGGCGTGGCTTTACCTCATGAGCTTTCCCCAATTCTGTCATCTTTATGGCATTAGTATTGCTAAATAGCTTCAACCTCAACCTACCTCCCTTGTAATGTGGATAATCCCATGGACTTTTCATGAATTTCTCATACATGTAGACACACTTATCTAGGGACTCCCCCCACACCACCCAAAGTCAGTGTGTACGTCACCAGCATTTCTTGCTTTTAAGTTGTTAGCATGGAGTGGTAATAAGGAGGTACTTTCTGAACAAAACATTTCTTTAGGAGTGTCCCAACTCAGAACTTCTGAGACAGATATGTTTCCCCAGTAGGCCCACCCCTGGAGATGTGTGGCTTGGTCTTGAGAGACATTTTGCACTTGGCTGAGCCCCAGGGAAAACATTGAGGGCAAAAACTACCAGCACGGGGCATGTGGGAAACACTTGTATTTCATTGCAGATGTTTGTCAGCACCAGAAGCAGCACTTTGGAGAGAAATACTTCAGAAGCATTGTGGGCAGAACATTGTTTGTGAAGAGCTACAAATTTCATGTGTCAGGGGAGACCTTTACCTGCAGAGAAGTTGGGAAAGACTTCCTGGCCAAGTTGGGATTTGTTCATCAACAGGCCACTCACAATGGGGAGCAGTCAAGTAGCATAAGCAATTATGGGGCTGTCAGTCACAGTGAAAAAACTCATTACAACTGTGAAGAATACACAAAACCAACGAGCCAAAAACACACACTTGTTCAGCAGCAGAGAGCCCTCACTACAGAAAGATGTTACATGTGCAGTGAATGTGGGAAATCCTTTAGCAAAAGCTACAGCCTCAGTGATCATTGGAGAGTTCACAGTGGAGAAAAGCCTTATGAATGTCGGGAATGTGGGAAATCCTTTAGGCAAAGCTCTAGCCTTATTCAGCACCGGAGAGTTCACACTGGAGTACGACCTCATGAATGTGATGAATGTGGAAAATTATTTAGCAACAAGTCCAACCTGATTAAACATTGGAGAGTTCACACTGGAGAAAGGCCATATGAGTGCAGTGAATGTGGGAAGTCCTTTAGTGACACCTCTGCACTTCGTCAACACCAGAGCGTTCACACTGGAGAGAGGCCTTATGAGTGTAGTGTGTGTGGGAAATTTTTTACATATCATTCCAGTCTTATAAAGCACCAGAAAGTTCACAGTGGATCAAGGCCTTATGAATGTAGTGAATGTGGGAAGTCATTTAGCCAAAACTCTAGCCTCATTGAACACCGTAGGGTTCATACTGGAGAAAGACCTTATAAATGCAGTGACTGTGGGAAATCCTTTAGCCAAAGCTCTGCACTCCTTCAACATCGGAGAGTTCACACTGGAGAAAGACCCTATGAGTGTGATGAATGTGGGAAATTTTTTACCTACAGCTCCAGTCTCCAGAAACACCAGAGAGTTCACACTGGTTCAAGGCCTTACGAATGCAGTGAATGTGGGAAATCCTTTACTCAGAACTCCAGCCTCATTAAGCATAGGGGGGTACACACTGGGGAAAGACCTTATGAGTGCAGCGAATGTGGGAAATCTTTTAGCCATAACTCTAGCCTTATTAAACATCAAAAAATTCATAGTCAATAAAGACCTTGTGAGTGACAAAATTATGTGGAAAATTTGTTTCTCTAAGATTACCTTAGAGAAAATCTTATGAATGGAGTGAATGTGAGAAAGCATTCAGCCAAAGGAGTTACCGTATTAGGTACCACAAAGATCACATGGAAAGAACACCTCTGATATGCAGGGTGCTATTTTTTTGTTCATTATAACAACTGTGAAGGAGATCCCATATATGAGAGTGCCATCTGCCTGAATTGAACTTCAAACATCCACATAAATTCCAGGTATGTGGGAGTTACATTGTACTTGTTACCCTACCCAGTGTTCTTGCCAGATTGATGTCATTCCTGGTTCTGTAGTGGGAGCCGTTTTTCCTCTACCAACTGGCAGGTGCTTACTGTATACACCTGAATTCACCCAGGTGAATGCATATAAGTAAACATTGGTGTTCTTCCACTCATGGGAAGAATTTTTTTTTTCTTTTTGCCATTTTAGCTGGGGCCAGGTTTGAATCCACCACCCCTGGTATATGGGGCTGGTGCCCTACTCCTTGAGCCACAGGTGTCGCCCTCATGGGAAGAATTTGTAAGTAACTTGAGTATTTATTCCTTTTCTTAATTTTTCTTTGTGATGAATTAGTGCATGGAACTGACCCAGTTTGGCCCAGAGGACTCTGCCGTTGACTTTGTTAGTCTCACATGACTATTTTGATGGAATTTTCCAGCCTCCAGATCGACTGTGGGAACCACCTGCCTGTCATTGCCCTGGTTTGTACAATAATAAAGGCCTTATTGTTTAAGCCACCATAAACAGCCACATTTGGGGTTCTTTTCAGTATACAGGGTGGTTTCAAAACAATTGGCTTCTGCTAACTTGAAGGGTTGAACAGTTTTGTTGGGATCCCAAATTTGTGTGCATCAGGAGGGCTGTGTGATGGCAGATTATAACTCTTTCTAGTTTGGGCCTAGTTTGCATTGATGTCCAAGACTTGCATGGTAAACCTGCAGGGTATTATCCTAATATGTATCCTGGATGCCATGGCATGCTATGGATTCATAGATAAGGGGTAGTTGTGACAATCTGGTGCTTCTGAGAACAATACAAAATTACTCTGTTCACAAGGAATCTTTATTCAGCATTGGTGAGGGAAATCGGTTTCCCAGGTCCTACAAAGCATCTATATGCCTTGATATCCTGAGTTTTATCTGGGATGCTTGTAAAATAATAGTGGGAATTATAATTATTACAGAAATACTGTTTTGATAGGAGGGGAAAGGTCTGCAGTAAACTGATTGTATGCCTGTCTTACAGGGGTATCCATGATGTTCAAGTCATTGTGTAAAGGAGGGGTAGGTACAGAAATTCTCAGAACCTTCAGAACTGTGTATCTTGTGTAGCTCAAGTCATTGTCAAAGAAGATAATCAAAAGGTTTTATGGGTTTCTGTAGCCTCTGGGCTGTTCACCTCAGAGGCATTGCTGTGTAAGCAGAAAAAATGACATAGAGAAGGCAGATCTTAATCCATCAATATGGCCTTTGTGATTCTGTCACCACTCCTTTTGAATCAGGAATAGACACCCTTCACTGTTCTCCTATATTTGCTACCACTGATGTAAGGTGTCCACATTAAGGCATGAAGAGAGAGATGGTAGAATCAGCAAAGGACTGTCAATCTGATTTTCAAAAAACAGTAGGAAATTCAGATTGATTTCAAAACATATTTAGAAATCTTTGAGAAAGTATAAATGGTTTATATTTAAACTTTATAATTTGATAAGGTTTGACATTCATATAAACTCATCTTCACAGTCATGAACCTATCCATTATCCCTGTAGTTAACCTCTTGCCCTTTAATAATTCTCTAAGTGCTCTAAGCAACCATTGATTTACTCTCCACTAGAATATATTAGTTTTTATTTTCTA
>NW_003852486.1:6453882-6457929 GCF_000181295.1 Otolemur garnettii | reverse complement strand
CCACCTTAGGTGTATGTGGCTGGTGCCTTAGCCACTTGCCGAGCCACAGGTGCCGAGCCTCCCTTTGTATTCTTATCAGCCCTGTATTATAGTTCCAATTCATCCATATGTTTGCCAATACACTAGGGTTTTTTTGGTTTGTTTTTGTTTTTTTAGACAAGAGTCTGCTATCACCCGGCTAGATTAGTAAAGATGGGGGGTTTGCCCTTGGTTGGGCTGGTTTTGCACTCCTGTGCTCGAGCAGTCCTCCTGCCTCAGCCTCCCAGAGTGTTAGGAGTACAGGTGTGAGCCACTGCGGCTAGCCAAATGGATATGGTTAGTTTTGAAATTTTGACTCTTTAATAGATGTGTAGCCATATCTCACTGTTGTATTTCCCTGATGTTTCATTATGTAGAGCATCTTCATTTGTTTTTTTGTCACCTGTATAACTTCCTTAGTAAAATCTGTTCATATCTTTTATATATGTTAACAAATTTTGACTATTTCTTTTTTCATTAACAAGTAAGTAGATAATGAATCAACAAAGATTTATGTTGGAATTTCATTCTTTAGTGATGTGACTTCTTTTGCCATAAGGAATAATTTGTTTTTATTTTTTTGAGACAGAGCCTCAAGCTGTCACCCTAGGTAGAGTGCAATGGCATCACAGCTCACAGCAGCCTCCAACTCCTGGGCTCAAGCAATTCTCATCTCAACCTCTCAAGTAGGTGGGACTACAGGTGCCTGCCACAACGCCCAGCTAATTTTTGGTTGTAGTTGTCATTATTGTTTGGCAGGCCCAGGCTGGATTCAAACCCACCAGCTTTGGTGTATGTGGCTGGCGCCTTAGCTGCTCTAGCTATAGGTGCTGAGCCAACAATTGTTTTTAAATGCCACAGTGGTTCAGTGGTTTTCTTTTCTTTCTTTTTTTGGTGCCATATCCAATATGTTGACCACATGGACCATATATATATGGTCCATATGTGTATATATATATACACACACACACACTTTTTTTTTTGAGACAGAGCCTCAAGCTGTTCCACTGGGTAAAGTGCCATAGCATCACAGCTCACAGCAACCTCCAACTCTTGGACTCAAGCGAGTCTCCTGCCTCAGCTTCCCAAGTAGCTGGGACCACAGGCGCCTGCCACAACACCCGGCTATTTTTTGGTTGTAACCATCATTGTTGTTTGGCGGGCTGGGCTGGATTCGAACCTGCCACCTTAGGTGTATGTGGCTGGCACCTTAGCCATTTGAGCCACAGGTGCCGACCCGGACCATATATTTTTAAGTTTAATCTATATTATTACCATCCTCTATCACTTTCAAATTCTAGATGAGCCAACAATACAATGACTCAAGTTGTGGTTTGTTACTTTTTTCCATGTCCCATGGTATATAAATGTTCTCACCATGAATTTCAAACTGCCAGCATGTCACCAAACATGAAATGGGGAAGTGTCTACAGTAGCATAACAATATATTGTTTCCACCATACTGATACAGTAGCCACAAATAACCTGAAGAATATAGAAAATAGGGAGGGGGTGAGGGAGGGGAGAAAGGCGGATGGATGGAGGGAGGGTGATTGGAAAGATCACCTCTATGGTCTGTCTTATAAGGGTATAAGTGAATCTTTCTAAAACTAGAGTATAAATGTCTAAACACAATAACTAAGTAAATGACATAAAGTCTCTGTTAACCAGTTTGATGAAAATATTTCAAATTGTATATGAAAACACTACACTGTACCCTATGTTTGCATTAATGTACACAGCTATCATTTAATAAAAAAAAATTATAGAAAATAATAAAATATATATCAAGTTATTGGAAGAACATTTAAAACTGACAGTTCTAGGGCGTGTTCTCTACAGATGTGCACGTGGTGTTTCTTCACCAAACCGGTATTTGCTCCTTTTTATGTATTCATTTAAATTCTTTAACATCTTACATGTCCCTTTTCTCTCCTTCCACAAGCTTCACTCACCCAACATAGTGGAGTTTACCCTACATGCCATATAGCACCTTAAGAGTCCCATTTACTGGGCCGTGCGCAGTGGCTCTTGCCTGTTATCCTAGCACTCTGGGAGGCTGAGGTGGGTGGATCTCCTGAGCTCACAGGTTGGAAACCAGCCTGAGCCAGAGCTAGACCTCGTCTGCAAAAATAGCCTGGCGTGTAGCATGGGCCTATAGTCCCAGCTACTTGTGAAGCTGAGGCAAGAGAATTGCTTGAGTCCAAGAGTTGGAGATTGCTGTGAGCTATGATGCCACAACACTATACCACAGGTGACAAAGTGAGACTATCCAAAAAAAAAAAAAGGCTCTGTGCCTGTAATTCAATGGTTAGGGTGCCAGCCACATGCTCCAGGGCTGGTGGTAGGTTCGAACCCAGCCCAAGTCTGCTGAACAACAATGACAACAACAAAAAAGCCGGGCATTGTGGCCAGGCACTTGTAGTCCCATCTACTTGGGAGGTTGAGGCAAGAGAATCGCTTAAGCCCAAGAGTTTGAGGTTGTTGTGAGCTGTGACACCATGGTACTCTACTGAGGGCAACGTAGACTACATCTCAAAGAAAAAAAAAGTCCCCTTTACTAAGCCATCATAGTGTAGGGCAATTTTGTTTCTCAGAGTGTCTCCCCTTTTAAAAACTCTAATCTCTTATGCACTCTAGACCAGGTGACAGATTGAGACTTTGTCTCAAAGAATAAAAACAATAATGAATGCCTGTCTGTGAGATACTGATAATACTAAGGTTACGAAACTTTACAGTTGTTTGTACTGTGCTGCCAATGTAAGCACATGCTGGCAAGTTCACGAACTTAATTTCAGACCTCATTTTTGTCTGATCCGTATGTAAAGAAACTCATCTAATGGATGCAGTACATGGGACAAAGTTGAAAAATACGGCTTGTGAAGAAAGAAGAAATAATGTGAATAAGAGCCTTAGTTGAAGCTTGGCATCTATAGCTCAGTGGCTAGGGCACCAGCCAGGTACACCAGAGCTGCTGGGTTCAAATCCAGCCCGGGCCTGCCAAACAACAATGACAACTACAACCAAAAAAATAGCCGGGTGATGTGGTGGGCACCTGTAGTCCAGGCTACTTGGGAGGCTGAAGCAAGAAAATCTCTTGAGCCCAAGAGTTGGAGGTTGCTGTGGGCTGTGACACCACAGTACTCTACCCAGGGCGACAGATTGAGAATGTCTCAAAAAAAAAAAAAGCCTTAGTTGAGGTTCTGTTGTGGGGAAGATAAGACTCCATATACCATTCAAGAGCTCAAAGGGTGTATGTGGTATGCCTCTGTGTTTCAAATAACGAATTATCACAGTATAGCACAGTAAGTATATATTCAAGTTCTTTTCTAGCTCAGGGTCTTTATATTTGTGTATGTACAAAGTTCCTTCTCATAAGGAATGAGTTGTTTAGAGTTGTAGTGCCCAGGACCCCACCGGTATGTGGCCTGTTGGAAACCAGCTGAGGAGCTCCAACAAGCCCTCCCCCCAAATCTGTAGAAAAATTGTCTTACCTGAAACTTAGAAACAGGAGTACACAGCAAGAGGTGGGATTGGGGAAGCAGCTTCATCTGTATTTACAGTCCTCCCCACCCTGTGCCATCTTTCACAGTACTGCCGAAACCCCACTCCTAAGGCCTCCCCATCCCCCTCCCGGTCCATGGAAAAATTATCTTTGACACGGGACCCTGGTGTCAAAAAGCCTGGGGGACTACTGGTTTAGAGGATCACAGACCAAGTATCTCAAGCCAGGCAACTCATTAGAAATTTGGGCTTTGGGGCAGTGCCTGTGCCCCAGTGAGTAGGGCACTGGCCCCATATACGAAGGGTGGTGGGTTCAAACCTGGCCCCAGCCAAACTGCAACAAAAGGCTCAGCACCTGTGGCTCAGGTGGCTAAGGCGCCAGCCACATGCACCTAAGGTGGCAGGTTCGAATCCAGCCTGGGCCCGCCAAAAAACAATGATGGCTGCAACCAAAAAATAGCCGGGCGTTGTGGCGGGCGCCTGTGGTCCCAGCTACTTGGGAGGCTGAGGCAGGAGACTCGCTTG
>NW_003852486.1:6452565-6453792 GCF_000181295.1 Otolemur garnettii | reverse complement strand
AAAAAAAAAAAGAGAAATACATGTGACAACAGTTTTTCCCTCAACACTCAGTAGACTTTGGGGGTGAAAAACTCCCCCACCTCATGGCAGAAAGGAAACAACATCCCCATTGTTCAGGAAAAAAGGGTAAGGAACAATATCACAAAAGAGGAAAGGCCAGACAGGAAAAAAAGGGATGACATAGAAACCCTGGGGCAGAGCCACAATCTGCTCCAGTGATCCACTATGCAGTATGTTCAATCTTAACTCTGATAAATGCACTTTTGCTTCAGTGAACTCTCTGCTTGCGAACATTCTTTGTCACTCTCATTCTTTAATCATAAAAACCAAGATGTTCTCATCAACAGCTGGTAACATACCCAGTTCCCTGATCTCTCATTAGCACATCAACAAATGTGCAGAGATGGAGATGGGAGTGGTGTTATGCCAAAATGTACCTGTGTCATCACACTTGGTCCATGAGGACAGTGCACTTGTGTGCATGGCCCACATACTAGACTTTTTACCATCTGTCCCGTAAATCTCTGATGGTTGTTATGTCCCAGTACTTTTATCTTGTCTCACAGGTTTCTCGTGTTTTGCACATGCTGTATAAGTATGTACGTTTCATGTGTCACAAATCTTTTCTGTCGTGTATTATGTGTGAAGGCTTAAAGCAACTTCATCTTGGATGCTAATCTGCAATGCTGACTTCTGGTTAACCCATGTTCTCAGAAATTCCTTCCTTACCATAAACATGTCCTCAGATCAAGATTCACTTTTTCCTCTTGTGTGGGTGTGTATTCATTCATTTACTGGCTTCACATTAGTATTAAGTACATCGAATCCTTCCTTTCTTCCTTTTTTTTTTTTTTTTCGTGAGATAAGAATGTCACTCTGTCACCCTGAGTAGAACTCCCTGGCATCATCATACCTCATAGCAACCTCAAACTCTTGGACCCAAGTGATCCTCTTGCCTCAGCCTCCCAAGTAGCTGAGACTACAGGTACTTGCTACAGTGCACGGCTATTTTATACAGAAGGGGTCTCACTCTTGCTCAGGCTGTCTTGCACCCCTGAGCTCAAGCAATCCACCCACCTTGGCCTCCCAGAGTGGTAGGATTACAGGTGTAAGCTAATGAACCTGGCCTGGAAATTTTTTTTTTTTTTTTTTTTTGAGACAGAGCCTCAAGCTGTCCCCCTGGGTAGAGTGCCATGGCATTACAGCTCACAGCAACCTCCAACTCCT
>NW_003852486.1:6445634-6450334 GCF_000181295.1 Otolemur garnettii | reverse complement strand
GCAGGTGGCGCGAATACACAGTAGAGTGAGGAGTGCAAAAGGGGCGGGTGGTGGTCGCAGGCGCTGCGAGTATAGAGTGACCAATGTGAAAGGGGCGGGGAGGGTCAGAATGTGGGCTTTAAGACTTAGGTATGATAAGGTCCCTAGTCCTGGTGTGCGGCAGCTCATTGTAAACAAACAGCGAGAGAAAAGAAAAAAGAAAAAAAAAAGAGGTAGTTTGACTTGCGACTTGAGTTAATTAGTTTGGCTCCCACACAGGCAGGTGGGGTTCAAGACTAGCCTGAGCAAGAGCAAGACCCCATCTCTAAAAATATCTAAGCATTGTGGCCGGCACATATAGTCCCAGCTATTTGGGATACTGAGGGAAGAGAATCACTTGAGCCAGAGATTTTGAGGTTGCTGTGAGCTATGACACCAGGGCACTCTACCAAGGTGAGACTCAAGAAAAAAAAATCGTACCCTTGGGATAAGTACACTCAGTTGCATATCAGTTATATAAATTATATCTTTCATAAAGTTTTAAAAAGTGGTTCAAAATTAAGAGTCTGGGCTGGGTACAGGGGCTCAGCCTGTAATCCTAGCACTCTGGAAGGCCAAGGCAGGTGGATTGCCTCATGTCAGGAGTTTGAAACTTGTAGAGAGCGGGCTGTGAGACAGCAGAGTCCTCACAGCCTGGGGAACATTCAGAGAATAAAACCCCAACTGCTTCTCCTCCATTCCCGAAACAGCCATTTTCCTTTTTTCATGCTCCCTCTGGTAGCCCTTTCTTTCTTTAGTTAGCATATGCAGAGATTCTTGAGATCTCTCCCTTCTGTCTCCCTGTCATATGTTAACGAAGTTGAGCAGAAACCATTAACAAGATGATTTGCCTTGTTAAAGTCATTTACATTTTCCTATTGTACTGTAAGACCAAAACTATGTATTTTGTTTATGCTATTCCCCATTTTGTCTATGCTACTCCCCCCTTGGACAACTCTGTAGAGACATTATAAAATAAAGCTGATTTTGTGCTTTGGGGCTGGCTGTAGCCATGAGCTCAGTCAGTCCTCCCGGTCCCATCCGTTGTTTCTGTGTCTTCTCTTGTGCTCTATTTTCTGCATTCCCCACCAATTCCACTCTGGTTTGCTCCCCTTCACTGTTACGTAATTGCACCAGAAAAGCCCCTTCCCCAGAAAGCCCCTTCCTGCTTTCAACAGACCAAGACTAGCTGTCTCACTCTTAAAAGTTACAGCTCCTTTCCAAGACCAGGGAGTTGCCTGCTAGACATCTCCTTATCTCCCAGTCGCAAAACTTACCTCATCTCTGTCTCAATTACCTGCGGAAAATTTCAAACTTATGTCCTGCCCCTAATGGCTCTTCCCGCCAGAGCAGTAACTCCTTATTGGCTATTCTACCATCCCATCACCATTCTCAGACTTCTGTAACTGAACCTATATAAGGGTGCACTTTTGTTTTAGTCCCTCCTCCCTTCTCTCTCCTGCTCTCTCTTCTCTCCTTCTTGCTGCTGCTCTGCAGCATCCCTCCTTCGCCAATAAAGACCTTTTGTACAAGCCTTGGTTGTCTGTGAGATCTCTGCTGGTCGAGTGCCACTCTTTCATCTGGTGTCAGAAGCGGGATCTAATTAGGGAACTCTCCCAAGGGTAGCTTCCACCCCTTCCAGGGGGTTTTAGCTCCTGGGGGCTCCCTGTCCTCTTCTTGCACTCCCGGCGCTCACCAGCGCATCGGGTTGTGTCCATTCACCAAGGTGCTCTAACCAGCACTCAACACCGGCCTTATCCAGACTTGGTGAGTACCCCTATGGTAGTGAGTTTTCCCTGATCATGGGCTGGGTTGCTTACATTCCCGGCAATTCACCCGTTTCTCGAGGTTTGAGTTCCCTATTCCCATTGACCTTGTGTAGCTTAGCCCTCAGAGTTCTTCTGTGTCATCTTTCAGTCCATTGCCAGCTGCTCCAAGAAACACTTCTGGACCTCTTTACCCCTTTCTTCCTCCAGCTCCTCCATATGATGGTCTTACAGTGCCACCGTGTAGCAAGGTAGACAAATTACAAACTAATTCTACTACATACACTACTCACCCTTCACTTCCCTCCTGTCCCCTTACCCAATCCTGTTCTCATTGGTCTCCAGAATTAGAGGGACCTTCAGCTCCCTCTCACTTCCTGGCCCCACTCTGTGAGGTAGCTGGAGTCGATGGTGTAGTTTCTGTTTATGTTCCTTTCCCCATGACTGAGTTCACACACTTTAAGTTTAGACTAGGTTCCTTTACTTCTAATCCTCCTCATTTTATTCAAGAGTTTCAATTTATTACTATGTTCTATCAACTTACCTGGCATGTTTTTGTTATTTTAGCTAATACTCTAACCTCTGATGAGCCCAAATGAGTACGGGAGAGGACGAAAGAGGCAACAAATCAATTTCATACATCAAACAATGAGCATCCTACAGGTGACACCATGGTTCCTAACTCCCAGACAGATTGGAATTATAATGATAATGCTGGGGGGAAAAGTAGAGACATTTTTATTACCTGCATTCTTTGCAGACTTAGAGCTTCTGCCAAAAAGGCTATCAATTATGATAAATTATGGGAAGTCATGCAAGATAAGTCTGAGAATCCTTCAGCTTTCCTCCAATGCCTTACTGAGGTTTTGTTAAGTATACTAACTTAGATCCTAAAACAACAGATGGAAAAAACATTCTCATGACTTATTTCTTTAACCAAAGTTATCCCGACATCAAACTTAAGCTAAAGTGCTTGGAGCATGGACCCCTGACACCCCAGACCATGATCTTAGACACAGCCTTTAAGTTTACATGGTGCGAGATGATGTTTTCTGAAGGGAAAATAAAAAATCTCAAACCCAAGATTATGAAATGCTAGCTCAAAACATTACAAACAGTGTCACTGAGGCCATCATTCCTAACCTACTTAAGTCATCAGGGGTCAAAGGCTGCTTCATGACTCAACCACCTGGACCATGCTACAAATGTGGTGAAGAAGGCCACTGGGTACAATGTTGTCCCAACCCCAGGCCCCCGCCAGGGCCATGCCCTCTCTGCAAAAGAAAGGGCCATGGGAAGACTGATTGCCCCTTGGCCCAGAGAGGACATGGGCCCAGACAACCTGCAGCACCTACAGAAGATTGTTGGGGCTTGCCTCTTCTGAAGACTGACAAGACCCTGGCTTCTCTCACCTGACGAAGATCACTTCTGTGGAGCCAAGGGTAACTCTGATGGTGGCAGGTAGGATGATTGTCTTCCTATTATACACAGGAGCTAGCATCTCAGTTCTTAAAGAGTTCAGCGGTTCTACCTCCCTGTCACCTACCTCTATTGTTGGGGAGAGAGTTTTTCCCGCTGTCCACGTCAAACTCCTTTTTTACACTGCATGAATGGCAATTTCTAATTTATACATTCCTTTTTGGTGTTTCCTTCCTGTTCAGTTCCCCTTCTGGGACATGACATACTTTCTAAATTAGGTACTGCCCTCACTTTTGATTTTATTTATTATTTATTTATTTATTTTATTGAATGGTAACTATGTACATTAATGCACTTCTGGGGTACAGTGTGGGGTTTTCACACACAATCCGAAATACTTCCATCAAACTGGTCAACACAGCCTTCATGTCATTTTCTCAGTTATTGTTTTAAAACGTTCACATTCTACTCTTAGAAAGATTCACTTGTACCCCTGTCACTTTTGATTTTAAATTGATAGATGCTGACCCATCTCCTCCTGCCTCACTCTGCCTTGTCCTTTCCCAAGCCATCAAGGACTCATCACCCTGGCACATTCCACCAGAGCAAGTAAATCCCAGGGTTTTAGATACTAAAACCCCCTCTATTGTCTCCTGCTCTCCAGTTCTTGTTAAACTAAAAGACCCCTCTGTTTTTCCTTCTCAATGTCAATATCCACTTCCCCAATCTAGTCTCCTGGGACTTCAACCTATTATACAAAATCTATCACTTAGTGCAAAATCTAAGACTCATCCACTCTGCAATCATTCTAATACACCCAGTAGTCCCTAATCCATACATCCTCCTGTCAACCATCCCACCTTGGACCACTTACTTCTCTGTGCTAGACCTCAAAGATGCCTTCTTCTCCATTCCCTTACACCCTAACATTATCACAAGACCTCCAGTCCTATAATCCCTCTCCTTCAACCTTGGTTGAACCTCCTGCTCTGTAGTCCCACCTTACATGACTCTTAAGTGAGATACCTGTTCCCTCCTTAATTTCCTTGCAGATAGGGGATATAGGGTCTCTCCCTCAAAGGTTCAGTTGTTCCAACAGAAAATCACTTACCTTGGTGTCCTTTTATCCCCAGGCTTCAAAGCTATTACCATAGACAGAAAAAGCCTTCTTTGCAACTTTCCTTTACCCACCACAAAACAAGAACTCCTCTCCTTTTTAGAATTAGCTAGATACCTTACCTCAGAACATGGATTCCCAACTTTTCTCTCCTAGCTGCTCCTTTATATAATGCTACTCGAGGTAACCCTCATGAGCCTCTCCTAACCTCCATTTCCACTTCTTTTAAATCCCTACAGTGTGCTTTATGAGGAGCTCTAGCCCTTCACCTTCCTGATCTTTCTCACCACTTCCTCCTATATGTCACAGAAAACCATGGATTTGCTCTTGTCATGTTTGGACATCAGCTAGACCCCACCTTTGCTCCAGTTGCCTATCTC
>NW_003852486.1:6441669-6445300 GCF_000181295.1 Otolemur garnettii | reverse complement strand
AGGCGTTGGCAGCCACAGTTACTCTAATACAAGAATCAAAGAAACTCACTTTTAGTTCCCCTACTACTATCCTGTCCCCTCATTCTCTATCTGATCTTTTAACATACAAAAATCTCCAAACCCTGCCACCATGCCACATTCTTAACCTTCAAACCTCTCTCTTATCTGACCCATCATTATCTTTTAACACATATCCTACACTAAATCCTGCATCCCTCTTGCCTACTCCCTCTGACTCGTCACCCACTCATAATTGCCTTCAAACACTAAACACTCTTCTCCCTTGCCTCTCCAACATACAAGAAGGACCTCTTCCTGATACTAATAAAACTCATTCTCAAATTTTAAAAAAGGAAATTGACCAAAATCAAATCCAAGGTTTCAATCTCTCCACCCTTATGCCCCAACTAAATCTTGATATAACCTATAATTGCATCTTACAAACTTACTCTTTTTTAAAACATCACCCTAAATATAGGCTGGGCTACTGAATTGGATTAAGTCTTCAAGGTCTCTTACACACTAAATTTCAGGCCACTCTAATCATAATTCCTAAAATTTTATCTTTCAACCTTTCAGACCCTGCATCTCTTAATTTAACAACTTGCACACACAAAACTAAACCTTTTGTGCCCTCAATCAAGTCATCCAGTTATACCCTCTTTGCTTCAACTTTACTGACACCACTCCCCGATTGGGTCTGAACCCATCACAGTGCCCAAATATAGTCACTTTCCCTTCCAAGCCAAAAAAGAAGTTACACAAAAAATGCCATCCTTCCTTACCGTTTCTCTGCGGGAAAAAATTGTACCGAATTCTCCCTGCCCACATTCAGAGTCTCCATTTCGTAGTTGTGTTAATACCTGATTTTAAAATTATTGCAGGAGATGAACCTATTCCAGTGCCGCCTCTTTCTCTCTATCCAACAACCTACATGAAATAGGCCGCCCAAGTTGCCATACTTCCCTTACTGGCAGGGGTGGTAATCTCAGCTGGTATAGGCACAGAAACAGCTGGTATTTCCTACTCAATAACTCATTTTTAAAAAAGTTAGAGCGTCAACATGAAGAAAACATTCAACAGGTTAGTGAAATGATTTTAAGACTCCAGTGACAAATTAATTCAGTAGCTCAGGTGGTCCTACAAAACTGCAGGGAATTAGATCTTTTGGCAGAAAAGGGGGGACTTTATTTGGCACTCCAAGAGGAATGTTTTTTGTTAATGAGTCTAAAATCATCACTAACAAAGTCTGATCACTCTAAGAAAGCCTCAAACTCTGAAAAAAATGTGAATCAAAGTCATTAGACTTCTCTTGGTTCACTCAAAACTCACTCTGGGTTACACTTCTACCTTTCCTCACACTTATAGTTGTCATCCTTGGGCTGGTGACTGTGGCTCCATACATAACTTGTTTTATTCAAACTCAACTCTCAAAGTTGTCTCAACAGGTAACTACTCAGTTGGTGCTCCAAACCTATACCCCAGATACAACTCCCAACCTACAACAAAAGAAACTATTTTTCGTAAATGGGCTACACTCCTGGCCACAAAACTTTCCTGAACACCACTTCCAAACAGCCACCGCTAAAAGGACAGTCTGAAAGCAAAAACTTACATCCTACCAGCAAAAAAGATTGTAATCCTCTAGTTGGCCAACTGCAACTACAAGCCCCTCTCAGCAGGAAGAAGTTACAGAAGAGAGAACTCCAGATCCCCTATCCCAATGCCAACCCCCTATTTTTAACATATCAAGAAGGGAGAAATGTTAGGTAATTGCACCAGAAAAGCCCCTTCCCCAGAAAGCCCCTTCCTGCTTTCAACAGACCAAGACTAGCTGTCTCACTCTTAAAACTACAGCTCCTTTCCAAGACCAGGGAGTTGCCCTCTGAACAACAGGGAGTTACCTGCTAGACATCTCTTTATCTTCCAGTTGCAAAACTTACCTCATCTCCCCATCTCAATTACCCACTGAAAATTTCAAACGTATGTCCTGCCCCTAATGGCTCTTCCCGCCAGAGCAGTAGCTCCTTATTGGCTATTCTACCAGCCCGTCACCATTCTGAGACTTCTCCCAACTGAACCTATATAAGGGTGCACTTTTCTTTTAGTCCCTCCTCCTCTCTTCTCTCTTTCCTCCTCCTTGGTGTTGCTCTGTAGCATCCCTCCTTCACCAATAAAGACCTTTCTTACAAGCCTTGGTTGTCTGTGAGACCTCTGCTGGTCGAGTGCCACCCTTTCATTCTCCATGCTGGTTCGCAACAGAAACCTGGACTCTTCTAAAACAGAAAAAGTACCCAGGCCTACTGGAACACTCCTGTAGTCACAGCTACTTGGGAGGCATGAACTCTTGTTCATGCCCAAGAGTTTGAGGTTGCTGTGAGCTGTGACACCACAGCACTCTACCCAAAGCAACAGAGTGAGAGTCTGTCTCAAAAAAAAGAAAAGAAAAAAAATTAAGAGGCTAGATTCTTCTCTGTAACAGGCAGCATGACGTTTAGAGCTTATCTGGCCTCAGAGACCTCTGACACTGTGAGGTCCTGATCCTAAACTGACTTCATACATGACATCAGTGAGATCACAGATATAGTCCTTAGAAAAATGGACTCAGACATTCCATAAGACTTCCAGACAGAACTCACCTGTCTCATCTCTTTTTGTTTTTGAGACAGAGTCTCACTTTGTCGCCCTTGCTATAGTATCATAGCTCACAGCAACCTCAAATTCTTGGGCTTAAGTGATTCTCTTGCTTCAGCCTCCTAAGTAGGTGTGACCACAGGCACAAGCCACAACACCCAGCCATTTTTCGGTTGTAGCTGTCGTTACCGTCTGGCAGGCCCGGGCTGGATTTGAACCTGTCAGCTCCAGTGTATGTGGCTGGTGCCCTAACCACCAAGCTACAGGCACTGAGCCTCACCTGCCTCATCTTGCCTGGACTACCTGGTAGACCTGGTAACCATAGGCTGTAGGCACAGTTTTTGTAGGCCCTGTCTCTGTCTTTCCTGGGAAGGAGCCCAAACTCCTGCCCACTGCCCTGCCTACAGGGAACCATCACAGCAGAAAGACTTCAAAACTGGGATCTGTGTGAAGAAGATGGTTTCCCTGGCCAGAAAAATCAGTCTCCAGCAATTCTTGAGCTCTAATGAGCAAATACGTGAGACCCACAAGGAAAGAAAGATGTTCTGTGAAGTGGCAGGAGCCTGCTATGTTTGCTGTGCTCTACCTCCAAGAACACAGAGCTCACAGACACTGTGCTAATGAAGGGCCAGCTGAGGATCAGTGGGAGAAGCTAGTAAGAGAGATGAGATCAGTATGGGACAAGATCTAAGCAAATAATAGACACCTAAATGAGGAAAGAGTAATAATGAACCATTGGATGGACTATGTTTCTAGTGAAAAATATGACCAAAATCGAATATGGGGAGCTAAGTTCAGTTTTCTGTAAGGAAGAATAACATTTGGAGAAACTGAAAAAGAATGGCTGTGATATCTTACAGCAACTCAAGAGAATTGAGGCCAAAATGGTTTAAAAGAGGAAACGACTATAAGAAATGCATGGATGGGCTCGGCGCCTATAGCTCAACTGGCTAAGGCGCCAGCCACATACACCTAAGGTGGTGGGTTCGAATCCCCA
>NW_003852486.1:6439805-6441451 GCF_000181295.1 Otolemur garnettii | reverse complement strand
AAAAAAAAAAGAAATGCATGGATGGACATGTGCCATAAACCAGAAGCAAAGCTATTCCAGGATTTGGGAACTCACTGATGAGTCTGTGCAGCTGCACATGCCCTAGCCTGTGCATCCAGAGCTCAGTGTCAGAGCCATCACTGGACTGATGGACAGT
Organism: Otolemur garnettii; assembly: GCF_000181295.1. Classification (NCBI taxonomy): domain Eukaryota; kingdom Metazoa; phylum Chordata; class Mammalia; order Primates; family Galagidae; genus Otolemur; species Otolemur garnettii. The sequence goes on along the minus strand of NW_003852486.1, from coordinate 6,441,294 downwards.
TACAGCCACTACTGAGTGGAGATTTCTTTTAATAATGACATAATCATGACTTCAGACTGTTCTAACAATGTGAGGAGCTTCGGGGTTTAAATTTTACAATCAAGATGCATCTTTGAATCTTGACAGGTCTAACTATTTTGCTGTGTGGGGAGACCAGGTCATGACCTGTGGAAAGTATTACAGGGAGCTGGATGTAGATGACTCTTGGGACTGGGCTGTAGGGGTCTCTAGGGATTCCTGAATAAGCACTCTTGGCACAGTGGTTGATTCTGGGGACATGTTTCTTCTTGTATGCGTGATGGAAGATAATGCTACACTCTCTGGACCACCTGCCCAGTGATTCCTCACTATGTAGAGAAACCTGTGGGCGGGGCTGGTGTGTTTCTTGATTTAGAGAGGGGAAGTGTGAGGTTTCTAATGCTGCCAAAAGTTTCCTCATAGGGAAGTACCCTGCTGTCTCCTTATCTTTCTGTCTGGCCTTTCCGTATCACTGGCCACAGATGAGCAGGGATGAGGCAGAAACCTGACTGCAAGTCTGAGAACTCCATATGCTGGGGAGCCCCTTTCAGCTGAAGCTAATCTATCATACTTCTCAGTTTTTCTACTTTCATGGAATCTCATTTTATTGCCACTAAATGAAATAGTGTAAAATGAAAAAAAAAAAAAAAGAGCCTAAATGTCCCTCTTTTTTATGAAAAGTCAGGTTGGTGACCTCATATGGACTCTACATCTCTCTCTTAATGCCCTGGAAGAGGCAACCTTATCACAGTGGCAGCAAATATGGTAAGTAATGAAGGCTGTTGCCACTTCACTCAAAAGGGAATGCTGGCTGAGTCACAAACCACATCCTTGGACTACAGAATCATCCTTCTCTTTTTGTCTTGATTTCCTATATGAACAGCAATGGCTTTGAGGTGAATAGTCCAGTCCTTTGTTTTTTTGAACACAAAGCCACAAAAGCTTTACATTAATTTGACAATGGTTTCAGATGCAGGAAATACAGTTACAGAGATCCTGAGAATTTCTGTACACACAGATTCCACACAGCCACACTCCCTGGAACATTAGTGAATGAACTTTTAAAGGAGGTACATTCCATCTGATTTACTGAGTCTCCTTCACTCCCTATTAGCACATAGTCTTGCTACCAGTTACAGTTGCACCTGATACATACATATAGTCCAACAATAAATGACATTAGCCCATACACTTCTCTACTCATTGCATACAGCTCCTTTGCAGGACTTGGGGAGGAGGTTCCCCTCAACAACACTAGGAAGGATATGACATCTCTTGTGAACAAGTGAACAAAATTTATGTTCACAGAAGCAGTGGATGTTGTCACAGCCGTCTCCTTTTCAGAGTGACTTCTGAGTTCACAAAAATCCTGGCACCAGGGCGGCACCTGTTGCTCAATGGGTAGGGTGCTGGCCCCATATACCAAGGGTGGCGGGTTCAAACCCAGCCCCAGCCAAACTGCAACAAAAAA
>NW_003852486.1:6431956-6436501 GCF_000181295.1 Otolemur garnettii | reverse complement strand
CTGAAAAATGTTTGCACACACTTCCTGCTGCTATTGTGTGGCTTCTCACTGTTGGAAGTAGCCTGGTGCTGGAGTGGGCCTATGGTGGCTGGGAAGTACTCCCAACAGGTGAAGGGATTTATCAACACATGGATTCTGGAGCTTCTCACAAACATGGCCTTATCCATCTCCCTTTTCCAGGTCTCTTCTCCACTATAATGCTTTTGGTGTTGGTGAAGGTTTGCACCCAAACAGAAGCCTCTCACACTTGTGCCATCTAGGTACAATTTCTGCACAGGGTGTCTGGTTTCCTGCTCAGCTTGGTACAAGATATCTTTTGAGACTGAGACAAACATATCACTGAGTTGAGTTTTCTGGGTAGAAGGACCCACCTCAGAAGTGCTGACCTCTGACATTCCATCTATAGATACAGTCTGCACAGAAGTTACTGCCTCATTCTCTGTTCCACAGCAGTAACCTGAAATCAGAGAAATGCCAATGAAATGCATGTTCACTGCTGGGAGGGGAAAATATCTATTACAAAAATGTGTGTGATACAAGCAATGAGTCTAAGGGATTGTACTAAGAATAAGAAAACTGGGGATGGTTGAGGAATAGGTTTGATGTACTAAGCCTTTGAAGATTACATAATAGGCGAGGATCTCACCAGAGGACACAGGATTGGTACAGTACATGAGGAGAAGCAGGGTCTCCAACTCTCTGCCAACAGCCTTCAGAAGGGCCTTTTTTGTTAGTGGCATGCAGAATGTTACTGGTGTCTCCAGAAAAATCCAATTGGTAGTGAGTAGTTGATCATCAAGGATTATTTAAGGATGTGAGCATACCCCACAACACAGTGAGTCATTCTGAAGAACACTACAGAGTAGTAGAGAGGAACAAGTGATAAATAGAGGCCACAGGGTAGAGGTAAACAGGAGCTGAAAGTGACAGATGAAATGACAAGCTGGCAAAGTATTAAGTATAGGAAAGTGGAAATAAAAAAGAGTTATGGCCAATGTGCCACTGTGCCAAAATACTGGTCAGCACATTGTAGGTTCCTGTTATGATTTAAACACAACCATGATGCCTTGCCTTTCCCCAGCTGCCACTCACCAGGACTAGGCCCCTTCAGAGACCACTTGCCATGTCTACTCTGTAAGGCAACCAGGTCTTTCCTGTAACCACATGGGACATGAATGATGCAAGTCTTAAGGAAAGAGAGGAAAAGTGAGTAACTAATACTGGCTCGGAGCAGAAGGAAAAGTATTACAAAAAAGGAGGGTCTTGCAAAAACAGCCCCTGGTTCATACAGTGACCATGACAATGCTGGCCATTCCTGTCATAGATAGGTGGCCATGAGGAAATGGTAGCTGGAAGAAAGGGGCACAAAATACCACAGAGCTGGACAAAGCCATTCTGATGAGGAAAAGGCAAGAAAGATGAAAGCTATTAAACTTAAAAAAAAAAAAAAACTCCTGAGACAGAGCTAATTCTGGGGTAAAAAAAGAAAGGCAGAGATCACTCAGGACAATGGGAGGGTTGCAAGCACCTTACCCAGGGATGCTATGAGTGCAAAGTTCTCCAGCATGACATTGCAGTACAGGAGCCTCTGAGCCTCATCAAGGAGCATCCACTCTTCCTGGGAGAAACAGACCGCCACATCCTCAAAGGTTATATCCTGTCATAATGGGAATAGTTCAATCCATGATCAGCTTCTCATGATTACATCCCAAGTTCATCATCCCACTTACTCCCATGTTCATTGTCTGGTCATCCTATTCCCCACCTCAGAGGCAATACCCAGCCCCATTGCCACTGATGCCTGCTCTCTCCCCACAGTTCCACTGATACTCTGTCCTTCCACAACAACAGGTAGCTGAATAGACAGACAATATATGAGCTCTGAGCCTGCCATGTAGGCTACCCTGCCTCTTGTCAATGTGGGGGATGTCACAAACACTGGTCAGGGAGAGAAGCAGCAATAGTGTGTGATGATCTAACGTTAGTCTTATCAGGCAAGACTCCTCAGTTCCCAAAGATTGTTCCTCCAAGACAAAAGTAACATGGGCTCACCCTTCACCCTTCTGACTCCAATCCACCCATAGGGCCGACAGTACGCACTCTTCTTATGCACATCACTCTGAACCACACCTCTTCTACCCGGCTGTTGCCCCACAGCCAAAACCTCAAAGGTCACACAGCTCTGCCATGATGGGGACAGTTCATTCCACGATCAGCATCTCTTCTAAGAGAGAGATGGTCATGGAATTCACCATGATCACCATTCCATGCATCTATCCTCTGCTAACTCTCCTCCCTATCTTCTTAACTCAGAGAACACAATAAGCCCCAGTAATTCTGATGCCCACCCTCTCCTCATGGCCCCATTCTTCACTGTGGCCCCCTACAGCAGTGGCTCTCAACCTGTGGGTCAAAACCCCTTTGTAACAATGGAAATACATCCTGCATATCAGATTTTTACATTACGATTCATAACAGCAGCAAAATCACAATTATAAAGTAGCAACAGAGATAATTTTATGGCTGGGAGTCACCACAACATGAACTGTACTGAAGGGTCATGGCATTAGGAAAGTTGAGAACCACTGCCATACAGCAACAACAGGCAGTTGGGCAACTATTTATGCTCTGAGCCTGGTATGCAAGCAACCGCCCTCACTTGTAAGGCAGTTTCCCTGGAATCCCCCAGATCATGAATCCCAGACACCATGGTCTGTGTTCACACCTCACCCTTATGCTCCCAGTGCCAGGGCCCTGGGGCCACTAGTCTCATTCCCTTTGCATGTGCACATCACTCCACCATGCCTCTCTCACAGCCTCACTACCACAGCCACAGCTCCCTCCCTGCCCCACACCACAGGCATCTCCTTACACACTGTTATTCAGCACACAGGGCCCAGAAAGTCGTTGGCAAATTCAAACAAGATTTAGCACTATCACAGACTGCTATTGTCTGTACTGCCACAGGCAGCCTTGAGTTGTACCATGAAGGCCTCTACACTGATTCTATTCCTTACTTCAATTGCAACTATTTAGAACCAGTTGTGGATCTCAGATCCTCATGGCTATCTTCCACTTCTGGGTCACACTTGCTGTCCTCTCACCAGTCACAACCTTCATCTCACCAACCAATCTCATTCAAAGTCCATCCCTAGTGGCTCTTTACCCCAGGCCCAGGATGTCCCAAACAGACCCTTAATCTAACCTGAAAGCCTGACAGAAACATCCCAGGTCCCACCAAGAGTTATAACAAAGTTCTGGTGAGTCTATAGAGAAGTGGATAAGCACCAGTCCTAGCATCACCTTGTCTGAATAACTCCTATGCCTCCACTCCATCTCATGTTTACTCAAGTCCAGAAGCCTGGGCCATGCCAGACCATACTCTCTCTCTGACCCTCCCCCATGGACCTGTGTTGTGATATCCACTTCCCACAACCAAGGGTTGTGGCAGAGACCTGGTCCTTGGACATCGCTTCCCCTTCTTGGAAAACTATTATCAGTATCATCCTCTATTAAACGATGACCCACAGCTCTGCCCTGGTCCAGTACTTTTTAGAGAAGTCTGCATTCTGAACCCCTTCTCACAGTTCTAGACCTATGGTTTCAGCTGCCCAAAAACTTTTCTCTGAAAGTTCTCATATTCTTAATAGGCCAACAATAAAACTTCTGATATTCCCATTAAAATTATGCCTACTATGGACATCCTCATCTCAGCTAAGGAAGCTTCCATCCTTCCTGCTGCCAAAATCAAATCTTTGTGTCATCCCTGACTCTCTCTCTCCCCCACATCCTACCACATTAGCCCAGCTACTATCACTTTCACGTGGACTATACCTGTAGCCTTCTCCCTGGTCTTCCCACCATGTCCCTCACCTTCTATGCTGCAGCCACCCTACTCCTTGAGACACATTTGGGTCAAATGAACTTTCTCCTCTACTCCAAACTTCCCATTGTTACTGTCACATAAAGAATGGCCACTCGGGCTCAGCACCTATAGTTCAGCAGCTAGGGCACCAACCACATACACGGGAGCTGGCAGCTTCAAACACAGCCCAGGCCTGCTAAACAACAATGACAACTACAACAACAAAATAGCCAGACTGTTGTGGTGTGAGCCTGTAGTCCTAGCTACTTGGGAGGCTGAGGCAGGAGAATCGCTTAAGGCCAAGAGTTTGAGGTTGCTGTGCACTGTGACACCACAGCACTCTATTGAGGGTAACATAGTAAGACTATCTCAAAAACAAACAAACAAAAAGAGCATGGCCACTCAACTCCTTAACAGGTCATTCCAGGTTGACTTCGCCTTGTTCTCAGGATAAAGAAAGGTGACCTGCAGGGTCCTGAACCAGCTCAGTCTCCTCTCCTAGCCTTTGCATATACATATTGGTAACTGTGCCTAGGATGACATTCTACATCTCATTTCCAGTGGTTGCCAACAGCATCATATAACCCTTGGCCTGGACTTCGGACCCTGAGGTGGTTTTTTTTTGGTTGCAGTTTTTGGCCAGGGCCGGGTTTGAACTCACCACCTCCAGTATATGGGGC
>NW_003852486.1:6431445-6431936 GCF_000181295.1 Otolemur garnettii | reverse complement strand
AGCACCCTACTCCTTGAGCCACAGGTGCCGCCCAGGACCCTGGATTTTAATACTTGTTTGAAGTCTCAGGGCCTAAAGGTAGAAGAGTGTCAAGAGAACAATTCTGAGGATACCAGTAATCCACAGAACACATGGGAGGGTTAGTGACCCTCACCAGTTCAGGCTCTCTGAGTGATCCTATGGTGATGGAAATCTGTCAAAAGGAGGAGGCCATGAGACTCAAACAACCACAGTCAGGTTCCACAGGCTCAGGTCACCCATTACCTGTGTCCATCCTGGGAGTCAGGTGGCCTGGGATGGCTGCATTATCTCTGGGTCATCTCTTACCAGCCCTTTAAGCCTGAACAAGAGCTTGACCTTAGGTTGGGCACAGTGGCTCAGGCCTGTAATCCTACCTCTCTGAGAGGCTGAGATGGACTGCCTGAGTTCATAGGTTTGAGACCAGCCTGAGCAAGTGTGAGACCTCATCTCTTAAAAAGAAAAAAAAAAAA
>NW_003852486.1:6428062-6429998 GCF_000181295.1 Otolemur garnettii | reverse complement strand
AGTGTCACTGTCCTGAACTTTCATTGGTTTATGTCGGCCATCATTTGGCACATTGCACTCGGGGTAGTGTAGTTTTCGAAACTCCACAGGTCCGTTTGGCCAGCCTTGACTTGCGCTCAGGTAAGTTAGGAGGAGCGTTGTACCAAGCAGGTAATTGGCTACTTCACCCACTGGAGACAGGAGAGTCTCACCCCTCCTTAAAGGGGCAGTTTCCAGATTTCTGGGCAGTCGTCTGTAGCTGATCACCAAAGTATTCGACTCATTAGAGACACTGTAGACTCCCTGAAGCTCTCCGCATGTTCCCAGAGGCCGAAACTGTTATTTCAGATGATCTCAAAGGGGTACACGTCCAAATGCGCACATCATTCCGTAGAGACGCACAGGCACAAAATATGTTCACTCTTAATGGAATGTAATAAACACTTTCTTACTGATATTCAAATACAGGTAGTGAGAGGCGCTAGAGTCAACTTTGTAATTCCCTGTATGACCAGTCAGGGACAAGACAAAAAAAGTGCTAGTCAGGGCCATGAGGTGGAGGGACATTTAGGCCACCATGAAGCACAGGATAAGGGGGCATTTCTGCCCCTGATTCCCAAGAGAGACCATCTCCCTGCCTGTGTTGTTTTTGCCTAACTGGATTCTTTTTGGCATGCATAGAAAAGAGCCAATGCACTGAGACAGCAGGTTTTTTGCCCCAGAGACTGTAATATTTATGGGGCAGGCTCGGCGCCCTTAGACAGTGGTTGCAGCGCCGGCATGCACCGAGGGCGGTGGGTTCGAGCCTGGCCCAGGCCAGCTACATAACTGCAACAACAACAACAACAACAAAATAGCCGGGCATTGTGGTAGGTGCCTGTTGTCCCAGTGCTTGGGAGGCTGAGGCAGGAGAATCACTTAAGCCCAAGAGTTTGAGGTTGCTGTGAGCTGTGACATTACAGCACTCTACGGGGGCAACATAGTGAAACTCTGTCTCAAAAAAAAAAAAATAAACAGTGCTGGCACGGCGCCCGTAGCACAGCGGTTATGACGCCAGCCACATACACCAAGGGTGGCGGGTTCGAAGCGGGCCTGGGCCAGCTAAACAACTGCAACAAAAAAATAGCCGAGTGTTGTGGCAGGCGCCTGTAGTCCCAGCTTTGCAGGAGGCTGAGACAAGAGATTCGCTTAAGCCCAAGAGTTCAAGGTTGCTGTGAGCTTTGATGCTACAGCACTCTACCAAGGGCGACATACTGAGACTCTGTCCCCCCAAAATAAAATAAAATAAATAAACAGTGCTGGGCGGCACCTGTGGTTCAGTAGGTGGGGCGCCGGCCCCATATACCAAGGGTGGCGGATTCAAACCCGGCCCCAGCCGAACTGCAACAAAAAAATTGCCAGGCGTTATGGCGGGCACTTGTAGTCCCAGCTACTTGGGAGGCTGAGACAAAAGAATCCCATGCAGTTATGAGTACCTCAGCCGGGAAGGACGCGTTAGGGTTGGCAATACCCATCAAGGACAGTAACTACCATGGCTTCCAGTGCTTTGGCCAAACCTCAGATGAGTGGGCTCTTGGCCAGGTGCCTACGGATTCATATTGTTGGAGCATTTGTTGTATCCCTGGAGGTTGCAGTTTTCTATAAGTTTGCTGTGGTTGAACCAAGAAGGAAGGCAAATGCAGATTTCTACAGAAATGATGATTCTGGGAAAGATTTTGAGATGAGGAAGGCTGGTGTCTTTCAGAGCATAAAATAATTTTGAAATATAAAGAAATTCTTTGGACTGATTTACATAGATGTTTGTCACTGACCTGTGTTCCTGAGCTATGAATATGAGTGATAAATAAACTATTAATAAATAATAATAATAATAAAGAATCGCCTATGCCCAGGAGTTGGAGGTTGCTGTGAGCTGTGTGACGCCACGGTACTCTACTGAGGGCAATAAAGTGAGACT
>NW_003852486.1:6424327-6425621 GCF_000181295.1 Otolemur garnettii | reverse complement strand
GAAAAAAACAGAGCTGCAATAATAGCAAACAATTTACAAAAGGGAAGTGCTGGACCCATGAAACTTTATGTGGGGTCATTCCACTTTAACATTAACTGAAGATATGCTTCAGGGATCTCTGAACCTTTTAGAAGGATCGAAAGCAGTCAGTTTATGATGGACAGTGAAACAGGTCAATCTAAAGGATACAGATTTATTACATTTTCAGACTCAGAATATGCCAAAAAGGCTTTGGAACAACTTAATGGATTGGAATTAGCAGGAAGGTCATACTACTAAACATACTGACGCTTCCAGTGCTAGTTCATTTTTAGATAGCAATGAATTGGAATGGACTCTAATTGACTTGGGAACAACTGGTGGTCTTCAACTAATGGCAACACTTGCAGAGGATACACATTTACAGATTTCACTAGCAGCACAGCAGACTCTACAAATAAGAGGCTCTTTGGTATTCGGTGCCCTGGCAGAATTCTCTTTTGTTATAGATTTGCGAACAAGACTTTCCAAATAGACTAAAGCTTCAGCTTTATCTGCAACTGCCTCCACCCAGCCACTTGCAACAGTGTTTCCAACTCTCTAACATGTTTTAACCCTCTAACAGAAGTTGGATGAGATACAGAGATTAAGGATGATGTGATCCAAGAATGTAATAAACATGGAGGAGTTATTCATATTTATGTTGACAAAGATTCAGCTCAGGGCAATGCGTACGTGAAGTGACCATCAATTATTGTCAATGCACTGTCTGCCCGGTGGTTTGCTGGTAAAATGATAACAGCAGCATATGTACCTCTTCAAACTTACCACAACCTCTTTCCTGATTCTATGACAGCTATGCAACTACTGTTCCAAGTAGACAATGAATGAAGATAGTCTCTGATGTACATTTTCTTTATTGAGAATTCATCTTGAGTCATCTTTTATTTAGATAAAAATAAAAAGGGAAAGATCTATTGTCAAAAGAAAAAAAAAAGAGGTGGCACCTGTGGCTCAAAGGAGTAGGGTATCGGCCCCATATGCCAGAGGTGGCGGGTTCAAACCTAGCCCTGGCCAAAAAACAAACAAACAAAAAGAACAAATTCTAGATAACTCAACATTACAATAAATCAAATTATAGTTTGTATTTTGGTGGGGTTTTTTGTTTGTTTGTTTGAGACAGTCTTATTACGTTGCCCTCAGTAGAGTGCTGTAACATTACAGCACACAGCAACCTCAAACTCTTGAGCTAAAGTGATTCTCTTGCCTCAGCCTCCCAAGTAGCTGGGACTACTATAGGCACCAGCCATAATGC
>NW_003852486.1:6407157-6423949 GCF_000181295.1 Otolemur garnettii | reverse complement strand
TGGCTGGTGCCTTAGCCACTTGAGCCATAGGCGCCAAGCCCAGCTATTTTTTTTTTTAATTGTAGTTGTTATTGTTGTTTAGCAGGCCTGGGTGGGGCTTGAACCACCAACCCTCCTGTATGTGGCTGGCACTGTAACCACTGAGCTACGGGCGCTGAGCCTTGTTTTGTTTTGCTTTTGGCCAATTCCCATGGTATAAATCCTCCCACCATGACTGTCAACATGATGTCACTGAACATAAAATGGGGACAAGTCTATAGTAGCATACCAATATTTTCTGTTTCCACAATACTAATACAGTAGCCACAAATAACCTGAAGAATATAGAAAATAATAAAACATATATCAAACTTTTGGTGTTGTACTCACGAGTGGAATCATAGAGAAATGCCAGCACACTAAGTTCAAATTAGCAAAGGACCTCTATTAGGCCGGCCAGTCAAGAGTAGGCTCATGCCACAAAGTCTCTTGACCACCTTGAAGTGGGTTAGATTGTTCTTCTTTTTCCAATTCCATAAGTTGGTTTGTCATATGCAATAAATTTTCTTCTCAGGACTGCTTTGGCTATATCCCACAGGTTTTGGTAACTTGTGTCTTAATTGTGGTTATGTTTGAGGAATTTAACAATTTCCTTTTATCTCTTTATCTCTTCCTAAACCCAACTATCATTCAGCATAAGCTTGTTTAATTTCCATGCCTTTGTGTGGTGATGCATGTTTTTGCTGGAGTTGAGTTCCACCTTTATGGCCATGTGGTATGAGAAAAAGACAAGGTATAATTTCTATTTCTTTAATGTTGCTGAGACTTGATTTGTATCCTAGGATGGGATCTATTTTGGAGTATGTGCCATGGGCTGACAAGAAAAAAATATATTTTTTTGTTTTGGAATGGTATGTTTTGTATATGTCTATTAATCCCATTTGTTCTAGGGTCACATTTAAGTCTTTTGTATCCTTGTTTAGTTTCTGTTTAGAGGATCTTTCCAGTTCTATCAGAGGGGTGTTAAAGTCTCTGGCTATTATGGTATTATGGGATATCATATTGTTCAGACCCTTCAAGGTCTGTTTCATAAATCTGGAAGCATTTAAGTTAGGTGCATAAATATTTAAAATTGAGATATTTTCTTGTTGTGTTGTTCCTTTGACCAGTATAAAGTGTCCATCTTTGTCTCTCTTAACTATAGTTGCTTTGAATCTGCTTGTATCTGAGAATAAGATTGCAATCCCTCCTTTCTTCAGATTTCTATTTGCTTGAAATACTGTTTTAGACTGGGCATGGTGGCTCATGCCTGTAATCCTAGCACTCTGGGAGGCCAAGGTGGGTAGATTGCTTGAGCTCAAGAGTTCAAGACCAGTCTGAGCAGAAGCAAGACCCCATCTCTACTAAAATAGAAAAACTGAGGCAAGAGGATCACTTGAGCCTAGGAGTTGGAGGTTGCTGTGAGCTATGATGCCATAGCACTCTACCCAGGGCAACAGCTTGAGATGGTCTAGAAAAAAAAAGAAAGAAAGAAAAAGAAATACTGTTTTGCATCCCTTAACCCTGAGTCTTGATTTGTCCTTCAGGGCTAAGTGTGTCTCCTGAAGACATCATATGGATGGCTTGTGCTTTTTTATCCAATCAGCCAGCTTGTACCTCTTCAGTGGGGAATTCAATCCATTGACATTTATTGAGAGTATCGATAAGTGTGGTAGAATTTTATTTATCCTGTTATGAGAAAGTCCGTTGTATAGTTTTATCCTTTGCACCCTTGTGGAAACTAAGTTTAGGGCTTTGGCTTCTAGATGTTTACTTTGCTGGTGGTCCATTATGGTGTTCAGTGTTGAGAATAGGTTTAAGTATTTCCTGTAGAGCTTGTCTTGTGGCAAATTTCCTCAGGAAATTCAGTTCCCAGGCATAGACCTGTTTCCCAACTTAATTGTCCACAGACTGCCTGATTATTTCCTCAGGATTCAGGCCCCACCAGGTTGGGCTCTCAAAGCTCTTCAGAATCCTTCAGAGGCAGGTCTCACTGTGCTCCCAGACAAGAGTTTCCCTTCAGTGTAAGAGTCCCTTAGTCTGTCATGACTGGAGGTCCATCCCAGCAGGTAGAACTAAGGCTATGTCCCTTAGAAAGCCCATCCTCATGACCTTCCCACAATGACCAACTACTGGTTGCCAAAACCTGCTGAATATGGCTGTTTCTCTTGCCGTCAAATGCATGGCAAATCCGCTCTGACCAGCCCTCACAACTGGCTGCTATACACTGTTTGGGCTCAGTTACTCTTCTAGGTTTTCCTCTCAACCACACCTTCCCTGAGAACTGAAAACTGCAAAAGGGCTTCCTCTCATCCCAGACCTCCATGGAAGGGCTAGTTGCTCCCAAAAACTTGCTTAGGGTGTCAGAACTCTGTTAGTCCACTTTTTTACTGTATGCAGCCCCTTGCCACCTCGCTGCACACCCCAAGATACAGCTCCAGGCAAGGACTCTGCACCAGGCACAGCCTGGCTTTCTTCAGTTCCTCAGTTATACTAGGAGTGTTCAGCCATGCGCTCTTTCTGGTCCGCTATGTTGCCCCAGCCTCTTGTTTTATTTTCATTGTGAAGATACATCCTCAGGCTTTCAAACATGTGTTTTGTCTTATGATTATCTTTCAAATTTGTTTTTAGAGCAATTTTTGTGAAATCCTAGGTAAATAAAAAATTCATGTTATTTTCAAATAGGAGTTCCATCATGAAACCAATGCAGTACAAACAGGTAAAAATGTCAGTGAGGCCTGGCACTGTGGTTCATGCCTGTAATCCTAGCACTCTAGGAGGCCAAGGTGGGTGGATTGCTTGAGCTCAGGAGTTCAAGACCACACTGAGCAAGAGACCCCATCTCTACTAAAAATAGAAAAACTATGGCTGGGTGGGGTGGCTCACTCTTGCAATCCTAGCACTCTGGGAGGCCAAGATGGGCAGAGTGCTTAAGCTCAGGAATTGGAGACCAGCCTGAGCAAGAAGACTGAGACCCTATCTCTACTAAAAATAGACAGATTAGCTGGGGGTTGTGGTGGACATCTGTAGTCTCAGCTACTATGGAGGCTGAAGCAAGAGGATAGCTTGAGCCAAAAGAGTTTAAGTTGCTGTGAGGAATGATGATGCCATGACACTCTACCTAGGGTAACAGAGTGAGACTCTGTACCCAATATTATTAATACTAATGTGAAGCCAATAGATTAATGAATACATGGCCACGCAAGAGAAAGACTGATTTTAATTCAAGTTGGGAGAGGACTGAAGAGGAAACAGGAAGAGGGAAAAAGGAAGGGGAATTGGTGTGCTCCCACCTAATGAGCAGAATGTAAGGGATATGGCACACTTCCTGGGTGAGGGACAGAACTACAACAAGGACCTTACTTAACAAATGCAAGCTTTGTAACCTAATAAAAAATAAGTTACATCACAGAATAATGAGTAAAATTCTAACATGTCTTTGTTGTTGTACTATTTGTGAAAATAATAAACTCATCAAAAGAAAATAGGGGCTCGGCACCTGTGGCTCAAGCGGCTAAGGCGCCAGCCACATGCACCTAAGGTGGCGGGTTCGAATCCCCAGCCGGGGCCCGCCAAACAACGACGGCTACAACCAAAAAATTGGCCAGGCGTTGTGGCGGGCGCCTGTGGTCCCAGCTACTGGGAGGCTGAGGCAGGAGACTCGCTTGAGCCCAGGAGTTGGAGGTTGCTGTGAGCGTGATGCCATGGCACTCTACCTAGGGGGATAACTTGAGGCTCTGTCTCCAAAAAAAAAAAAAAAAAGAAAAGAAAATAAGAAAAAGATATGAACATTTTGCCAGAGAAAATATACACGTGGCAAATAAACACATTAAAAAAAAAAACAACTCTCAACACCATGAAGTTTTAGGGAAATACAATGAAAACCAGTGAGACACCACCACACAAATATGAAGAAGGCTATAAAAAACATCATTTGGCATATGAAATGTTGCCAGGAATGTAAAAGAACCGAAAATCTCACATGTGTAATGGAAAACTTGAGATTAAAATTTGCAAATTCTTTTCTGTTTGTGAGTGTGACTTTTTTTTTTTTAAAGCCAGTTTCTCACCATGTCACCCAGGGTGGAGTGCTATGGCATTATAGCTCACATAAACTTCAAATTCTTGGGCTCAAGTGACCCGCTTGCCTTAGCCTCCAGAGTAGCTGAGACTATAGTACAGGTACCCGCCACAGTACCCAGCTAGTTTTTCTATATTTTTGGTGGAGATAGGGTCTCACTCTTGCTGGTCTCAAACTCCTGAGGTCAGGCAAACCAACTCCTTTGGCCTCCCAGGGTTCTAGGATTATAGGCAAGAGCCACTGCACCTGACTAAAATTAGGAAATTCTTAAAATATTAAACATTCATTGAATGCCAATACAGCAGAACCTCCATAGCTGACCACCCCCCATACTGATCCCATCTTTAAGCTGATCTAATTTGCATGGACCAGACATGTACCACATATATACATCGATACAGCAGGCTTAGTTCCTTATGTTGGCCAGTTTGTTACAGTTCCTTGGGTAGTCAATTTACAGAGGTTCTACTGTATTAATAGCAGCTTTATTTGTTATATTACAAAATCTAAAATATCCCTAAATGTCCCTAAACAGATGAATACATGAACAGTTAGCTTATACATAGAACAGAATGCTACTCAGCAATAAAAAGAATTACTCAAATAAACATCATTCTTAAATCTCATCTTAAAATAATTATAAAGTAGGAGGGCGCAACAGCTTACATATGTAATCCCAGCACTCGGGAGGTCGAGACAGATGGATCACTTGAGCTCAGGAGTTCAAGACCAGCCTGAGCAAGAGACCCTGTCTCCAAAAAATAGCTGGGCATTGTGGTGGGTGCCTGTAGTCCCAGCTACTTCAGAGGATGAGGCAAGACTATTGCTTGAGCCCAAGAGTTTGAGGTTGCTGTGAGCTATGACACTACCTTACCTACTGGGGGCAAGAAAGTGAGACTCTGATTAAAAAAAAAAAAAAAAGGCAGAAAGGAAATCAGTTTTTGAAAAAAGTATACAGGTTTGGCACCTATAGCTTAGTAGCTAGGGTGCCAGCCACATACAGGCTGGTAGGTTCTTTTTTTTTTTTTTTTGCTGTTTTGGCCGGTGCTGGGTTTGAACCCACCACCTCTGGCATATGGGGCCAGCACCCTACTCCTTTGAGCCACAGGTGCTGCCCCCAGGCTGGTAGGTTCAAACCCAGTCTGAGACTGTCAAATAATAATGATAATTACAACGACAACAATAAAAAATAGCTGGGCTTTGTAGCAGGTGCCTGTAGTCCTAGCTACTTCAGAGGCTGAGCAAGAGAATCACTTAAGCCCGAGAGTTTGAGGTTGCTGTGAGCTGTGATGCCACAGCACTCTACTGAGGTGACATACTGAGACTCTGTCTCAATAAATAAATAAATAAATAAGCAAAAATTTAAAAAGTATACACAATGAGTTAAAATTCTAAAAAATGCAAGTTAATTGACTTTGTAAAAGACATCAGTGATGCCTAGAGAGCTAGGGAAGGCAGGGAGAGAGATTATAAAAGGATGCAAGGTAAATATATATATGGATGACAGATTAAGTTTGTTAATTTTCATGATTAGAAAGGATTTATGGGTTTTTTATTTTATTATTTTTTTGAGACAGAGTCTCACTCTGTAGCCCCAGGTAGAGTGCCAATGGCATCGTAACTCACTTAAACTCCTGTGTTCAAATGATCCTCTTGCCTTAGTCTCCCCATAGCTGGAATTACAGGTACCCACTGAAAATGTGCAGCTATTTTTAGAGACAGAGTCTCACTCTTGCTCAGGCTGCTCTGCGAACTCTTTAGCTCAGTAAATCCACCCAACTTGGCCTCCCAGAATGCTAGGATTACAGGGAAGAACAACCAGGCCAGGTAGATTCATGGCTTTATAAAATTGTAGTGTTTGGATAAGTACATTTAGTTGCATATCAATTATACAAATTATATCTTTCATAAAAGTTTAAAAAGTGATTCCAAATTAAGAGCCTAAGTGTCCCTCTTTTTATGAAAACTCAGGTTGGCGACCTCCCATACTGATCCCATCTTTAAGTGGGTAGACCATAAGGTAGACCTCATATGAACTCTACCATCTCTTTTTTAATGCCCTGGAAGAGGCAACCTTATCACAGTGGCTGCAAATATGGTAAGTAATGAAGGCTGTTGCCACTTCACTCAAAAGGGAATGCTGGTTGAGTCACAAACCACATCCCTGGACTACAGAATCATCCTTCTCTTTTTGTCTTGATTTCCTACATGAACAGCAATGGCTTTGAGGTGAACAGTCCAGAGGATATACAAAGCCACAAAAGCTTTATATTGATTTGACAATGGTTTCAGATGCAGAAAATACAATTACAGAGATCCTGAGAATTTCTGTACACACAGATTCCACACAGCCACACTCCCTGGAACATCAGTGGATGAACTTTTAGAGGAGGTACATTCCATCTGATTTACTGAGTCTCCTTCACTCTCTATTAACACATAGTCTTGCTACCAGTTACAGTTGCACCTGATACATACATATAGTCCAATGATAAATGGCATTAGCCCATACACTTCTCTACTCATGGCATACAGCTTCTTTGCAGGACTTGGGGAGGAGGTCCCCCTCGACAACACTAGGAAGGATATGACATCTCTTGTGAACAAGTGAACAAAATTTATGTTCACAGAAGCAGTGGGTGTCACAGCATCTCCTTTTCAGAGTGACTTCTGAGCTCACAAAAACCACCAGGTCACAAAATAAAAACACAAAGACTTATAGTCTCTATCCTTAGACAGCAATGTAAATTAGACCAATGCTGGACACAGAGCTGTTTTCTGCCATCAAGTTGTCCCTTCTAAAGCACAGAAAATTTGGGATCAATACAAAATCTGTCCGCCCCCTAATGCTCATATCACTATTCTGATTACCACTCATGCTATACAATGAACACAACCCCGACACCTACAATGTTCAAAACATAACACTTAAACAACTTTTAAAAACCTTTATAAAATCATAAGCCACAGAAATGTGCACCACTTTCCAGTATGGTGACTTAGAACCTCGAAAAACTTGACACAAGAATGATGTGAAGGCTGGCTGAAGCAGCTCATGCCTGTAATCCCAGCACTCTGGAAGGCCAAGACAGTAGATTGCTTGAACTCATGAGTTCAAGACCAGCCTGAGCAAGAGCAAGACACTGTCTGTAAGAAACCAGACAGGCTTATGGTGGGTGCCTATACTCCCAGCTACTCGGCAGCTGAAGTAAAGGATCGCTTCAGCCCAAAAGTTTGAGGTTGCTGTGAGCTATGATGCCACAGCACCTACTGGGGGCAACAAAGTCAGACTCTGTCTCCAAAAAAAAAAAAGAATGATGTGAAACAGATAATGTCCCTGAAAAAGGTAATCCCTCTTACCTAGCTGACAGCACAACTCAGATTAAATGCTTTGGATCAAAACTGGGTCAGGTCCATGCTCTAAAGTTAGAGAAAAGCAGGGCGGCACCTGTGGCTCAAAGGAGTGGGGTGCTAGCCCCATATGCCGGAGGTGGCGGGGTTAAACCCAGTCCCAGATGAAAACTGCAAAAAAAAAAAAAAAAAAAAAAAAAAAGAATTAAAGTTAGAGAAGAGCAAAGAGAAAAACCTCTAAAGGACTGGTCTATTCATAATTTCCCCCAGCAAATGGGAGAGTGCAGAGGTTTGCTTCTCTGAGCACATGATGTAGACCTGACAAGTGAAAGATGTAAAATGGTTTCAGCCTCAAAAACTGGCTGAACAGGCTCAGCGCCTGTGGCTCAAGCAGCTAAGGCACTGGCTGTATACACCTGAGCAGGCAGGTTCGAATCCAGCGCAGGCCTGTCAAACAATGACAGCTGCAACCAAAAAATAGCCAGGCATTGTGGCAGGGACCTGTAGTCCCAGCTACTTGGGAGGCAGAGACAAGAGACTCGCTTGAGCCTGGGAGTTGGAGGTTGCTGTGAGCTGTGATGCTACAGAACTCTACCCAGGGTGACAGTTTGAGGCTCTCTCTCAAGAAAAAAATATGGCTGAACAGTTTAGCCAAAGGGGGACATTAGAAATTGCAATTTCAGGGCCAGGTGTGCTGGCTCACGCCTGTAATCCCATCACTCTAGGAGGTAGAGACAGGTGGATCACTTGAGCTCATGAGTTTGAGACCAACCTGAGCAAGAGAGATCCCGTCTAAAAATAGTGGATGTTGTGGTGAGTGCCTTTAGTCCCAGCTACTTGGGAGGCTGAGACAAGAGGATCTCTCAAGCCCAAGAGTTTGAGGTTGCTGTGAGCTATGATGCCATCACACTGTATTGGAAGAAAGACAGTGAGACTCTGTCTTTTTATCTTTTTATTTTTATTTTTTTTGAGACAGAGCCTCAAGCTATCCCCCTGGGTAGAGTGCTGTGGCATCACAGCTCACAGCAACCTCCAACTCCTGGACTCAAGCAAGTCTCCTGACTCAGCCTCCCAAGTAGCTGGGACCACAGGCGTCCGCCACAGTGCCCAGCTATTTTTTGGTTGCAGCCGTCATTGTTGTTTTGGTGGGCCTGGGCTAGATTCAAACCCACCACCTTAGGTGTATGTGGCTGGCACCTTAGCCACTTGAGCCACAGGCGCCAAGCCTATATCATTATTTTTTTTGGAAACAGAGTCTAATTTTGTCGCCCTTGGTAGAGTGCATGGCATCATCACTCACAGCAACCTCAAACTCTTGGGCTCAAGTGATTCTCTTGCCTCAGCCTCCAAAGTAGCTGGGACTACAGGAGCCTCCCGCAATGCCTGGATATTTTTAGAGATAGGCTCTTGCCCTTGCTCAGGCTGGTCTCAAACCTGTGAGCTCAGGCAATCCACCACCTAGGCCTCCCAAGTACTAGGATTACAGGCGTGAGCAACCGAACCTGCCCTGAGACTGTCTTAAAAGAAATAAAATAAATAAAAAAGAAATTGCAATTTCCTCTTTTAGAATTAAAAAAAATTGCAATTAATCACCTCAAAATGTCCTCCATACCTCAAACTTATGAAAAATCCCTCATTGAAGATTTTCATGAAGTTTAAATTTAGATACATGACTTCCATGCATTCTCATCCAGTGCTGTCATATTTAACAGAGTAATAGCACCTTCCCTGCACATTTAAGGTCTTTATTCAGGGTGAACTCTCTGATGTCGAATAAGGTTAGATTTGCGGCTAAAGGATTTCCTACATTCACTGCATTCATAAGGTCTTTCTCCACTGTGAACTCTTTGGTGCTGAATGAGGTCCGATTTGTGGGTAAAGGGTTTTCCACATTCATTGCACTCATAAGGTCTTTCTCCAGTGTGACTTCTCTGGTGCTGAATGAGACTAGAACTTTGGCTAAATGATTTCCCACATTCACTACATTCATAAGGCTTTTCTCCAGTGTGAACTCTCTGGTGCTGAATGAGGCTAGCACTTTGACTAAACGATTTTCCACATTTACTACACTCATAAGGCTTTTCTCCAGTATGAATTCTCCGGTGTTGAATGAGGCCAGACCGTTGTCTAAAAGATTTGCCACATTCACCACACTCATAGGGTCTCATCCCAGTATGAATTCTCCGGTGTTGAATGAGGTCAGATTTGCGGGTAAAAGATTTCCCACAGTCACTGCACTCATAAGGCCTTTCTCCAGTGTGAACTCTTTGGTGTTGAATGAGGATAAATTTACGGCTAAAGGCTTTCTCACATTCACTGCACTCATAAGGCCTATCACCAGTGTGAACCATGCGATGTCGAATAAGGTTAGAGAACTGTCTAAAGGACTTCCTGCATTCACTGCACTCAAAAGGCTTTTCTCCACTGTGAATTCTTTGGTGTTGAATGAGTTCAGATTTGCAGCTAAAGGCTTTCTCACAATCACTGCACTGATAAGGCATTTCTCCAGTATGAACTCTCCTGTGTCGAATGAGATTGAAGATTTGCCGAAAGGATTTCCCACATTCACAGCACTCATAAGGTCTTTCTCCAGTGTGAACTCTTTGGTGTCGAAAGAGGCTAGAGCTTTGTCTAAAGGATTTCCCACATTCACCACACTCATAAGGCCTTTCACCAGTGTGAACTCTCTGGTGTTCAGTAAGGTTAGATTTGTAGCTAAAGGACTTCCTACATTCACCACATTCATAACGCATTGCTCCAGTGTGATGTTGCCTGTGCTGAATGAGGTCAGATTTATTGATAAAGGCTTTCTGACATTCACTGCTCTCGTAAGGCATTTCTCCAGTGTGAATTCGCTTGTGTGCAATAAGGTTGTACT
Source organism: Otolemur garnettii (assembly GCF_000181295.1). NCBI lineage: Eukaryota > Metazoa > Chordata > Mammalia > Primates > Galagidae > Otolemur > Otolemur garnettii. The sequence goes on along the minus strand of NW_003852486.1, from coordinate 6,413,621 downwards.
TTTTGCTCAAAGATTTCTCACATTCACTACACTCATATGTCCTTTTACCAGTGTGAATTTGCTGGTGCTGAACAAGTACGTTCTTGAAAGAGAAAGCTTTCTCACATTTACTACAGCTGTAAAGCTCACCTTCAGAGCAGACACTTTGATGTTGAACAAGTGTGTGTTTGTGGCCTGAGGCTTTTGTGCATTCATCCCACTTGTGATAACTTTTGGTGCTGAAAAATGTTTGCACACACTTCCTGCTGCTATTGTGTGGCTCCTCACTGTTGGGAGTAACTGAGTGCTGGAGTGGGCCTATGGTGGCTGGGAAGTCACAGGAGAAAGGATTTGTCCAAACATGAAATCTGGAGCTTGTCACAAACATATCCCTATCCATCTCCCTTTTCCAGGTCTCTTCTCCACTATAACACTTTTGGTATTGGTGAAGGTTTGCACCCAAACAGAAGCCTCTCACACTTGTGCCATCCAGGTATAATCTTTGCACAAGGTGTGTGGTTTCCTGCTCAGCTTGGTACAAGATGTCTTTTGAGACTGGGACACATATCTCACTGAGTTGAGTCTTCTGGGTAGATGGACCCGCCTCAGAAGTGCTGACCTCTGACATTCCATCTATAGATACAGTCTGCACAGAAGTTACTGCCTCATTCTCTGTTCCACAGCAATAACCTGAAATCAGAGAAATGCCAATGAAACGCATGCTCACTGCTGGGAGGGGAAAATATCTATTACAAAAATGTGTGTGACACAAGCAATGAGTCTGTGGGATTGTACTAAAAACAAGAAAACTGGGGCTGATTAAGGAATAGGTTGCTTTGACATACTGAGCCTTTGAAGAACATAATAGGTGAGGCAGTTGAGATTGAAGCAAGGAATAGAATCAGTGTAGAGGCCTTTATGGCACAACTCAAGGCAGCCTCTGGAGGTAGACAACAGCAATCTGGAATAGTACTAAAACCTGTTTGAATTTACAAACATAATTTTGCAAATCTGTGCCTCACCAGACAGAGGACACAAGAATGGGTACAGTACATGAGGAGAAACAGGGTCTCTAGCTCACTCTCTGCCAACAGCCTTCAGAAGGGCCTTTTTTGTTAGTGGCATGCAGAATGTTGCTGGTGTCTAGTCCAGAAAAATCCAATTGGTAGTGAGTAGTTGATCATCAAGGATTATTTAAGGATGTGAGCATACCCCACAACACAGTGAGTCATTCTGAAGAACACTACAGAGTAGTAGAGAGGAACAAGTGATAAATAGAGGCCACAGGGTAGAGGTAAACAGGAGCTGAAAGTGACAGATGAAATGACAAGCTGGCAAAGTATTAAGTATAGGAAAGTGGAAATAAAAAAGAGTTATGGCCAATGTGCCACTGTGCCAAAATACTGGTCAGCACATTGTAGGTTCCTGTTATGATTTAAACACAACCATGATGCCTTGCCTTTCCCCAGCTGCCACTCACCAGGACTAGGCCCCTTCAGAGACCACTTGCCATGTCTACTCTGTAAGGCAACCAGGTCTTTCCTGTAACCACATGGGACATGAATGATGCAAGTCTTAAGGAAAGAGAGGAAAAGTGAGTAACTAATACTGGCTCGGAGCAGAAGGAAAAGTATTACAAAAAAGGAGGGTCTTGCAAAAACAGCCCCTGGTTCATACAGTGACCATGACAATGCTGGCCATTCCTGTCATAGATAGGTGGCCATGAGGAAATGGTAGCTGGAAGAAAGGGGCACAAAATACCACAGAGCTGGACAAAGCCATTCTGATGAGGAAAAGGCAAGAAAGATGAAAGCTATTAAACTTAAAAAAAAAAAAAAACTCCTGAGACAGAGCTAATTCTGGGGTAAAAAAAGAAAGGCAGAGATCACTCAGGACAATGGGAGGGTTGCAAGCACCTTACCCAGGGATGCTATGAGTGCAAAGTTCTCCAGCATGACATTGCAGTACAGGAGCCTCTGAGCCTCATCAAGGAGCATCCACTCTTCCTGGGAGAAACAGACCGCCACATCCTCAAAGGTTATATCCTGTCATAATGGGAATAGTTCAATCCATGATCAGCTTCTCATGATTACATCCCAAGTTCATCATCCCACTTACTCCCATGTTCATTGTCTGGTCATCCTATTCCCCACCTCAGAGGCAATACCCAGCCCCATTGCCACTGATGCCTGCTCTCTCCCCACAGTTCCACTGATACTCTGTCCTTCCACAACAACAGGTAGCTGAATAGACAGACAATATATGAGCTCTGAGCCTGCCATGTAGGCTACCCTGCCTCTTGTCAATGTATGTGTGTGTGTGGGGGGGGGCACGTCACAAACACTGGTCAGGGAAAGAAGCAGCAATAGAGAGGGTGTGATGATCTGACATTGGTCTTATCAGGCAAGACTCCTCAGTTCCCAAAGATTGTTCCTCCAAGAAAAAAGTAACATGGGCTCACCCTTCACCCTTCTGACTCCAATCCACCCATGGGGCCAACAGCACACACTCCCTTTTCTTATGCACATCACTCTGAACCACACCTCTTCTACACAGCTGCATCTCCACAGCCAAAACCTCAAAGGTCACCCAGCTCTGTCATGATAGGAACAGTACATTCTATAATTAGCATCTCTCCTAGGACCCCAAATTCACCCTCCCATGTATCCATCCTCTGGTCACTCTGCTCCCTATCTTCCCAACTCAGAATACACAACAAACCCCAATAATACTGATGCCCACTATCTCCTCACAGCCCCATTCTTCAATGCGTCCCCCTACAGCAACAACAGGCAGTTGGGCAACTATTTAAGCTCTGAGCCTGGTATGCAAGCAACCGCCCTCACTTGTAAGGCAGTTTCCCTGGAATCCCCCAGATCATGAATCCCAGACACCATGCTCTGTGTTCACACCTCACCCTTATGCCCCCAGTGCCAGGGCCCTGGGGCCACCAGTTCTCATTCCTTTTGCATGTGCACATCACTCCACCATGCCTCTCTCACAGCCTCACTACCACAGCCACAGCTCCCTCCCTGCCCCATACCATAGGCATCTCCTTACACACTATTATTCAGCACACAGGGCCCAGAAAGTCATTGGCAAATTCAAACAGGATTTAGTACTATCCCAGACTACTACTGTCTGTACTGCCACAGGCAGCCTTGAGTTGTACCATGAAGGCCTCTACACTGATTCTATTCTTGCTTCAACCTCAAGTACCAAGAACCAGTTGTGGATCTCAGATCCTCATAGCTATCTTCCACTTCTGGGTCACACTTGCTGTCCCCTCACCAGTCACAACCTTCATCTCACCAACCAATCTCATTCAAAGTCCAACCCTAGTGGCTCTTTACCCCAGGCCCAGGATGTCCCATACAGACCCTTAATCTAACCTGAAAGCCTGACAGAAACATCCCAGGTCCCACCAAGAGTTATAACAAAGTTCTGGTGAGTCTATAGAGAAGTGGATAAGCACCAGTCCTAGCATCACCTTGTCTGAATAACTCCTATGCCTCCACTCCATCTCATATTTACTTAAACCCAGAAGCATTGGCCACATGCCAGACCATACTCTCTCTCTGACCCTCCCTATGATATCCACTTCCCACAACCAAGGGTTGTGGTAGAGACCTGATCTTTGGCCATCCCTTCCCCTTTCTGGAAAACTATTATCACTGCCATTCTCTATTAAATGTTGACCTACAGCTCTGCCCTGGTCCACACACTGTCCAGTACTTTTTAGAGAAATGTACATTCTGAACCTCTCCTCACAGTTCTAGACCTATAATTCCAGCTGCCCATAAACATTTCTCTGAAAATTTTCATATTCTTTTTTTTAATTTTTTTGAGACATAGTCTTACCATGTCGCCCTCAGTGGAGTGCTGTGGCATGGCAGCTCACAGCAACCTCAAACTCTTGGGCTTAAGCGATTGTCCTGCCTCAGCCTCCCAAGTAGCTGGGACTACAGGCCCCTGCCACAACGCCCAGCTATTTTTTGTTGCAGTTGTCATTGTTATTTAGCAGGCCTGGGCTGGGTTTGAACCCACCAGCCTCAGTGCATGTGGCCAGCACGGTAACTACTGTGCTATGGGCACAGAGCCAAAATTCTCATATTCTTAATAGGCCAACAATGCAACTTCTGATATTCCCATTAAAATTATGCCTACTATGGATATCGTCATCCCAGCTAATGGAGCTTCCATTCGTACAGCTGCCAAAATCAAACCTTCGTGTCATCCCTGACTCTTTCTCTCCCACATCCTCAAAATTAGAAAATTCAGGTAGCCCTAGGAAAACCCAACCCAGAATTCAATCCCTTCTCCCATCTCCACACCCACCACACTGGCCCAGCTACTATCACATTCACCTGGACTTTACCAGTAGCCTCCTCTCTGGTCTTCCAACCATGTCCCTCACCTCCCATGCTGCAGCCACAGGGAGGCTGATCACATTTGGGTCAGTGCAACTTTTTCCTCCACTCCAAACCTCCCACTGTTATTGTTACACAAAGAATGGCCACTCAGGGCAGTGCCTGTGGCTCAGTGAGTAGAGCGCTGGCCCCATATACAGAGGGTGGTGGGTTTAAACTCGGCCCTAGCTCAACTACAACAAAAAAATAGCTGGACTTTGTGGCGGATGCCTATAGTCCCAGCTACTCAGGAGGCTAGGCAAGAGAATTGCCTAAGCCCAGGAGTTGGAGGTTGCTATGAGCAGTGTGATGCCACAGCACTCTACGGAGGGCAATAAAGTGAGACTAAAAAAAAAGAAAGAATGGCCACTCAACTCCTTAACAAGCCATTTCAGGTCCCACTTCTCCCTGTTGTCAGAACAAAGGAGACGTGTAGGCTCCTGAACCAGCTCTGCCTCCTTTCCTAGCCTTTGCATATACATTTTGGTAACTATGCCTGGGAGGACATTCTACATCTCATTTACACTGATTGCCAACAGCATCATATAACCCTTGGTCTGGACTTAGGACCCTGATTTAATACTTTTTTGAGGTCCCAAGGGCCAAGGGTAGAAAAGTGTCCGGAGAACAATTCTGAGGACATCAGTAACCCAGAGAACACATGAGTGGGTTGAGGACTAGTGACCCTCACCAGTTCTGGCTTCCTAAGTGATTCTACAGTGATGGGAATCTGTAGAAAGGAGGAAGCCATGAGAGTCAAACAATCATAGCCAGGTTCCACAGGTTCAGCTCAACCAGTGCCCATGCCCACCTCGGAAGCCAGGTGGCCTGGGAAGGCTGCATTGTCTCTGGGCCACCTCTTACCAGCCCTTTAAGCCTGAACAAGAGCTGGACGTTACCATGCCTATTGCCATCTCTCTTTCAGTCAGTTCTGCCCCTGAGGCACTTCCGTAAACCTTTTAGAACCCCATCTATTCAGAAATCTCCCAGCCTTCCAGTACCCTCAGAACGAAGGTCAAATTCCTCAGGTGCAACTCTACCTCACTTCCCATTCCTGCAAACACAAGACCGACCCCGGGTTCCCCAATCATGCTGGCTCAGTCGCACCACCCAAGCCTTTGCACAGGCGGGTCCCCTGCCTCTCACATTCTCCCACAGCCGGTCACACCAGGTGTCAGAAATACGGTCCCCGCGAGCGCCTCACTGTCCCAGACACCGGGGCCTGGGCTACAGGACGTGAGCAGGCGCCCTCACTCGGGGCTTCGGGACTTGGGTGGGTGAGGACCGGCGAGGCCCAGAGGACGCGTCTCTTACCTGAGCCTGGTCCCTCAGTGCGGCCGCCGCCATCGGACTCTGAGGGCGGAGCGCGGACCGGACACAGCGGTTCCTACCCCAGGCCGAGCCGGGTCGCAGACTCTGAGATCTGCCTCTCGCGCCTTCTCTGTCCAGTCACTCTGGTCCGGACTCAGCGCTCCGGAGACCAGAAAACTGAGCAGACGTGAGAGAAGCCAAAGTGACCGCCACGAGGAACCACCACCAAGTCCTACCCCATCGCGATGAGCATTCTCGGAAGTGTCCCTGTCCTGAGCTTTCATTGGTTCAAGTCGGCCACCATTTGGCACATTGCACTCGGGGTAGTGTAGTTTCCGAAACTGCATAGGCCACGTTGGAGTTTGGCCAGCCTCGACCTCTGGTGAGGGTAGGTGAGGAGGAGCGGTGCACCAAGCAATCAATTGGCTACTTCACGTCCTGGAGAGAGGGAGGGTCTCACCCCTCCTTAAAGGGACAGTTTCCAGATTTCTGGGGAGTGTAGTCTGTAGCTGATCACCAAAGTATTAGACTCATTAGAGACATTGTAGACTCTCTAAAGCTCCCAGCATGCTCCCAGAAGCCACAACTATTATTTCAGATGATCTCAAAGGGTGCACATCTAAATGTGCACATCATTTCATAGAGATGCACGGGCACAAAACGTGTCCACTTTTTTTTTTTCTTGAGACAGAGCCTCACGCTGTCCCCCTGGGTAGAGTGCTTGACATCACAGCTCACAGCAACCTCCAACTCCTGGGCTCAAGC
>NW_003852486.1:6404568-6405516 GCF_000181295.1 Otolemur garnettii | reverse complement strand
CCTGGGCTCAAGCGAGTCTCCTGCCTCAGCCTCCCAAGTAGCTGGGACCACAGGCACCCGCCACAACGCCCGGCCATTTTTTAGTTGCAGCTGTCATTGTTGTTTGGCGGCCCGGGCTAGGGATTTGAACCCACCACCTTAGGTGTATGTGGCTGGCCCTTAGCTGCTTGAGCCACAGGTGCTGAGCCATAGAACAAATTTTTAATTAAGAACCCCACACACATACACACTGTCAGTGGTGTCTCACTTTACCAATGTTAAAATCTGGTCACCTTAATTTTGTTCCCTGTTCGATCAGTCAGGAATAAGACAAAAAAGTGCTAGTCAGGGCCTTAAGGTGGAAGATAAGGAGGGATGTTTAGGCCACCAAGAAGCACAGAATAAGAGGGCATGTCTGCCTCTGATTCCCAACAAAGACCATCTCCCTTGCCTGTGTTATGTTTTCTCCTGACTGTGTTCTTTTTGGCATGCACAGAAGGGAGCCAATGCCCTGAGACAATAGGTGTTGCACCAAAGAGTTTAATAATCATGGGGCAGCTCGATGAGGAGACTGGAGAAATTTCTTAAACCTCTCTCCCCCAGCAGCCCTAGTCTGGGAATTTTAAGAGGAGTTGGGAAGGCAGGAAGATAGAGAATTGTTGGGTGGTGCCTATGGCTCAAGGAGTAGAGGGCTGGCCCCATATACTGGGGGTGGTGTGTTCAAACCCGACTCTGGCCAAAACTGCCAAAAAAAAAAAAAAAGAGAGAGAGAGAGAGAGAAAATTGGCATTGTTGGCTAGTCGGTTTTAATTTCTCAAGGAACTGCCATACTCTTCCACAATGCCTGAACCATTTTGCATTCTCACCAAGAGTGCACAAGGATTCCAGTTTCTCTAATCTTTGATAATGTTGTAACCCAGCTCTCTTTCCCCTGCCCACTCCTGTTCCCCAGCCCTCACCTGTTTCCCC
>NW_003852486.1:6394352-6403275 GCF_000181295.1 Otolemur garnettii | reverse complement strand
GGCTGAGGCAGGAGACTCGCTTGAGCCCAGGAGTTGGAGGTTGCTGTGAGCAGTGAAGCCATGGCACTCTACCCAGGGGGACAGCTTGAGGCTCTATCTCAAAAATAAATAAATAAATAAATAAAAATAGCTTGGCGTTGTGACGGATGCCTGTAGTCTCAGCTATTTGGGAGACTGAGGCGAGTGAATCGCTTAAGCCCAATGGTTTGTGTTTGCTGTGAGCTGTGACTCAAACCACAGCACTTTACTGAGAGCGTCGAAGTGAGACTCTGTTTCAAAAAAACCCCTCTGGTGGAAAAATTTGCCCCTCCCTCATAGAGATCTTTTCAAAGAAAAATTTTCCTTATGGGGCCTAGCACCATATGCAAGAATGTTTACAGTAGGGAAAACACCCAGACTCAGTCTAGGAAACAGGATGGATAAATGGACTTTTTTGCATGATCAAACATTATTTCCAGCCGGTTGAGGTGGCTCATGCCTGTAATCCTAGCACTCAGGGAGGCCAAGTGGGTGGATTGCCTCAGCTCACAGGTTTGAGACCAAACTAAGCTAGAGTGAGACCTCGTCTCTAAAAATAGTCTGGCATGGTGGTGGGCACCTATAGTCCCAGCTACTTGGGAGGCTGAGGCAAGACAATCGCTTAAGCCCAAGAGTTTGAGGTTGCTGTTAGCTGTGACCCCACAGCACTCTACCAAGGGCAGCATAGTGACACTCTGTCTCAAAAAATAGAAACATTATTTCCAGTCTGATAGTTCTCTGTTGCTAAGGCTACAGCAAGGGAATGAGGAAACTGTCACAATTTGCTCCAGAATTACCCCCCCTTCCATGATTCTACCTTTCTATGTGGCGCCCTCTATTTTGTCTGTGGGATTCAGCCCCAATTTCCTTGTGGAAACTACCTCACACATATATTCCAATAAATCAATCAATATGTTCACTTTTATCTCAGCTCTGCACAGAATTCTTCCTCCAACCTGCCCTTTTGCTGGGCCCCTCTGGAGATGGATGTTTCCTGGTTCTTGGCTCCTAGTGCCAAGAATGAGCAGTGGTGCCTAGTTGATGACAGAGTGACCACAAACACAAAGTAATCATGATCACATACTGTAGAACAGAAACAAACAAACTAGAATGGGAATAGGAGAATACATCTCAAGGAACAAGATAGGTCCATCTCCTTAAGTGGAGAAGAGACCTGGAAGTCTGCACACCATCTTTTACAGGCTCACTCAGCTGCCTAGTTTGTCCCACCATTCTCCTGACAGGATTGGCTGTTGCCTCTGGCCTTTGGAGTAACTGACAAGTTGGGGTTACGTATCAAACTTCTCAATACCCATAGGTCTTCCCTTGAACCTTCCTGAAGAACCCATGAGGGTCAAAATTTACATTTCTGTGATAATGTACTACCCAAAGCCCCAGGTCTGTGTAAGGTCACTGGGACCCTGCACTATTTGTACCCGAATGGAGAACAGACTGTGCCTTAACTTGGTTTCTATGCTCTGCCCCTAGCCAACCCCCCTCAGCCACTCGCCTTTGTCTTCATTCCTACCAGGATTACCCTCACCTGTCAAGGAGAGAAGCTGGGGGCCAAAAGGGCATATTCCCCCCCCAGCAGGAAGAAAGAGAGAAGCTAGGGTGGAGACAACACATCTTCCCTTCTCATGCACTGCAGCCCTGGAAAGCAGGCCACCATGACTGGGCCATGACTGGCTGTGGCCTCAGTTGCTCCTACTTGGCCTGGTGCAGAGCAGGAGGAGGTGACACCAAAACCAGGCCAGCACCACCCAACACTCTCAATTACGTTTCAGAAATAAGCTACTCCCCTGTTAACTGCCTTCTTTGGAAGAAATTAAAGAAAAAACATTTGACTTTTCTGATAACTACTTGTCAGTAAAATAGGTATCTGCAACTTTCAGTCAGCAGTCATGTTCAAGTTTAGATATCAACATTTCAAGAGAATTTAAAACGTCATAATTCATTTGCATCCAAAGGATGCCTTTCATCTTCCAATACCTGGTTCGGGATTTCCACTTCTGTTCCCCATTTCTTACAGCACATGTGGCTGCACCAGAGTCAAGGTGGCTTCAAATTCCAGGGCTGAAGCAATCCTTCTACTTCAGCCTCTATAGTAGCTAGGGCTACAGACACACTTCACCTCACCCAGCTAATTTTTTTACATTTTTACTTTTTTGAGGCAGCTATGGGGGGTTTGCTGTGTTATTCAGGCTAGTCTTGAACTCCTGGCCTCAACTGATCCTTGACCCTTTCACCTTGGTCTCCCAAAGTGCTGGGAGTACCTGGCCACATTCCTGGATTTTAAGGAATAAACCTTAACATTATGGATTAATTCCTTTATTCAACAGATTTTTATTGGTCATTAGAAATGCTCCCGTCACTTTTCTAAGCACTTGAGGAGATACATTAGTGAACAAAACTGACAAATTCCATGCCCTCCTTAGCCTTACATTTTAGTGGAGTGAGACAATAAATGGAAACCATAGTCAGAAAAATATACCTTAGGGGGGGTGCCTGCTGCTCAGAGGATCAGGGCACCCACCCCATATGCTGGAGGTGGCAGGTTCAAGTCCGACCCCAGCCAAAAACTGCAAAAAATAAAAAATATAGGCTCGGTGCCTGTGGCTCAAGGGGCTAAGGCGCCAGCCACATACACATAAGGTGGCGGGTTCGAATCCAGCCCAGGCCTGCCAAAACAACAATGATGGCTGCAACCAAAATATAGCCAAGCATTATGGCAGGCACCTATGGTCCCAGCTACTTGGGAGGCTGAGGCAGGAGACTCGCTTAAGCTCAGGAGTTGGAGGTTGCTGTGAGCTGTAATGCCACGGCACTCTACCCAGGGGGATAGCTTAAGGCTCTGTCTCAAAAAAAAAAAAAAAAACACAAATAAAAATATATATATACCTGGTGGCGCCTGTGGCTCAAAAGGGTAGGGCACTGGCCCCATATGCCAGAGGTGGCGGATTCAAACCCAGCCCCAGCCAAAAAAAAAAAAAAAAAAAAAGATATATAAATGATATATATAGATATATATCTATATATATCTTACATTCTAAGTAGGTAAGTGCTATGGAGCAATATATACTCATACACATGTTTATGTACATCACATCAGATCAATAGCTTAGGAAGCTTCTGGTGTGGAGGGAACATTTTTCAGGGGAATTTTTTCATGCATCTTCAGGTGGCGGTGGTATGTGGATGACTGGCGGTAGCTTCTGTGACAAAGGGAACATGTATAGGGCTTCTCTCCTGTGTGGATTCTCACATGAGCCCGCAGGTTGGTTTTGTGGCTGAAGGACTTTTCACACGTGGTGCATGCAAAAGGCCTTTCTCCTTTGTGAATTATCTGATGCACACGTAGGTCTGATGTCTGGAAGAAGCCTTTGTGACACTCAGAACAAACAAATGGCCTCTCATTCCTGTGTCTTCTCTGGTGGGCTAATAAGTGACAGAGATACTTAAAGATCTTGGGACATTCCTCACATTTATATGATTTGGGGGCTTCAGGGGATCTTTCTTGTTGTACCCCATATGTGGAGTTTCCCTCACTTCTCTGATTGACAGGGACAGACTCAGGGGCAGACTGGTCTGGCTTGGAGAGAAACCCTGTTCCCACTTCCATAGGGACATCTTGATAAAAGGATCCCTTTAGGGGCCCTTCCTGGGACCTGGAAATGCCCATCCCTGCTCTTCTCAAGTTATGTGGGTTCTCACAAAAGACATCTTCGTCTTCAGGCCTAGGACTATTCTCTTCCTGAATAATGAGTAGGGAAGACATCTGATTGCCTTGACTAGTACTGCCATTTACTTGAGTCGTTTTCCAAGAAATGTTGCAGCCACACTCTTTATCATCTTGTCCTGCGAAAATAAAGAAGTTACTCAATGAATTTGTACCCAAGAAGGTACTTAGGACATCTCTATGGTGTGCAGATTCACCTGACTCACCTTGTCCTGTTTCCAAGGGGGTATCGTGGGCAGTCTGGAACGGGACCTCCATGTTCTCTTCTGTTAGGGTTCTTGCTGACAACTGTTTTGTAAGATGTACAATGACTTCTTTCAAGGGCATATTCTCAGAAAAGAGAGCCTCTTGTCCCTGCATGCAGACGTGGACCTATGAACAAAGCCAGATCACCATTGTATCTGAATCTAATGTGTGACAGTAGTCTTTTCGGAAAACCTTCCCTCCACAGACTTTCACAAGCTCCCAACTATGAGATACCACATATTTTTGTCCTGTCCAAATCTCTGATAGTGTTATTCTTGTTATTTACAAGCTGTTGCTATGTTCTAAAATGTAAACACTGAATTTACAAATACTGAATCATTGCCCTAGGGAAACTACAGGGTTAGTTTCCTGGAGATTCTGGGCATAATACTTTCATCCACTGATCAATACATAACCTTGTTTTAGGTACCTATTTAAAGACTCCTTAATACATATTCTTGATTGATTAGCAATGACTGAACTCAGAGCCAAGAGCACTATAACTTGCCTGAATGAAACGTATCCAGCACATCTGTTATCCCCATATGGTATACAACAGTTTTTGTGTACTTGGGAAACTAGCACATCAGCATGATTCTTGGTTGTCAACAAAAAGCACAGAAGTATAAGAATGTGGCACTAAATATGCTGTGAGAAGGACACTTGTTTACATGCTGAGAGTGAAAATAAAATGTTAGGCCAGGTGTGGCAGCTCACACCTGTAATCCCAGCACTCTGAGAATCTCAGGCAGGAGGATCCCTTGAGCTAAGGAGTTCAAAACCAGCCTGAGCAAGAGTGAGACCTATGTCTACAAAAAATAGAAAAATTAGTCTAGCATTGTGGTTGATGCTTGTAGTCTCAGTTACTCAGGAGACTGAGGCAGGAGGATCGCTTGAATGTAGGAGTTTGAGGTTGCTGTAAGCTCAGCTGATACCATGGCACTGTAGCCTAGGCAAGGAGTGAGACTCTCAAAAATAATAATAATTAAGCAACCTCAAACTCTTGGGCTTAAGGGATTCTCTTACTTCACCCTCCCAAGTAGCTGGGGCTACAGGCGTCCGCCATAGCACCCCCCTATTTTTTGGTTGCACTTGTCATTGCTGTTTTAGCAGGTCTGGGCTGGGTTCGAACCCGCTGGCCTTGGTGCATGTGGCTGGTGCCATAACCACTGTGCTACGGGCACTGAGCCTCAGGTATTGATTTTGAGGTTACAAATAAATTTTAGCAATTTTGCAAATGTGGGTTCTGATCTCTGCTCAAATGTTAATTTCTCAGTCTGGCACTATACCATCTGAAATTAATTAACTTAAACAATATGTTTGCTCCTACATGTCCTACAGAATAAATAGATATACTTTTAGGGTTTTTTTGTGAGAACATAGAACAATGGAGATTCTCCTTGGTGAGAAAGAGTGATGGGAGGGTGTAATCCGACTAATAACTGGACCTATAAAAACTTCTTTCTCGTCAAGTGACTGCACATACTTTTTATTCCCCTCTTTCCCTCACCCCAGAGATCAGAACTTTGTACTTACTAAAACAGGCTCCTTCATGCAATCATCAGTCATATTCTCCATGAGTTTCTCCAGGTTTCTGCCACTTGATTCCCATTTCTCTTTCAGAGTAGACCTGTCATTACAATGTCCACTAATTACAAACTGTTCCAGGACCAATTGAGAAATAATTTCATCCTTGCTGTGCTTTTCTGGTTGCAGCCATGAATGAAAAAACTCGTAGATTTTTTGTAGTTCCTGCCTTGCATATGAGTTATTGCTGTTTTGAAATGAGTTGAGTTGAGTGCTTGAAAATGCAGAAATTCCTTCTCTGTTTCGGATAGCAAGTCTTCGGATTGGTTCAAACTCTAGATTTTCTGATCCAAAATCATTCCCAGATGGTTCACACTGAAATAAGGTTCTGGGATCTAAAGCCATTCTTAGCAAGATTTCTTAGAGAGTCAAAATTGATGCTTCACTTTCTGGTGTCTTATGTCTCTGGAGATCTGTTTCAACAATTAGTGGATTTTTAAAGACTACAAGATGGAAGTAGAAGAGACAGGTATTTAATTAATGCACCACTGGCATAATTAAAAGAAAATAAAATCAACCAAAACATCAGTCCTGGATTATTTTATGAATGAACTACACCAGACATTAAAGAAATAACTCTAATATTTGGGGGTAAGAGGGACTTCACCTAACAAATGCAATCAGTGTAACCTGGTTTCTTGTACCCTCAATGGATCCCCAACAATAAAAAAAAGAAAGAAAGAACTCTAATCTTACACAAACAATCTCAGAGAATAGAAGAGGGACTATTACCTATTTAGTTAGTGAGGTCAATCAATACTTTTATGATAACAAAATCTTGGAAGTACATGAGAATAACCCAAAGCAAAATATTTGAAATAAAACCTATTCATGTATAAGGAAAACAATACATCCCAAACCAGTGGCATTCATTTCCAAAATGCAAGGGAATTGGGTTAAAATTTAAAAATCGTGGCACAGTGGTGCCTATAAATCCTAGCACTCTGGGAGGCTGAGGTGGATGGATTGCTTGAGCTCAGGAGTTTGAGGTTGCTGTGAGCTGTGATGCCAACACACTCTACCGAGGGTGACAAGGTGAGACTCTGTCTAAAAGAAAAAAAAAAGAAATGGTAGATGACAATGTGAATTAGCATATTTTGAGTCAAATGATTTGGAAAAATAACAAATCCAATAACAAGAAAACTAATTAGTCCTACCTATTCTGAAGGCTGAGGTGGGAGAACTGTAAGCCCAGGAAACTGAAGTTGCATTGAGCTATCAGTACATTGCACTTTAGTCTGGGTGGCAGAGCAAGATCTTGTCTCTAAAAGATATTAAAACCTCAAATTATTGATTAATAAAAATCATAAAGGAAGCTCAGTGCCTGTAGCACAGTCGTTACGGTGCCAGCCACATGCACTGAGGCTGGAGGGTCTAAGCCCAGCCAAGCCAGCTAAACAACGACAACTGCAACAACAACAACAAAAGCCAGGCTTTGTGGCAGAAGCCTATAGCCCCAGCTACTTGGGAGGCTGAGGCAAGAGAATTGCTTCCAGGCGTCCTCAAACTACGGCCTGCGGGCCACATGCATCCCACCTAGGCCACATGCATCCCACCTAGGACATTTATCTGGCTCACTGGGCATTTTTGCCACCACTGCCTGCCCTGCTTAGCAGCCGACTCATCCCAGGGCCCGCAGTCCCGCCCTCCAACAGTCTGAGGGACAGTGAACTGGCTCCCTGTTTAGAAAGTTTGAGGATCCTTGGAAGTTGCTGTGAGTTATGACACTACAGCACTCTACTGAGGGTGACATAGTGAGACTCTGTCTCAAAAAAAAAAATCATAAAGTAATTTGGTTTTGAACTGTCTAGTGGTAGGAGGTGCTCTTTATAATCTTTTCTTTGAAACATTTAATCCTTGATTTAACTCACCAGCACTATGATTGCCATCACTCACTGATTTACCAAAAATTGGGTAAAATAAGTATCTTATTTGTCCTTTTTTTTGAGACAGAGCCTCAAGCTTTTGCCCTGGGTAGAGTGCGGTGGCATCACGGCTCACAGCAACCTCCAACTCCTGGGCTCAAGCAATCCTCTTGCCCCTGTCTCCCAAGTAGGTGGCACTACAGGTACCCGCCATAATGCCTGGCTATTTTTGGTTGCAGCCGTCATTGTTGTTTGGCGGGCCTGGGCAGGATTCAAACCCACCAGCTCAGGTGTATGTGGCTGCCACCTTAGCCTCTTGAACCACAGGTGCCGAGCCATCTTATTTGTTCTTATTAATCTTTCTTAAGCGTATGTATAGCTCATATTTAGGTATTTCGATGTTTGATAGTAGAGGTGTTTGGGGTCTTTATTGAGAAGTTTGATCTTGTTTTTGTGACCAGAAATATGCTGTAGGAACTTAACCTTGTTTGTATCAATTAGTCTATGGTCAAGTTGCTTGCGTTATGTGTCCTTTCACTTAATATGTGGGTTTCCAAGAACCTACCAATGATGGTAAGTGAGGGCTTACTGTGTTAATAAATATATGGAGAGGCTCAGCGCCTGTGGCTCAAGCAGCTAAGGTGCCAGCCACATACACCTGAGCTGGTCAATATTTTAAAAAATGTCAATTGACTTCAAATTCCTGTGTACGTTCAATGTAATCTCAAGGAAAATCCAGCAAGTGATTTTTCTTGTGTGTAAAAATTGACAAGTTGATAATAAGGGCAAATACAAACTAAAAATTAAAAACAAATTTTTGCAGGACACAACTATAACAGGATCTCTTCTTAACAAATGCAGACATTGTAACCTAATTGTACCTTCACATTAATCTCAAAAAAAAACCCCACATTTTAAAAATTCTCCTTGGTAAAACACAGGAAAGAAAAGACTCTTGGCCCTTCCTTTCCTCAGAGCATTAACTTTTTTTTTTTAGAGACAGAGTCTCACTTTATTGCCCTTGATAGAGTGCCATGGCGTCATGGCGTCACAGCTCACAGCAACCTCCAACTCCTGGGCTTAGGTGATTCTCTTCCCTCAGCCTCCCGAGTACCTGGGACTACAGGTGTCCACAACGCCCAGCTATTTTTTATTGCAGTTTGTCCAGCGACGGATTTGAACCCGCAACCCTCTGTATATGGGGCAGGCACCCTACTCACTGAGGCACCCTACTCACTGAGCCACAGGCGCTGCCCAGAGCATTTACTTTTTTCGAAAATAATTGTAGGGTGGTGCCTACAGTGGGTAGGGCACCGGTCCCATATACCGAGAGTGGTGGGTTCAAACCCAGCCCTGGCCAAACTGCACCAGGTGGTGGGCGCCTATAGTCCCAGCTACTCAGGGAGCTTGAGGCAAGAGAATCGCCTAAGCCCAGGAGTTGGAGGAGGTTGCTGTGAGCTGTGTGATG
>NW_003852486.1:6392767-6394258 GCF_000181295.1 Otolemur garnettii | reverse complement strand
GGCACCTGTAGCTCAGCAGAGCTGGCAAGTTTGAATCCAGCCTGAGTCTGCCAAACAATGACAACTGCAACAAAAAATAGCCCAGCAGTGTGATGGGTGCCTGTAGTCCCAGCTACTTGGGAGGTTGAGACAAGATAATCACTTAAGCCCAAGTTTAGTGAGACTCTGTCTCAATAAAATAAAATAAAATAAAAAAAGGCTTGGTGCTTGTAGCTCTCAGTGGCTAGGGTGCCAGCCACATACACGGGAGCTGGCAGGTTTGAATCCAGTCTGGGCCTGCCAAACAACAATGACAACTACAGCCAAAAAATAGCCAGGCATTGTGACAGGTGCCTGTAGTCTCAGCCACTTGAGAGGCTGAGGCAAGAGAATTGTTTAAGTCCAAGAGTTTGAGGTTGCTGTGAGCTGTGATGCCACATCACTCTACCCAGGGTGACACAGTGAGACTCTATCTCAATTTAAAAAACAACAACAAAGAAAATAACTGTATGCCAGGCCCAGTGGCTCAAGTCTATAATCTCAGAACTCTGAGATTCCTGCCAAAGAGGAAGGATCCCTTGAGCTCAGGAGTTCAAAACCAGCTTAAGCAAGAATGAAACCCCTGTCTCTACTAAAAATATAAAAACTAACAGGGCAATGTTACAGGTGCCTGCAGTCCCAGCTACTTGGGAGGCTGAGGCAGGAGGATCCTTTAAGCCTAAAATTTGAGGTTGCTGTGGGCTATAATGATGCCATCACACTCTTCCCAGGGTGACAGAGAGTCTGTCATAAATAAATAAATAAACAAACCTACACTCAAGGACGGCACCTGTGGCTCAAAGGGGTGTGGTGCCGGTTCCATGTGCCAGAGGTGGTGAGTTCGAAACCAGCCCCAGCCAAAAACTGTAAAAAATAAAATAAAAACTGTTTTTTTTAAAAAAAAAAAAACCTACACTCAAGAAGGTGGCTGTTGCAGTGTTCAGTTTACCTTGGGAATTTTGACAATTAGTCATTCAATACATGTTCTGGTTAAAAATACTCCTGTATCATCCTAATTCATAATAGTCTTAAATTTCGATCCAAAAGTGTAATATTTGATCCTTGCACTGAAAATGAACAACTGCTTCATTAAACTTGGATTAATCCCAGATCCTAAGGTGGATTTATATAACCCAGACACCAAATGATACATTTTGTTTATTCCTATATATGTGAATTCCAAAGCATATTATCAATGTTAATATTAAATAGGATGTTGGTTATTCTTGGGCAATAGGAGAGACTGAAGCAGACAGCAGAGGGCTTCACAGGCAGCCCCTGTTGCAGAGTGAACTGGCAGCCTTTCTAGGAATTCAGAGTTTCAGTTTTAGCTGGGAATATTCTACATTCACACCTCAGAGTACTCACATCAGAATGTTCACACCTCAGAGTACTCACATCAGAATGTTAACTATTGGCTCGGCGCCTGTGGCTCAAGTGCCTAAGGCGCCAGCCACATACACCTAAGGTGGC
>NW_003852486.1:6388594-6391910 GCF_000181295.1 Otolemur garnettii | reverse complement strand
CACCCGGCTATTTTTTGGTTGCAGCCATCATTGTTTGGCGGGCCCAGGCTGGATTCGAACCCACCACCTTGGGTGTACGTGGCTGGCGCCTTAGCCCCTTGAGCCACAGGCGCCGAGCCGGGGGTGAAGGTTAAAAGATGCAAATGTTCAGTTCTAGGTGGCACCTGTGGCTCAAAAATGTATGGCACCGGTCCCATATGCCGGAGGTGGCAGGTTCAAACCCAGTCACGGCCAAAAAAATAAAGCAAAACAAACCAACAATAAAATAGACAAATGTTCAGTTATAAAAACACAGGCCGCGTCTACAAGGCCAAGAAATGCTACAGACCTTAGGAAACAGTCCTGATCACCTCAGCTTTCATTGTTTAATTTTTCCACCTGAGGTGGAGTGAGGTGGCTCACGCCTGTAATCCTAACACTCTGGGAGGCCCAGGTGGGTGGATTACTTGAGCTCAGGAATTCAAGACCAGCCTGAGCAGAAGTGAGACTTGTCTCTAAAAAATAGCCAGGCTTTGTGGCAGGTACCTGTAGTCCTAGCTACTCGGGGAGGCTGAGACAAGCGTCTCAGCCCAAGAGTTTGAGGTTGTTGTGAGCTATAACACCAGGACACTCAACCAAGGGCAACAAAGGAAGACTCTGTCTCAAAAAAATAAATAAAAATAATATTTTTTCCTCTGCATTAACAGGTTACCCTTCCTTGACAACATTTGCTTCACTACTTTAATCGAAGTTACAGTTACGCTTGTGTCATTCTCACCTGGTCTGATCAGACTGTCCACCCCGATCTCATCAGTAATGAGACAAAAATTATTCTAGAAAATCGAACACATTCTTGCCTTTCCTTATCTATCACGAAGCTTCCAACCAGCGGTTATAAAATGTTAATCTGCTCATGTCACACCCGTTGTTATTCCCTCAATGGCTCACTCTTGCCCTCAGGGAAGAGCACTAAATTTCTCCTTATCTGGCAAGGCTTTCTGAGGCTTCAAGCATCTACAGCTCCATCTGGGAGGCTGTGGCTGGGTCTCTATACTTAGATACACTGGTCTTTTTTTTTTTTTTTTCCTGTAGAACTTGTGATTTCTCCTTTATCTGGAGCTTTCCTCAAGTCCTCTTTCTGAATTATCTGTCCTTCCTCTCCCACAACATACAGGCCACATGTTCTCACTCAGAGACACGCACCCAGTTCCACATAAACAAGGCTGAAAGTATTATGGGCTGGGCAGGGTGGCTCACCGAGGAGTGTAGATTGCTTGAGTCTAGTTCTAAACTAGCCTGAACAAGAGTAAGACCTCAGTCTTTACTAAAAATAGAAAAACTAGCCAAGTATGGTGGCGGGTGTCTGTAGTCCTAGCTACTTGGAAAGTTGAGGCAGGAGGATTGCTTGAGCACAGAGGTTTGAGGCTGCTGTGGGCTAAGATGCCACAGCACTCTACCCAAGGCAACGGAGTGAGACTCTGTGTCAACAACAACAAAAATTATTATAGCTAGAAGTTTGAATTCAAAACCACTGTACTGGTGTTCTAATCTGGAGTCTGATATTTACAAGCCAAGTGATGCCCTCTTGTGAACCATCAAGTCCCTATCTAAGTCCTGGGGGCTGACAAAGTTAGTGTGCAGGAAGCACGTGGAGTAGGGTGCTGGCTGCATGAGCCCTTTGTAAGGTCAGCTAAATAGCTGACACTCGCCCTTTAAATGTCAGCACCACTCCCACTCCAATCTTCCATGTACCACCTTTTTTTTTTTTAATTTTTTTTGCAGTTTTTGGCCAGGGCTGGGTTTGAACCTGCCACCTCCAGCATATGGGGCCGGCGCCGCACTCCCTTGAGCCACAGACTCTGCCTTACCATGTACCACCATTTTTATTTTTATTTTTATTTTATTTATTTATTTATTTATTTTGAGACAGAGCCTCAAGCTGTCCCCCTGGGTAGAGTGCCACGGCATCACAGCTCACAGCAACCTCAAACTCCTGGGCTCAAGTGAGTCTCCTGTCTCAGCCTCCCAAGTAGCTGGGACCACAGGCGCCGGCTACAATGCCCGGCCATTGTTGTTTTGGCGGGCCTGGGCTGGATTCGAACCTGCCACCTTAGGTGTACGTGGCTGGTGCCTTAGTCACTTGAGCCACAGGCACTGAGCCCCACCATTTTTATAAAATGCAATAAAAAATAAATAACCAGAAACATAAAATTAACCTGACCACAAAGACAGGCAACAGCCTCCTAGGAAAGCTCCTTCATTCATGCACACCCTTACACAGTCCAACACATCAAGCCCTATGGGTCAGAGCAGATGTCACATAAGACCATTTACTTGAGAGAAGCCCTATCTTTATATCTAGGAATGTTTCCCCAGTGGCTAAGCCTACAAATATATGTACCCACACTCAAAAGACATATAATAAAAAATTTGATATCCATCATGGAAGCTTACCTTCTTTGTGTTGAGCTTCAAAGTGGGCAATACTGAGCTGAAAACTGAGCTGATGGGTGGCTGGCTTTCCTCCCTGGGCTCATCTAACATCTGCTGTGCCTGGATACTCTGTTTTATAGAACCTGGGATTCGTGATTAAATATGTGATTGGATAAAGCTTGCCAGTTGCCATTAAAGTCCTCAAGAAGTGGGCTGGACATGGGTGACTCACGCCTGTAATCCCATCACTCTGGGAATCTGAGGTGGGAGGATCTTTGACCTCAGGAGTTCAAGACCAACTTAAGTGGCCAGGAGAGGTGGCTCACGCCCATAATCCTAGCACTCTCGGAGGCCGAGGCAGGTAGATTGCCAGAACAGGACCCTTTCTCTAAAAATAGCCGGGTATTGTGGCAGGCGCCTATAGTCCCAGCTGCTGGAGAGGCGGAGACAGGAGGATCACTTGAGCCTAAGAGTTTGAGGTTGTTGCAAGGTACGATTCCATGGCACTCTACCCAGGGCCACAGAGTGAGACTATGTCTCAAAAAAAATCAATCAATAGTTTTGGAGTTATGAACAGGGTGACCAGATTCTAACATCTGTAAGGCGGGACAACAGGGCCGGGGGGCGGAGCGTGGGCGGAGCGTGGGCGGAGCGGGGGGCGCAGGGCAGGGCCTGACAATAGGGCAAACTTTGATAAGCTGTTCTGGATAATCACTTCTCAGCAATTATTTATTACAGTTTAACATTATAAAATTAACAAAAATAATATAAAACTCATATTCTGGCTCTCACCTCCCTCTGCCTTCCTTCTCTCTCCTCTGTCTTCCCCCTCACTCTTCTCTACTCTCTCTCTCTTCTCTTCCCCACTCTCTCCTTATCTCTCTCCCCTCTTTTCTCTCCTCCT
>NW_003852486.1:6374101-6387081 GCF_000181295.1 Otolemur garnettii | reverse complement strand
CCATCATTGTTGTTTGGCGGGCCCAGGCTGGGGATTCGAACCCGCCACCTTAGGTGTATGTGGCTGGCGCCTTAGCCGCTTGAGCCACAGGTGCCGAGCCAGTTTAGGTTTGAGGTGTGGCCCGCTGAAGAGATGGACAGGGTGTAGGTGGGGCTCTGGCAGCTTTCTTTAAGATTGATTCAATAAGTTGCAAGATGAAGACGGGTTGGAAGGAGTCTGCACACACCCATCTCTCTTGCAGAATCTTGCCTGGGAGGGGGAACTGCTTTCTGTAGAAAGGATGCTGGTAGATGAGCCCAGTTCTAGTCGTCCTTGGGGCTCTGTTGTTCACGCTGTGCGGGGGTGGATCCAGGAGCCATAATCTTACTCCCTGAATAAGGAGTATCCTTTATAGCCAGGAATATTTGGAAAAATCTGTGCCTTAGGCTGATCAACACCATTGGGGTGCCATATAGCCAAAGGGGCATTGGATCATGACAGATTGTAACTCCTAATCTACCCTCATTTTGGCTTCCTTCTGAATCAGGATGGGACAAGACCAACGGATACAGAGGTGAGAGAGGATGGGGAGCAAAGGAGAATGCCTGATTCCGTCTGAACATTGTAAACCTGGGTACATGAAGAGTCACCACAGAAGCGAGGAAGGGTATCTGAGATGTTTTCAGTGCATTTTGATGTGGAATGTGTAACCAAGGTGAAGCTGGTACCACTCACCACAGGACAGCCAATCAGTTGAAAGGCAAAGTGTTGGGAGAACCAGCAAACTGGGAACATTATGGACCAATGAATGTCCCTAAAGAACCATCTTTAGTATGAACTTGAGTTCCTTTTTATCTTAAGGGGAGAAGGGGGAGTTGGATGCAAGAGGTAACTAAGGACCACAGGCAGATGGTGTCAGCAAGGGTCTGGGTAGGTTGTAAAATGTTTCTGTTCTTGGTCCTTTAACTTTGGAGGTAGGTAAGTTTAGGTCTTACAAATCTTTTTTTTTTTTTTTTTTTTTTTTGAGACAGAGCCTCAAGCTATCCCCCTGGGCAGAGTGCCATGGCATCACGGCTCACAGCAACCTTCAGCTCCTGGGCTCAAGCGAGTCTTCTGCCTCAGCCTCCCAAGTAGCTGGGATCACAGGTGCCTGCCACAATGCCTGGCTATTTTTTGGTTGCAGCC
The DNA here is from genome assembly GCF_000181295.1 of Otolemur garnettii. Taxonomy (NCBI): domain Eukaryota; kingdom Metazoa; phylum Chordata; class Mammalia; order Primates; family Galagidae; genus Otolemur; species Otolemur garnettii. Next base: position 6,385,917 of record NW_003852486.1, on the reverse strand, counting down.
GTCATTGCTGTTGGGCAGGCCCAGGGTGGATTCAAACCCGCCACCTTAGGTGTATATGGCTGGCGCCTTAGCCGCTTGAGCCACAGGCGACGAGCCGGCCTTACAAATCTTTAGCATAGCATTGCTACTACGTGTATACTTTTCTTATCTCCCTGGGAGTTAGTTTGGGGAAAGGGGCAGTTATCACCTTTTTTTCCTAGCCTAGGTGTAGAGCTGTACAGAAGCTTTTAATCTAAAGGACATTACTACAGGGTCAGAAGCAAAATGGAGCTGGTTATGCTAGCCTCCATCACAGATGGAAGGCCATGAGGGCTGGGAATTTAGTGTAATGAGGTCCACTGCAGGAAGGAGACCATACACTATTTTGTAATTTCTATAAAGTTTAAGTAAGCAATGTGGCATTGCATAAAACCAGCAGCCGGAGACTGACAGGGATGGTGAAAGGTCTTTTCAGTGTCATATTCTCAACTTAGAGCTTTGTTCACTGTTGTCATCTGGAATTCTGAAGGGGATGAGGAGTGTTTTTGTGCAGCCTTGTCTGGCAGCTTTAGCAGCAGCATGTTTAGTAAGGTGGTTGGATATGAAAGCTGGGTAGGTATTGGCCATAGTCAAAGCTAAAGAATGGCCAGGAGGAGGAGAAGAAGCTGACAGAATCTACTTGCCAGCAACTAGGAAAGTGGGACCTGGGATAACACACCCTAATTGTACTGCCAGGGACAAGTATTGCCCACAGGCCTGACATGTCGCTGTGCTGGCCATGGCAAAGAGGTGGGGAAACACCATATTTAGTCCAATCTTTAAGATAAGAGGCTCTCCTGTGATTGATGTTGCATGGATACCATTGAGCCAAAAATAAAGGGAAAGAATCTGGAGGATTATTTGACAAAATTTTGGCCCTAACTTTTGAAATCTGCTCTCATCTATCAGTTTGGGAATTAAATTAGGCTTCAACAGTCTGAGACTTGGTGAAGACAGAGACATGTGAGCTTTGTATCTTTGCTATTTGAGTGGTAAGGAATTTCTTTCTTTTTTTTTTTTTTTTAAGGGACAGAGTTACTTTATTGCCCTTGGTAGATAGAGTGCTGTCGCATCACAGCTCACAGGAACCCCCAACTCCTGGTCTTAAGGGATTCTCTTGCCTCAGCCTCCTGAGTAGCTGGGACTACAGGCGCCACCAGAAACGCCTATTTTTGTTGTTGTTGCAGTTTGGCCAGGGCTGGGTTTGAATCCGCCACCCTCAGTGTATGGGGCTGGGGCCCTACTCACTGAGCCACAGGTGCTGCCTGAGATAAGGAATTTCTAAAGTAAATTCCCCCAAGAGAATGCTCTTGACTGATAAGTTGTTTCCATTGATGGTTCCAAGGAACTAGAATTGATGATAGCTCAGGATTTTGTGAAGAATGTAGCTGAGGCTGTTATCGGCCAGGGCACCGTCCAATGCTGAGATGACTGCCCTGAGTTAGTCAAGGTCTCACCCTTTATCTGGAGTGTCCTGTTTAGAGGAAGAAAAGCAGAGGCCCTCTGGATTGGCTCCATCACATGTGCTGGTGGCCTTTCTGTCAGAAAAGTATGTGATCTTCCTCTGCTATTGACTCAGTTAATCCTGACGGTACCCCAAGGTAGCCAGGACCCAGGAGAGGGAAACCTCCTTCATCACCATGGCTTCTGGCAAGAGACAGGACAGGAAAGGCCATTGATTCCTGCAAGGGGGATGCACCAGAGGGCCATGGGGGGATACATCAAGGCCATGATGGTCACGCTGAGCTTGTGGGGTGCTTCTTTCATGACCCAGGGACCAACAGGCAACTGGGTGTAGTATATCCACCTGTGAGAGCCTCCAAGAGGCCAGTATACAGTCCACAGATGTTTCTCTAATTACACGGGGTCAAAATAGGTAGCTTTTTGTACCAGAAGCCCACGATGATGGTCCTGATGGCTGGTGAAGACAGAGACTAAGAAACAGGAGGCAGCTGCCAGAGCTTCCACCACCTTCAAGGATTCTCCAGGAGGCACTAAAGCGAGTGCTCTTCTCTGGCCTTCTGAACCAACTCCAGGGCCTTCTGTTATAAAAGCCCCAAAAGGTGGAGTGAGGTGTAGTGGCTTACACCTATAAGCCCAGCACTCTAGGAGGCCGAGGCAGATGGACTGCCTAACCTCACAGGTTTGAGACCAGCCTGAGCCAGCACGAGACCTCATCTCTAAAATAGCTGAGCCTGTGGCGCGTGCCTGTAGTTCCAGCTACTTGGGAGGCTGAGGCAAGAGAGTCTCTTGAGCCCAAGAGTTTGAGGTTGTTGTGAGTTGTGGCGCCATGGCACTCTACCAAAGGCAACATAGGGAGACTCTAAAAAAAAAAAACTGCAAAAAGTCATTGAATTGTGGCTCGGTGCCCATAGCTCAAGCAGTTATAGTGCCCGCCACATACACTGGGGCTGGTGGGTTTAAACCCAGCCCAGGTCTGCTAAACAGTGACAACTATAACAAAAAAATAGCCAGGCATTGTGGCAGCACCTGTAGTCCTAGTCCAGTTACTCGGGAGGCTGAAGCAAGAGAATCACTTAAGCCCAAGAGTTTGAGGTTGCTGTGAGCTGTGACACCACAGCACTCTGCCAAGGGTGACATACTGAGACTCAGTCTCAAAGAAAAAAAAAAAAAAGTCATTGAATTGTGCATCAAAATGTTGGCTGACTATGAGAAGCATAACAGACCAAATAAACATTGATAAACAGGAAAACTTTACGTGAAAGTGTTGGCATGAGAAAGGTGTGTGAAAAATAGTCCTCAAGGAGCTCAGTAATGAACAAAATAAAGGAGAGTAAAAGTTTGCCAAGACCTTTTGGAGAGGCAAGATGTTCTGGGTTGTATTATCACTGGTGATGAAACATGGGTGAACCAACACAACTCTGAAACAAAGCATCAAAGTGCACAACAGAAGTCAACCAAATCTCCACAACCAAAAAGTTCTGTGAGTCCAAATCAAGAGTAAAAATGATAGCTCGGCACCTGTGTCTCAAGCGGCTAAGGCGTCAGCCGCATACACCTAAGGTGGCGGGTTCGAATCCCCAGCCCGGGCCCGCCAAACAACGATGGCTGCAACAACTAAAAAAAAAATGGCCGGGCATTGTGGTGGGCACCTGTAGTCCCAGCTACTTGGGAGGTGGAGGCAGGAGACTCACTTGAGCCCAGGAGTTGGAAGTTGCTGTGAGCTGTGATGCCATGGCACTCTACCCAGGGGGATAGCTTGAGGCTCCGTCTCAAAAAAAAAAAAAAAAAAAAAAGAGTAAAAATGATGTTGCTAACCTTTTTTGATATCAGAGGGATTATTCATTATGAATTTGTACCAACTGAACAAAGAGTTAACCAAGTCTACTATTTGGAATTGCTGAAGAGACTGAGTGAAAAAGTTAAACAAAAATGACCTGAAATTTTTGCCAATAACTCACGGCTGCTCTCAACAATACACCAGCTCACACTTTGTTTGTAAGGAAGTTTTTATTTTTTTTTTTTTTGTAGTTTTTGGCTGGAGCTGGGTTTGAACCCACCACCTCTGGCATATGGGATTGGCACCCTACCCTTTCGAGCCATTGGTGCTGCCTTGTAAAGGAGTTTTTAGCCAGTAAACAAATAACTGTGTTGGAACACCCTACCTATTCACTTGATTTGGCTCCCAGTGACATTCTTCTTTATCCACATATAAAGGAAGTTTTTTTGTTTTTTTATTTTTTGCAGTTTTTGGCCAGGGCTGGGTTTGAACCCACCAATTCCGGCATACGGGGCTGGTGCCCTACTCTTTTGAGCCAGAGTCTCACTTTGTTACCCTCAGTAGAGTACCATGGCATCATACCTCACAGCAACCTGAAACTCTAGGGCTCGAGTGATCCTCTTACTTTTGCCTCCCAAGTAGCTGTGACTATAGGCACCTGCCACGATGCCCAGCTATTTTTAGAGACAGCGTCTTGCTCTTGCCAGGCTGGTCTCAAAGTCGTAAGCTCAAACAACCCACCTGCCTCAGCTTCCCAGAGTGCTAGGATTACAGGTGTGAACCATCATACCCAGCCTAAAGATATTTGGTGACATTCAAGACATCAAGGATAACAGGATGACAGCTCTGATGGCCATTCCAGAAAAGGAGTTCCAAAACTGCTTTGAAGGGTGGGGTAGGCCTTGCCAGCGTTGGTGCATAGCTTCCCAGGAGGAGTGCCTTGAAGTAATATTCAGTAATGAGGTATGTAGCATTTTTCTAGGATGAGTTCTCAAACTTAACTGTCATATCTTGTACAAACTTCCAGTGGATTCATAATGAAAACAGGCTTTGACTCCAAAATGTTGGAAAAATTCATCTCAATTGCTAATTTGTATTCTCATTCATTGTGAAAAAACCATCCTCAAAGTTTATGATTTTCCTTACAAGTAGTGCCGGTATTTCAAATATCTTGCCTGCTTTGTTTTTGATACATTTAGCTGAATAATTTAACTGAATTACTGCCAACATCATAGATTGTCTTTCATTTGCTTTCAAGAAATTTTTTGGTTTCAGGCGTGTAAGCATGTACAAAAATAAAAAAATGTACATTTAAATATGTGCATTCATGTGTTAATTGTGCTTGCATTAAACTGTCTTTAAAGTAAATATTCAAAACTTGTCACTTCTAATCATTTTACGATTTTTTTTTTTTTGAGACAGAGTCTCACTTGGTCACCTTCGGTAGAGTGATGTCGCATCTTAGCTCACAGCAACCTCAAAGTCTTGGGTTCAAGTGATCCTTTTGCCTTAGCCTCCCAAGTAGCTGGGACCATAGGTACCCGCACTAACTCCCAGCTGTTTTTTAGAGACAGGGTCTAGCTCTGGCTCAGCCTGGTCTCAAACTTGTGAGCTCAGGCAATCCCAAGTGCTGGGATTACAGGTGTGAGCCACCACACATACACCATTTTAATGTTTTATCATCTATGTCCTGCAGGTTCTGTTGCTGCTATGGTGAAAACAGAATGGTATGTGTCTGGCAACTCTTCCCAAGTCCAAGTTCAGAGATACCATGCTAACAGTTGGAACTTGGCCACAATGGGAATATAATTAATGTTTGCCAAGGAAATTGGCAAACATTACAAATCATGGCTTGATTTACTGTATTAATGAATGTGTAGACTTAAGAATGTGATAGTAGGCCAGGCACGGTACCTCATGCCTATAATCCCAGAACTTGGGATTGCCTGAGCTCACAGGTTTGAGAGCAGCCTGAGCCAGAGCTAGACCCTGTCTCTAAAAATAGCCAGGAGTAATCCCAGCACTTGGGAGGCTGACATGGCCAGTGGATTGCCTGAGCTCACGAGTTCAAAACTAACCTGAGCCAAGAGTGAGACCCTGTCTCTAAAAAATAGCAGGGTGCTATGGAGGGCATCTGCTGTTCTAGCACGTGGGAAGCTGAGACAAGAGAATCACTTGAACCTAAGAGTTTGAGATTGCGGTTGCTGTGAGGTAAGATGCTATGGCACTCTACCAAGCGTAATCCTCAAAAAAAAAAAAAAAAAAAAAAGAACTTATGAACAATACAGATTAAACTTAGAAGTGTTTGGTACATGTGATCATTACAATGTGCGTAATATGAAAAAAATGGTGAAACAAAAATATATTATTTGGCTCGGCGCCTGTGGCTCAAGTGGCTAAGGCGTCAGCCACATACACCTAAGCTGGCGGGTTCGAATCCAGCCCAGGCCCACCAAACAACAATGATGGCTGCAACCAAATAAAAATAGCCAGGCATTGTGGAGGGCGCCTGTGGTCCCAGCTACTTGGGAGGTGGAGGCAGGAGACTTGCTTGAGCCCAGGAGTTGGAGGTTGCTGTGAGCTATGCCACGGCACTCTACCCAGGGCGACAGCTTGGGGCTCTGTCTCAAAAAAAAAAAGTACTATTTGTTAATGAAAATAGACACGATTCCCAGCAAAGAGAAAATAGCAAAAGATATGTATAGACATTTTACCAAAGATATAAAGGTGAAAAATAAAAACATGAAAAAGTGTTTGACATCATTAATGCTTATGCAAAGACAATTAAAACCACTGCACACTTTATAAAGGACAAAATCTAAGACAGACCATACCGAGTATTGGCAAAGATGTGGAAGAACTGTAATTCTCAACAGTTCTGGTAAGTAAGCAAAAGCAAACAAAGCTTAGCAGTTTCTCAGTAAGTTAAACATTCACCTACCTGTGTCTCTGGCATTACTTTGAGTTATTAAAATGAGAGAAGTGAAATGATACCTGTATACACATAAATATCATACATGTTTATAGCAGCTTTGTCTTTTAATAGCCAAAACCTGGAAACAATCTAAGTGCTTATAAATAGATGAATGGAGAAACAAATGGCATATCCAAGGAAAAGATACAATAAAAAGCATGAACTCACAAATACCACTAAAGAATGTTAAAATAATTATGTCACGAATTTAAAAAAAAGCATTTTATAAATCAAATTATATAAAATTTTGGAAAATACAAACTAATCTAATGAAGGTAAATCAATGGTTGCCTTGAGGGTCAGGGAGGGGAGGAAAAGACTAGAAAAGCACATGAGGCAAATTAGGTGTGACCAATATGTTAATTGTGATAATTACAATGATGGTTTAATAAGTTTATTACTTGGTTTGATAAGCCTGTATTAACTCAGTATCTTTCCTGAGGAGCTGGGAAGGGTAACTTTCCTTCAATGGCAGCAAATATTGTTGAACCATGAAGTTCATTTCCACACAGGATGATGGTGGGTCACAGAGCCATGTCCTTGGGAGAAGGAACGTCCCTTCTTTTTGTTTGTTTTCCAGGCATGTGCAGCAATGGCCTTGAGGTGAATATCCCAGAAAAGCGACTGAAACACAAAATCTTTAGCTCGTTTTTCTGACAATGGTCTCAGCTATAAAAAATACACATGCCTGGAGATCTTGAAAGTTTCTAAACATATTGTTCCTGTACAATCACTAGAACATTTTACAAGGAGCACAATCCATCTAGTTTGCTACAGTCTCCTCGACATTCAGTGTTTCTGTACAAATTATGCAACCCCTGAAATTTTACAGTGATACTAGACTACTAAATTATGGGCACGGTGGCACTTGGCTTCACAGAACCTAGGGTACACACTGCTCTCAAACAGGACTGGGCATTCTGTGATATTCCCAGTGAACAACAAACAATTCATAAGCAATGAAGGTTGTCACAATTCCTTGCCTCCTCAGGGTGTCCTCTTAACATACAAAAAATCCTAGTATCCAGTCTACAAATTAGGACCATAGAGCCCTGAAGTCTTTCCTAGGGTGGCCTTGAGAAACAATTCAAATTAGGCCAAAACTGAAAAGAGAACAATATTCTTCCATCATACTAGGTCTTTGAGGCACACAAATAAGGACTCCCCATACATACACATATTATGGTGCTTACACTATAATAATAATCTTGCAGATTCCATTTCTGTTTTCAAACCACTTCATATAGTGAATCAACCCCAAGATTAAAAGTTGTTTAAATAATAAAGCCTTTATTATTATTGCAAAAAAATCAAAGCAATATGAGGCAAGAAGTTTCCGAGTAGGTGAATTAGAGACTGGAAAAAATCCAATGAAACCAACATGTTCCCCCAAAAGGTTAGTGCTTCTTGGCAAGCTGCCAACAAAACTCTTATCAGGTTCTCTAGTACAAAATTGGGCTAAGTCTGTACCATAACTTGTCAAAGGCAAGGGAATGGGGACCCCCTAAGGGCTTAGCCTACTCATGACTTCCTCCAGCAAATAAGAATGCAGAGGTCTGCTTCCCTGAGCAGACTAGGGTAGCAAATCATGCATACTCTGTGTGCCTGGCAAAGAAAGAGGTAATATGGCTTCTGCCTCAGAAAGTGTCAGTGACATAACTGGCAAGGGCCAGAAATGGCAGGTTAGAAAGTATAACACAGCTCCTTAAAGTTTCCACATACTTAGAACATAGGGGGAAATCTCCCACCATGTAACTTCACAGGTTGGGGCTTCAATTCATATAGATGGCTCTCTCACAAGTGTTCCCCTCCATTATAATTACACTAAAAGAAAACTGCATTCCCTGCATAGCTAAGACTTTTCTCCAGGGTGAACTCTCTGGTGTTGAGTGAGGACAGATTTGCAGCCAAAAGATTTCCCACATTTACTACACTGATAAGGCCTTTTTCCAGTGTGAACTCTCCAGTGTTGAATGAGGCTAGAACTTTGGCTAAAGCATTTCCCACATTCGCTGCATTCATAAGGCCTTTCTCCAGTGTGAACTCTCAGGTGTTTAATGAGGTTAGATTTACAGCTAAAAGATTTCCCACATTCACTGCATGCAACAGGCCTTTCTCCAGTATGAACTCTCTGGTGGTTCTTAAGGTTGGAGCTATGGCTAAAAGATTTCCCACATTCCCCACACACATAAGGCCGTTCCCCTGTGTGCACTTTCCGATGTGAACTAAAACTGGAGCTTTGCTTAAATGATTTCCCACATTTACTGCATTCATATGGCCTTTCTCCAGTGTGAAGTCTCCGGTGGTGTATGAGGCTGGAACTTCGGCTAAAGCATTTTCCACATTCACTGCACTCATGAGGCCTTTCTCCAGTGTGAACTCTCTGGTGGTAAATCAGGCTGAAGTTTTGGCTGAAAGATTTCCCACAGTCACTGCATTCATAAGGCCTTTCTCCAGTGTGAACTCTCTGATGTTGAATGAGATTGGACCTTTGGCTGAAAGATTTCCCACATTCGCTGCATTCATAAGGCCTTTCTCCAGTGTGAACTTTCCTATGGCTATTAAGGCTGTAGATCTGACTAAAAGATTTCCCACATTCAGGGCACCCATATGGCCTTTCTCCAGTGTGAACTCTTTGATGTATAATGAAACTGGAGTAGTAGGTAAATAATTTTCCACATTCATGGCATTCATAAGGCCTGTCTTCACTGTGGACTTTCTGGTGTTGAATGAGGTTACATCTTCGAGTGCAGGCTTTTCCACATTTGCTGCACTCAAAAAGCCGTTCTTTGGTGAGGATTTTCTGGTCCTGAACAAATGTGTCTGTGTGACAGAAAGCTTTCTTGTATTCTCCCCAGTTGTGATGACTTTCTCCACTGTGAAAGACCATCCCACATTTGTTACTGCTATTTGGCTTCTCCTCTGTGTGAATGTCCTGCTGATGGAGAAATCCCATGCTGGCCAAGAACCCCTTTCCAACCTCCCTGCAGGTAAAGGGCTTCCCTAACACACGGACTGTGCAACTCTTTATAAATGAAGCGCTGTCCACAGAACTTCTGAAGGGTACCTCTCTAACATGCTGTCTCTTATGCTGTTGAAGGTCTGCAGTGAAGAATTGTTTTCCACATGTGTACAGTTTCTGCCCATGATGTGTTTCCTGGTGCTCAGCCAAATGCAAAGTATCTCTAAAGACCAGACCACATATTTTACAGGGGTAGGCATTCTGGGAGGATGAATTTTCCTTGGGAGTCCTGATCTGTGACACTCCTTTTATAGCAATGCTTTGTTCAGAAGGTGCCCCCTGGTACTCTACTTCACGCCAACAACCTGGAAGCACAGAAGTGATGGTGAAGTACATGTTGCCTTTATTAGGAGGGGGCAACTCAATCACAAATGTGTGTCTGACACAGCAAAGAATCAGTCCATGGGATTCTTTTCAGGAAAAGGGTGTTGGGGGTCAGGTTGAGGAAGCCCCTGTTGTGCATTACTGGCCCGTTAAGGTCACTGAATAGGATAGGTCTTACCAGGCACAGAGCATAATGGTCAGTTGTGGCCCAGGATAAGAAGCATAGGCTATATGCTTCTAATGTCCTCTGTCAGTGGCTTTTAGCAGGATCGTATCTGCTGATGCTGTGAAGAGTGTGTCTAAGCCCTGGAAAGTCTGACTCAACTGTAACTGGTATTAAGGAACTATTAAAGGACATATGCATACTTCAGGACATAACAATATTAAAAAACATCACAGAGGGAACAGTGTGAGGAACAGCTTATCCTTTTTGATTTAATATGTCTATTGGCTGATATTAGCATGGCAACTTCTGCATTCTTTTGGTTATTATTTGCACAGAATAGCTTTTTGCAGACCAGTATAACGTTCTTTATTTTTGAGACAGAGCCTCAAGCTGTCCCCCTGGGTGGAGTTCTGTGGCATTACAGCTCACAGCAACCTCCAACTCCTGGGCTCAAGTGAGTCTCCTGCCTCTGCCTCCCAAGTAGCTGGGACCACAGGCGCCCGCCACAACGCCCGGCTATTTTTTGGTTGCAGCTGTCATTGTTGTTTGGCGGGTCTGGGCTGGATTTGAACCCGCCACCTTAGGTGTACGTGGCTGGCACCTTAGCTGGTTGAGCCGAGCCCAGTATAACGTTAATTTTTTCAATTTTTTTTTTTTTTTTTTTGAGATAGGGTCTCGCTCTATTGCCTAGTCTAGAGTGCAATGTTATTTTCATAGCTTGCTGCAAACTCAAGTCATTTTCCTGCCTCACCCTCCCAAGTAGCTGGAACAGGCGTCCTCAAACTGAGGCCTGCTTCGGACATTTATCTGGCCTGCCTGGTGTTTTTGCCACTGCTGCCTGTCCTGCTTAGCAGCTGACTCATCCTGGGGCCCACAGTCTAGCCCTCCAACAAGGGACAGTGAACTGGCCCCCTGTTTAAAAAATTTGAGGACCCCTGAGCTGGAAGTACAGAGAGGCACCGCTATACTAAGCTAAAGTTTATATTTTTTGCAGAGGTAAGGGGGTTTTGTTTTGTTGCTCGGGCTGGTCTTCAACGCCTAGCCTCAGAAAAAATGCTAGGATTATAGGCATGAACTAGTTAGTTCATGGTTTGGTTTTTTTTCTTTGTTTTTTTTTGGTCGGGGCTGGGTTTGAACCCACCACCTCTGGTATATGGGACTGATGCCCTACTCCTTTGAGCCATAGGCTCCCAACTGAAAACCACTCAGTTCATGTTTTTTTTACTCACTTTGGTAATCTTTGTCTTTTGTTTGACAGTTAAATCCATTTTACATTTAAAATAGTCACTGATAAGGAGGAACAGACTTCTGCTATTTTACATTAGTTTCCTCTATGCCTTATAACTTATTTGTTCCTTATTTCCTATATTACTACTTCTTGTGTTTGGTTGATTTTTTTTGGTGGGGGGGGCTGGGGCTGGGTTTGAACCCACGACCTCCAGCATACAGAGCCAGTGCCCACCCTACCCTTTTGAGCCACAGGTGCCATCCTGGTTGATTTTTTTTTTTGTAGTGAGATATTTTAATTCCTTGTCATTTCCTCTGTATACCTTTTATAGCTATTTATTTATTTTTGTAGTTGCCATGAGGATTATTCTTAGCATCTTAAAGTTATAGTACTCTAACTTGAATTTATACCAGCTTAACTTCTTAACTTCCTTAACTTTTCTGCCATGCTGAGTTGTTCTTGCCAGTGTTAGCAAAACAACAGAAGTCAGTCCCTTCTTATTAATGATTACTTTAAATGTAAATAGGACAAAGACTGGCAGAGAAGGAAAAGGAAAACAAATATGATTCAACTTTATGCGTTAGATTAAAAAACATAACTAAGAATTGGGACCAGTAGCTCATGCTTGCATTCTGGGAACCCAAGGTGGGTAGACCCCATCTCTACTAAAAATAGAAAAACTAGCCAGGAGTTGTGGCAGACACCTGTAGTGCCAGCTACTTTTGAGGATGAGCCAAGAGGGTCTCTTGAGCTTAAGAGTTTGAGGTTGCTATGAGCTATGATGCCACAGTATTCTACCCAGGGCAACAGAGTGAGATGCTATCTCAAAAAAAAAAAAAAAGG
>NW_003852486.1:6370833-6373204 GCF_000181295.1 Otolemur garnettii | reverse complement strand
AACTAGATCTACCGAACATATACAGAGCACTTCACCCAAGAACCACAGAATATATATTCTTCTCAAGTACACCTAAGAATTCCTCAAGATAGAGCATAAATTAAACCTCCTTAGATTTACAAAGACAAACATCAGGCAGGGTGTGGTGGCTCGTGCCTGAAATCCTAGCACTCTGAGAGGCTGAGGTGGGAGGACTGCCCTGAGCTCAGAGGTTCGAGACCAGCCTGAGCCAGAGTGGGACCCCGTCTCTACCAAAAATAAAGGCAGGCATTGTGGTGGGTGACTGTAGTCCCAGCTACTTGAGAGGCTGAGGCAAGAGAATCGCTTGAACCCAAGAGTAGGAGGTTGCTGTGAGCTGTGATGCCACAGCAGTCTACAGAGGGTCACAAAATGAGACTCAGTCTCAAAAAAAAAAAAAAAAGATCATAAAAAAAACATCATAAAAAATATCTTTCCCACCACATGGGATGAAGTTGGAAATTCATAACAAGGAAACTGAAAAATTTACAGATCCTTGGAAATTAAACAATATAATTTTAAGCAACCAAAGGGGCCAAGAAGAAGTCATATGGTAAATTAAAAAATAGATAGCAATGAATGAAAATGAAACACCCTACCAAAATTTAGGGGATACAGAAAAAGCAGTACTATAGGAGAAATATACAGCTATAAACACTTATATTAAAAAGAAGAAATGGCTCGGCGCTTGTAGCTCAGTGGCCATGGCACTAGCCACATACACATACACTGGAGCTGGTGGGTTCGAATTCAACCTAGCCTTGCCAAACAACAATGATCTCTCAGTACTGGTATTAGACTAAGTAAAAAAAAAAAAAAAGCAAGAAAATAAAAAAAAAAAAAGAAAGTTAAGATCTCATCTCAACAACCTACCTTTACAACTTAAGGGATTACAAAAAGAGAAAAACTAAAGCCAAAGCTAGCAGAAAAAGGAAAATAATAAAGATTAGGAGGCAACATAAGTAAAATAGAGAAAACCAAATCAATAGAGAAAAATCAACAAAACTAAAAGGTGGTTCTTTCAAAAGATTATAAAAATTGGCAAACCTGGGGGGTGCCTGTGGCTCAGTAGATAGGGCGCCGGCCCCATATACAGAGGGTGGTGGGTTCAAACCCAGCCCTGACCAAACTGCAAGAAAAAAATAGCCGGGTATTGTGGTGGCACCTGTAGTCCCAGTTACTCAGGTGGCTGAGGCAAGAGAATTGCCTAAGCCCAGGAGCTGGAGGTTGCTGTGGGCTGTGACACCACGGCATTCTACCAGGGGCAATAAAGTGAGACTCTGTCTCTACAAAAAAAAAAAAAATTGGCAAACCTTTATCCAAAGCGACTAAGAAAAAAAAATAAGACTCAAATTACTAAAACCAGAAATGAAAGTGGGGACATTGCTACCAATTCTACAGCAAGAAAAAGAATTATGAGATAGAACTAAATCAACTAGAGGCCAACAAATTAAATACTAGAGACCTGAATGGACAAATTTCTAGGTATACAAAACCTACTGAGACTAAATCATGAAAAAACATAAAACCTAAGTAAAACCATAACTAGAAAGGAGACTAAACCTCGTGAGTGAATTCCACCAATCACTTAAGTAAGAACTAACACTATTTTTTTCAAACTCTTCCCCCCAAAATTGTGGAGCAAACACTTCCAAACTCATTCTAGCAAGCATTACCCTGATTCTAAAACAAGACAAAGATATTGCAAAAAAATTACAGCCAATATCCTTGATAATTATCAATGCAAAAATCATCAACAAAGTATTAACAAACTGAATTCAGTAGCATATTAAAAAAAACTGTACATTAAGACCAACTAGAATTTTTCCTGGAATGGGATGATGATTCAACAAATGAAAACCTATCAAAATGGGCAAAGGAAGTACATGATCATTGCTACCAGTGCACAAAAATGGCATGAGCTAAAATGCAACACATTTTCATAAGGAAAACACTCAGCAAACCAGGAATAGAGGGAAACTACCTAAACATAATAAAATCCATATATGAAAACTCACAGCTAAAATATACTCAATGGTAAAAGACTGAAAGTTTTTGCTCTGAGATCAGGAACAAAATAACAATGTCCATTTTCATCACTTTTGTTCAATGTAGCAATTAGGCCAGAAAAATAAATAAACAGGATCAAATAGTAAAAGAAGTAAAATTATCTCCGGTTGCAGATGATATATGTAGAAAGCCCTCTAATGAACAAATGCAGCAAATAGAAGTATGCAGATGCAAAATTCAGTTGCATTTGTTTCTATATACTAATAACTACCAACCTGAATAAGAAAGTAAGAAGATGATCCACTTAACAATTGCATCAAAAAGAATTAAATACTCAAGTAAA
>NW_003852486.1:6366370-6369533 GCF_000181295.1 Otolemur garnettii | reverse complement strand
TCAAACCTGCCTGTTCAGGTGTATGTGGCTGGCGCCTTAGCTGCTTGAGCCACAGGCGCCGAGCCATGACATAGGACTTTTCAACTATTCCTTAGATATGACACGAAAAGCACAGGTAATAAAACACAAATTGGGGGTGGTGCCTGTGGCTCAAAGGAGTATGGCACTGGCCCCATATGCCAGAGGTGGTGGATTCAAACCCAGCCCTAGCCAAAAACTGCAAACAAACAAAAAAGATAAATTGGATGCTCATTAAAATAAGAAACTTGGATATCAAATGCCACCATCAATACACTAAGCAACCCACAGAATGACAGAAAACATTTGTAGATCACATATCTGATAAGAGATTAATATCCAGAACATACAGAGAACTCTTAAAACTTAGCAATAAATATGGGCGGCACATGTGGCTCAAAGGAATAAGGTGCTGGCCCCATACGCTAGAGGTGGTGGGTTCAAACCCAGCCCCGGCCAAAAACTGCAAAAGGAAAAAAAATAAAACAAAAAGACTTAGCAATAAATAGCCAGGCATTGTGGCGGGCTCCCTGTAGTCCCAGCTACTTGGGAGGCTGAGACAAGAGAATCAATTAAGTCCAAGGTTTGAGGTTGCTGTGAGCTATGACACCATAGCACTCTACCCAGGGCGATAGCTGGAGACTCTGTCTCGAAAAAACAAAACAGACAAACAAAGAAAAACTCATCAATAAAAAACTCTGATATTAAAAAATAATCATTTCTTCAGAGAAGACGTACAAATGGCCAATTAGAACAGGAATAAATGTTCAATCTCAGTGGTTTTCAGGGAAATGCAAATCACAACCACAATGAAATATTACCTCACATGTACCTGGCTAGTACCATGGCTAGTATCAAAAAAAAATTAGAAAACAGGCCAGGTGCAGTGGCTCATGCCTGTAATCCCAGCACATTGGGAGGCCAAGGTGGGTGGACTGCCTGAGCTCTTGAGTTTGAGACCAGCTTGAGCTAGAGCAAGACCCCCATCCCTAAAAAAAAGCTGGGCATTGTGGTAGGCACCTGTAGTCCCAGATACTTGGGAGGCTGAAGGGAAGAGAATTGCTGGTGCCCAAGCAAGAGTTTGAAGTTGCTATGAGCTGTGACACCAAGGTACTCTACCAAGGGTGACAAAGTGAGACTGTCAAAAAAAAGGAGGAGGAAATTATGACATACTACAACATGGATAAACCTTGAAGATACTATGCTAAGTGAAATAAGCCAGACATAAAAGAACATATACTGTATAATTCCAGTCATATGAGGATATGAGGTACTTAAAAGTAGACAGATTGATAGAGACAAAATACTATAATGGTTGGCAGATGATGGGAGGAGTTAGTGCTTAGTGGGTACAGAGTTTCAGTTTTGCAAGACAAAAATGTTCTATGGAAGGATTGCTGGTGATGGTTACACAGTGATGTGAATGTATTAAATGCCACTGAACTATCTACTTAAAATGATTAAGATGGTAAATTTTATGTTATGTATATGTTAGCATAATTTAAAAAAAAACTTGGAGGAAGTTCTTTTCTTTTATTTTATTGAGTCAAAGTCTCAATCTAGGCTGCGTAATTACTAAGAAGCTGAGGCACTTGCATCTCCCAAAATGCCGGATTACCCTGGTGCCAATCAGTGGAAAACCAAAGAGGATGAGAAGGACAACAACCCATCTGAGCTCTGGATGAGGGGGACATTGTCTTGCTGAAAACTTATGGTCAGAGAGAGCACTCAATCTAGGCAGATCAAGCAGGTTGAGGAGGATATTCAGCAACTTTTCAGGAAAATCAATGAGCTCACTGGCATTAAAGAGTCTGACACTGGCCTGGCTCCACCAGCACTCTGGGATTTGGCCGCAGATAAGCAAACGCTCCAGAGTGAACAGCCTTCACAGGTTGCAAGGTATACAAAGATAATCAATGCTGATTCAGAGGATCCAAAATACATTATCAACATGAAGCAGTTTGCCAAGTTTGTGGTGGACCTCAGTGATCAAGTAGCACCTACTGACATTGAAGAAGGGATGAGAGTTGGCGTGGACAAAAATAAATACCAAATTCACATTCTACTGCCACCTAAGATTGACCCAACAGTTACCATGAAGCAGGTAGAAGAAAAGCCTGATGTCGCATACAAGGATGTTGGTGGCTGTAAGGAACAAACTGAGAAACTGTGAGAAGTAATTGAAACCCTGCTACTTCACACAGAGAGGTTTGTTAACCTTGGTATTAAGCCTTCCGAGGGTGTGCTGCTCTTTGGTCTACTGGGCACAGGCAAGACACTCTGTGCTTGAGCAGTTGCTAATAGGACTGATGCTTGCTTCATTCGCATTAATAGATCTGAACTTGTACAGAAATATGTTGGTGAGGGGGCTCAAATGGTTCATGAGCTCTTTGAAACGGCCAGAACAAAAAAAGCCTGCCTTATGTTCTTTGAGGAGGGGCTAGGTTTGATTAAGGTGCTGGAGGTGACAATGAAGTCCAGAGAACAACGTTGGAATTAATCAATCAGCTGGATGGGTTTGATCCTCAAGGCAATATTAAAGTGTTAATGGCAACTAACAGACCTGACACTTTGGATCCAGCACTGATGAGTCCAGGGAGGCTGAACAGAAAGATTGAATTTAGTTTACGTGATCTAGAGGGTCGGACTCACATCTTTAAGATTCATGCTCATTCAATGAGTGTTGAAAGAGATATCAGGTTTGAATTGTTAGCAACTATGTGCTGAGATCAGGAGTGTCTGCACAGAAGCTGGTATGTTTGCAATCAGAGCATGGCAAAAAATTGCCACTAAGAAGGATTTCTTAGAAGCTATAAATAAGGTCATTAAGTCTTATGCCAAATTCAGTGCTACTCCTTGCTACATGACATACAACTGAGCCCTGAGGGCCTTCAAAGGAAAACACTGCTTTTAATTGGAATCCTAACCATATATAGACTTGTTAATAACCAATTGACAAAAAAATATATAAAATGCCTTCAAAATAAAAAAAAGAAAATCTATTGCCCCAGGTAGAATGTCATAGCTCACAGAAACCTCCAACTCTTGGGCTCAAGTGATCCTCTTGACTCATTTTTTCTATTTTTAGCAGAGATGGGGTCTTGCTTTTGCTCAGGCTGGTCTTGAACTCATAAGTTCAAGCTAT
>NW_003852486.1:6363678-6366316 GCF_000181295.1 Otolemur garnettii | reverse complement strand
TTTTTTTAAACTGAGTCTCATTACTTTGTCACCCTTGGTAGAATGCTGTAGCAGCACAGTTCACCACAACCTCAAACTCCTGGGCTTAAGTGATTCTCTTGCCTCAGCCTCCCAAGTAACTTTATTCTGAAGACGCTGAGAGCCATGAGGGTTTTGAATAGAACATGATTTTATTTTTTATTATTTTTTTCTGTTTCTGAGAAAGAGTCTCAGTATGTCGCCCTTGATAGAGTGCTGTGGTGTCACAGCTCACATCAACCTCAAACTCTTGGGCTTAATTGATTCTCTTGCCTCAGCTTCCCAAGTAGCTGGAACTACAGATGCTGGCCACAATGCTTGGCTATTTTTAGAGATGAGGTCTTGTTCTGGTTCATGCTGATCTCAAACCTGTGAGCTCAATCTACCCGTCTTGGCCTCCCAAGTGCTAGGATTACAGGTGTGAGCCACCTCGACAGGCCTGAGGAAGTTCTTATAAGAGTAATTTGTGTAAACAGAGACAATATCAATAACATTTCATGGCATAGTCAGGTACAAAGAAATGTCATGTACAGAAAGGGAATGAAATTTTGGTACTACACAGTTACCAGACAGGTAGAAGTCAAGCCAAGTGAATCTATTATGTTAGGCTTATTACAAGACTAATAATAAACCAGGTGGGATTTACTAGGCTTACTGTGAGACTGATCCCAAACTCTTAATCTTTTGGGCAGAATGACAATGGGAGGGAAGTAGGCATGTACTCAGCCCATAGCACCTACCTGGCAAACTGGGGAAGGAAGCAGTACCTATGGTCCAGATATAAGGACAGAGCTGCTCCTTTGGAAAAGGAGAAAGACAGAACCTAATCCAGGGCACAAGAGTAAGTATGAGAGCCTTACCCATGGAGGATGTAAGTGCAAAGTTCTCCAACATCACATCAAAGTACAGGTGTTTCTGAGCTTCATCAAGGAGATCCCATTCTTCCCAGGAGAAGTATACAGCCACGTCTTCAAAGGTCACACTGGCCTGGCATGACAGGGACTGATGAAATCATGAATAGTCTCATTCTGGAAGACTCACAATCTATGGCCCCCCCACCCCAGTCTACCACCATGCTCTCCTCCTCCCAAGCCCCCCAACTCAGAGGAGACACTAGACTGTTGCGGCACTGGCATGTGGCTCTCTCTTCACATTCCCACTGGACACTGTGTTCATTCTGTTTTCCACTCTGAAACACTTGTGTAAGATAACCTTCCTCCTCTGATCCCAAATTCCCACTTCCTTCACAACAGACCCCAAGCTTTACAGGCACTGCCTGGAGTTTGTTACCACTAGAAACCAGCTCAGCCTCACCTTGAAGCAGTTCCACATGCGTGTACCTGTTCCTATCATAAGCTTCTACATCTCTTTCCAATGGTTGCCCCAAATGGAAATACATCACTATAACTACTGGACTCAGGACCCTGAGCTTGGGGATTCTCCAAGATTCCCAGACCTAAGGGCTTAGAGAATGGTAGGTGAAGAGTCCCATAACATTACAAATTCAGAGAAAATGTGATTGGGTTTCCAGACCAGTCAGGGGTTGGGATACCCTCCACTTACCTGTGTAAGTTTCAAAAGCACTTCTGCAGCCATGGGAACCTGTGGAAAGAGGTAGGCCCTAAACGGATATGATCATGGTGATCCCCTGCCCCAGAATCAGGAAACTTCGGATTGCCTGTCTAACCTCTGTGGCCTCAGTCCCTACTGCTGCCTCTTACTAGTATTGTGACCTTGGAAATATAGCCTCCTTCTGCCTCAATGTCTTCATAACCCTCTCTAGCAGATTGAAAAACACTGCTCTAGAATCTGTTCTGCCAATGAACAGACTTCGGAGGGCTCTTCAAACCCCGCTCAGATCGTGTCTTTCATCCGCTCAAAACTCTCCATGGCGCTCATCTCCCTAAGAATAAGATCCACCTCCTCAGCCTACTAATGCAGGTGCGAAACTATCTTAAATTTTGCTCTCTGCAATAACAACGTGTAACCCAGGTTTCCCAAATCCTCCGGGCTCAGTCGCACCTCCGACCCTTGGCTCACGCCGGTCCCTCTGCTTGTCACGCTTTCCCACCCCGCACCGAACTGAACGCCAGAAACCGGGCGTCCATCCGCAAGCGCCTCACTATCGTGGACACCGGAGTCCGGGCTGCAGGAATGTGAGCAGGCGGCCCTGACTGGGGCTTTAGAATTCGGCTCCTAGGGTCAGAGATGGCGGGTGGGGCCCAGAGCACACACACTCACTGGAGCCGGGTTCCTCGGCGCAGCCGCCGCCATCGGTCACTGAACTGATCCGAGTCAGAAGCGGCGGATGACCCGGTGGAGATGCGGGCACAGCGGCTGCCGCCACCATCAACCCTCAGACCCGTCTCTCGCGTCTTCTCGGATCGTTGCTTCGATCCCGATGCAGAATGCGAGAGGGGCTGACCAAGACTGTCCCGAGGGCAGCTAAAATGACCGCTGCTAAGACGCCGGAAGTCCCGGCCCGGGGAATGCGATCCATGGAAAGATCGCTTTCCTGCGTTTTCATTGGATCAACGGACCGCCGCTCCGCGCGCGGCTTTCTGGGTAAGGTAGTCGCCACCACAGCTCCCAGGGCCCAGTAGCGAACTCCCGGTGGGGG
>NW_003852486.1:6362411-6363435 GCF_000181295.1 Otolemur garnettii | reverse complement strand
GGTTGCAGCAAAATAAATTGTTGTCATTGTTGTTTGGCAGGCTCAGGCTGGATTTGAACCTGCTAGCTCAGGTGTATGTGGCTGGCGCCTTAGCCGCTAGAGTCACAGGCACCGATCCGGCTCTGCTTCGCTATTTCTTAAAGGGGCCTCAACCCGACTTCAGGAAGGTCTTGTGTACAGTCGTCTTATGTTACAGGAGTCTTACTTATGGTTGACCTTGAATAATACGAGCGGGTTTTAATTTTTTAACTGCGTGTGTCCATTTGTGCACGATCGTGTCAGCCACTCCCCTCCCCGTCCACATCTTCTGCTTCTGACACCCCTGACACAGCAAGACCACCCCCCTCCTCTTCCTCAGCCCGCTCAATGTGAAGACAACTACCAGGAGATGAAAACCTTTATGATGATTCGCATGCACACTTGCACCTCATGAATATGTGCCTCACGAATAGTAAATATACTGTATTTTCTCTTGTGAATTTTTTTGGTCTTTTAAAAAATTTTCTTTTAATACAGCGTCTCCCTCTGTTGCCTGGGCTAGAGTGTGGTGTCATCACAGCTCACTGCACCCTTAAAAATCCTGGGTTTAAGACACTTAAGTCCCCTAGATAAAAGAACCCACATGGAGACTCCCGAGGGAGTTCTTCAGTTCTTTCCCCCTTCCAGAAGCTCTGGTGCTTTTTACTTCTTCTGTGTTCCTTTCTAACTTCTAATAAAAGTTCTATTTTACCACTGGGGAGAAAAAGTCCTGGGTTTAAGTGAGCCTCCTGCCTCAGCCTCCCAAATAGCAGGGACTACAAGGACACAGCACCAACCCACCTAATTTTTCTCTATTTTTGTAGAGCCAGGGTCTGCCTATGTTGCCCAGGCCAGTCTTGAACTGATGGCCTCCAGTGATCCTTGACTCTCCTACCTTGGCCTCCTAAAGTGCTGATATTACAGGTATGAGCCACTGCACCTGCCTCTAGCTTACTTTATCATAAGAATATAGTATATAATGCATATACAAAATGTGTGTTAATCA
>NW_003852486.1:6359012-6360441 GCF_000181295.1 Otolemur garnettii | reverse complement strand
AGCAACCTCCAACTCCTGGGTTCAAGCGAGTCTCCTGCCTCTGCCTCCCAAGTAGCTGGGACCACAGGTGCTGGCCGCAACGCCTGGCTATTTCTTTTTTTTTGCAGCCAGGATTGTTGTTTGGCGGGCTGGGCTGGATTCAAACTCACCAACTTAGGTGTATCTGGCTGGCGCCTTAGTCACTTGAGCCATAGGTGCTGAGCCTCATCGGGTGTTTTGTGGGGCAGGGCTGCTATTGGCTGAACTGTTTCTGGTTAGGGACCCTCTAGAGAGGCGGGGGCTACTTGTTTGTTCCAGACAGTTTGGCTCCTTCTGAGCTAATTGTCCTTGCCTAGAAGGGAGGGAGGGAGCCAGTCTCCTTCTGATACTGATTTCACCTGGGATTAGGGAGCTTAGATTAGCCTTTTCATTTCTGTTATGCCTAAATCACCGGGATCCCCCACAAATCACTCCGAGACTGTATCCGATGGAAAAAGCAAGAGCCAAAGTTTATTTGCAAGCTCGAACTTGGGCTCTCTCTGACCCTGATGCAGCAGGAGAGCAGAGAAGCCTCGACTCTAAAATGGAGGGGGAATTTAAGGGGTACAGAAAAGAAGAAGGGAGGGGTAGGGGTTGCAGTACACTGATAAGGTCTCTGACTATGCAGGGGTACTTGTTCAATACCGGTTGGTTTGAGGTGGGTCCTTATCGCTCTGGGCAGTATTTGTTCTAGGCTGATTGGTCTGGGGGCTGCCATCACCATACCTGGGCAGATGTTGTGCAAGGTCGTGAGGCATTGCTTACATTACTCAGCACTCCTGGAATGTAACTTAGAAAAACAACCAGGCTTTAAAATGGAGTCTCTGACAAAATGGAGTTAGTTTGGCTCTTACATTTCCAAATGAAGTTACATTAACCTCTTCATTAACCTTTTCAGCAGCCGAAAACCATATATTCCCTTCCCATTCTCCCGCCCTTCCCTAGCTTGTCGTGCATTCTTTCCAAAAATTGGGACTTTTTAAAACCGCCGCGTGACGTGGGACAAATTGTTAATTATCGGACTATCCCGCCAAAAGCTAGACCTTACTTTAGCCACTTGAGCCACAGGCGCCAAGCCTTTTCTTTTTTTTTTCTTTTTTTTTTGAGACAGTTTCCTTCTGTCACACTGGGTAGCGTGTAGTAGTGTCATAGCTCACAGCAACCTCAAACTCCTGGGCTCAAGTGATCCTCTTGCCTCACCTTCCTGAGTAGCTAGAACTACAGGCACCCACCATGACACCTGGCTATTTTTAGAGACAGGGTCTTGCTCTTGCTCAGGCTGGTCTTGAAACTGTGAGCTCAGCCAATCCACTCACCTCAGCGTCTGAGAGTGCTAGGGTGCTAGGATGTATTTGGGCTTTTCAGTGGTTAAATCTTTCCAAGTAGTAGCAGTATCTGTTCTTTTTTTTTT
>NW_003852486.1:6351079-6358809 GCF_000181295.1 Otolemur garnettii | reverse complement strand
ACTGTTGTTTGGCAGACCCAGGCTGGATTCAAACACGCCAGCTCAGGTGTATGTGGTTGGTGCCTTAGCCATTTGAGCCAAAGGTGCCCAGCTGCAGTATCTGTTCTTTTTTTTTTTTTCAGTTTTTAGCTGGGGCTGGGTTTGAATCTGCCACCTCCGGTATATGGGGCTGGCGCCCTACTCACTGAGCCACAGGCACCACCCACAGTATCTGTTCTTATCAGCAATTGCTGTGGGCTGAGTTGTATCCCCTCCAGTATTCATGCAAGGTCTGATAATGAAGTTTGCCAACTTGCCACTATCCCCTTATGGTGGCACACTGTACAAACAACTCAGGAACTTCATAACCTTGGTATATCAGCCTCTCACCCCTGTGTTCATGACGACGTGTGGTGGTGTCTTGCTGAGTGGAGTTCATTATTGTTGCTGCATGTTCTTATATGCCATTACAAGAATGTTAGAGCTTGATTATAGCTAAGACAAACGTTAAATATCTTGTTAAGCTTGGCAAAAATGGAAGTGAAATCAGGAACATGTTAGTCCAAGTTTATGGAGATGATGCTATGAAGAAAATGGTAGTGTAGGCTCGGTGCCTGTAGCTCCAGCAGCTAAGGCACCAGCTGAATACACCAGAGCTAGCAGGTTCAAATCCAGCCCGGGCCTGCCAAACAACAACGACAACTACCACCAAAATAATAATAATAATAATAACTGGGCATTGTGGTGGGCGCCTGTAGTCCAGCTACTTGGGAGCTGAGGCAAGAGAATCGCTTAAGCCTAGGAGTTGGAGGCTGCTGTGACCTGTGATGCCATAGCACTCTACCCAGCGCTTGAGGCTCTGTCTCTAAAAAAAAAAAAACAGAAAAGAAAAGAAAACAGCAGTGTACAAGTGGATTGAATGTTTTTCTGAGGGGAGAGAAACTGTCACTGGTGAAGAGAGGTCAGGGTGGCCAATAATGAGCAGAACTGACAAAATAATTGCAAACTTCATTGAATTATACATCAAAATCACCCGCTGCCTCTGAGAAGCACAGCAGACCAAGTAAACATTGATAGAAAAACAGGAAAGTTGGGCGGTGCCTGTGGTTCAAAGGGGTAGGGCGCTGGCTCCATATGCCAGAGGTGGCAGATTCAAACCCAACCCCGGCCAAAAAAAAAAATTACTGAAAATCTTGGCATGAGAAAGGTGTGGCTTTTGCATCACCTGGTGCATGACAATGCACCAGCTTGCACAGGACTATCTGTGAGGGAGTTTTTAGCCAGTAAACAAATAACTGTATTGGAACACCCTCCCTACTCACCTGATGTGGCCCCCAATGATTTTTTTATTTAACTGAAAGTAAAGGAAATATGGGAAGGAAGACATATTGAAGACATTCAAGACATCAAGGGTATTATGATGACAGCTGTGATGTCCATTCCAGAAAAAGAGTTCCAAAATTGCTTGGAAAGGTGGACTAAGCACTAGTATTGATGCATAGCTTCCCAAGGTGAGTACTTTGAAGGTGACCAAAGTGGTAGTCAGCAATGAGGTATGTAGCACTTTTTCTAGGATGAGTTCATGAACTTAATTGTCAGACCTTGTCTGTTGATGGCCTACCCTCAGTACCTCAGAATGTAACTTTATTTGGAGAAAGGTAAATGGATATGAAGTAATTAAGGTTAAATGAAGTCTTTAGGGTGAGCCTAATTCCACATGACTGGTGTCTTCATAAGAAGAGATTAGACCACAGGTAAACATGGATGGGAGATATGACAGAAAAAGCAAGAAGGCAGCAATCTCCAAGTCAAGGAGAGAGGCCTCAGAAGAACCCAAACCTGCCAACACCTTGATCTCAGACTTCCAGCCTCCAGAACTGTGAGAAAATAAATGGCTGTGGTATTTTATTATGGTAGCCCAAACAAATTAATCCAGAAATTCTCACCAATTCTGCCACCCTTCCTTTAGGGATTGCTCTGAATCACATTGAGATAGCTCCATAGCCTCACCAGAATGGCTGAAGTGGAAAAACATGACTTGATGGGTGGTAAGGATGGGCACTGTGGAAGGCAGAGTAGGGTCCCTGCCCCAGTGATGTCTGTACCCTAATCCACAGAACCTATGACTGTTACTGCACTGGCAAGAGCCTCTTCATGTGTCATTAAGTTAAGGATTGAGATGAGGAGATTATCTTGAGTTATCTGGGTGGATCCACTGTTTTGACATGAACTATTTTTTTGAGACTGAGTCTCACCTTGTTGCCCTTGGATGAGTGCCCTGGCGTCATAGCTCACAGTAACCTCAAACTCTTGGGTTCAAGCAATTTTCTTGCCTCAGCCTTCCAAGCAGCTGGGACTAAAGGCATCAGCCACAACACCCAGCTAATTTTAGAGATGGGGTCTCACTCTTGCTCGGGGTGGTCTTGAACCTGTGCGCTCAGGCAATCCATCCTCCTCGGCCTCCCAGAATACTGGGATTACAGGCATAAGCCACTGCACCCAGCCTTGTGCCCAGACTTTTAAACTATAGAAACTGTGCGGTAATAAACGTGTGTTGTTTTAAGCCAATAAGTGATAGGAAACTAACACGGGGGCAATTGGCCATTGCCTACTCTCCTGTAGGTGTGTGAACTGAAGCAACTACAGCATCTGTTAAAGCTTCAGGGTTGTCTACCTGTGCCTGGACATTGCCACACCCAACAGAAATGTGTTCACATGTCCTCAAAAGACACGGCAGCTGCTCCATACACTCTTTCTTGGAAGCCTCCTCAAATACCCTATCCCAGCTGGAATGGATGAAGAAGTCATGGCCTATCCACATGGTGGGATCCTAGCACACAAGAGAACAAGACAGCTACAACTACACACAGCAACTGGGGAAATCTCACAAACCATGAGGAAACAGGGAGACACAAAAGGACACTTCCCATGTGATTCCTCTTATGGGAGGCTAAAAATTAAGGAAAATCCACTGATGCCAACAGAAGCTGAGATGGTGACAATGGAGTAGGAAAATGACCGTAAGGGGCACCAGAGTCTTCTTGGGGCAGATCACGCTCTGTTTCTCCATGGATAGGGGGGCCAGGGATACTGAGTATTTTCAGTGAGAATTACTCAGACTTCACACTTCTGATCCATGCATTTAGCTGTATAGTTCAATAAACATTTAGATAAAAGCACTTGTAAGAACAGCTTTCTGGCCAGCATTCCCTTGTTCAAAGTCCAGAGAAGGCTGGAGATTGTGCAACCACTCAGTGGGTTGGGAATGTGTGAGGCCCCTCAGGATTCAGCCTCTGCAAGTCTTCACCTATTTGGTCTGCAAACTGTCCCTCAGGGCAGGAGCTGCAGTCAAAACAGCAGTGGGGGAACCTGGTCAGGGGATCTGGCTGAATCCTGGAGCACAACTCCTATTGCAGACAGAGCTGGGGACCTGAGGATGGACCAGCAGGGATGTTACCCCCACCCCCCCACCCCCGTCAATGGTGTCCCACTTTACCAGTGTTAAAATCTGGTCACCTTATGCAAAGGACTTTTGCATCACCATCTGACTTAAGGGTCTCCACAGCACTGTAAGGACCATTATTTTGTTCTATTTTAAGATAAGCTTATTGAGATTCATATATGGAAGTAGGGCTGTAAAATAAAATGGAGGAGGCCCAGTTGAATTTGAATTTCAGATGAAATGATGTCTCCTTTTAGTATATTTTCATGCAATATTTGGGGCATACTCTTCAGAGTTAACCAGACACCCTGTATTTGCTGCCTAGAGCAACCCCACATGCATGTGCCTCACCTGAGGTCAGACAGCCAGTGTGGACTTGGACTCTTTGTACAGTGCTCCTGCTAGATGCTCAGGGCTGTGAGCATAAGGCATCCTCCCTGCAGAGTGCTGCCTCTGTTTTACATCCATAGCTTGGACCAAGTGAATGCCTGACACTAGTACCTTCCCTGAAACATCCACTGCCCACATTTCTCTCTCACTTTCCAGGGCTGGAAGTGCCAAATGTTTGCATATGCCTTGTCCTCCTGCTCACAGGCCACCATGTCCTGCAGGGAATGGGTGATGCTGTAAACTGCTGAGTATGCAATGTCCGCTCAACTCACTTTCTAGAAAGGGCGCTCCTGGCTTCTCAGACTCTCCTTCCTTCAGCAAAAATGTCCCCTACCACCGTGCTGTTTCCTGCTGGCCAGGTGTATCCAAAGGTGGCCTCTCAGAACCTCTTTGGGAACATGTCTTATGGGGTCCTGGTGGGGTGCAGGTGAGAGAGGAACTCAGGGAACCCCAGGGCCTGGCTGCGGTGCTGCAGAAGGCTGAAGGAGCTCTGTAGGACCTGGGACACTCCTGGCGTGGTCAGGTCCAGCCCTGTGTGCAGAATGTCCTGGCTGACCCAGACCTGGCCCGAGATGCCACATTTCAAGGTGCTACAAGATGTCCTGGAAATTCGAGTTGCTCAGGAAGACCAACATGATGGTGGCTGTGCCCTTCTCCATCTTGTGGACCATAGTGTTGATCTTCTCCAGGGACAACAGGGATGGGACATGAAAGTGGAACTCGATGCTGCTCTGCTGTCCAAAGTCATCATCCTGAACCAGAATGCCCACCCAGGACCATCAGAAGTGAAGCAACAGCTGGGCCAGAGCATTGGAGAATGTGAAGTCACTGGCCAGGGTCTGAAGGAAGAATGGGAACTGGGTTTTGTCACTGAGGCTGACCAGGCTGGATGACTAGATGACCTGCGTAGAACTGGACGAGGGCGGCAGGGGAGGGTGAGAACCAGGAGGTCAGGTACTACATGGCTGACAGTCAGGCTGCAAGGAGGGAAGATGAGCAGAGTGAGGGTGACCCCTCAACCAGAATGTCCTGGACAGATTCCCCTTTTGCCACTGAAAGTCCCACGTCCCTCGAACACCCCCAGGGGCAGAAGGGGTCAGCCTGGGCCTGAAGGCCTCTCAGGTGTGGCTGTTGGCTGGCCCAGCCCCTGGACTCCAGTGCCAGCCTGCAGCCTCCTCAAGGTGCTGACTCTGTGACCAGGGTGGGCCATGTCAGTAGCTGACACCTTCCCACTGATGCTGATTCCAGGTCCACATTGTTTTTTGTTTTTGTTTTTGAGACAGAGCCTCGAGCTGTCGCCCTGGGTAGAGTGCTGTGGCATCACAGCTTACAGCAACCTCCAACTCCTGGGCTCAAGCGATTCTCCTGCCTCCGCCTCCCAAGTAGCTGGGACTATAGGTGCCTGCCACAACGCCTGGCTATTTTTTGGTTGCAGCCATCATTGTTGTTTGGCGGGCCCAGGCTGGATTCAAACCTGCCAGCTCAAGTGTATGTGGCTGGCGCCTTAGCCACTTGAGCCACAGGTGCTGAGCCCCCAGGCTGGATTTGAACCTGCCAGCTCTAGTATATGTGGCTGACACCTTAGCCGCTTGAGCTACAGGCACTGAGCTAGTTGTGTGGGGGTTTTTTTTGTTTTTGTTTTTTAGTATAGAAGGGTCTCCGTCTTGCTCAGGCTATTCTGAAACTACTAAACTGAAGTGACCGTCCTACCTAGGCCTCCCACAGTGCTGGGATTACAAGCCTGAGCCACCCGGCCCAGCTTCAGGTCCATACTATAGAGTAGACAGGTCTTTTTCAAAATACAGACGGGGAGGCCAGGCGCCATGGCTCACGCCTGTAGTCCTAGCACAATGGGAGGCCAAGGCTGATGAGCTGCTTGAGTTCACGGTTGGAGACCAGTCTGAAGAACAGGGAGACCCCATCTCTAAACATACCACGGTGTTGTGGCTTGTGCCTGTAATTCCAGCGACTTGGGAGGCTGAGGCAAGAGAATCACTTAAGCCCAAGAGTTTGAGGTTGCTGTGCGCTGTGACGCCACAGCACTCTACTGAGGGTGACAAAGTGAGATTCTGTCTCCAAAATAAATAAATAAATAATAAATGCAGACGCTGGAACCAGCTCCACCCTCTAGTTGTCTCATCCAGTGGAATAAACTTTGTCTTGGGTACATCCCCTATCGCAGGAGTGTTTACAGGAGACTTTCTGGGAAAGATGCTCCTCGCACCTGCCCGCCAAGCCCAGACTCCCTCTCGCCTGCACCGGAACGCGGGGCACCCCGCTCCCCATTTGCCCCTCAGTCCCTCCTCCCGCCGCGCCTTGTGTTTGTTCCCGTCAGTTTTGGACCCTGCCCTGGTCTGATGGGGACAAGGACTCCTTCGGCGCGGGGTCGCTAAGGCGTTTAGTGACAGGGTCCGGAGGGCAGCGTCGGTCGGTCGGTCGGACCATCGAAGAAGAGACGGCTCGGTGCTCCCGAGGCAAAGCGGCTCCTCCGAGTCTGGCCGCTGCTCCGCGGCATCTGCAGGGACTAAGGTCCCGCCTGTCATGTGCCGAGCGTACTGCGACCGCTAGGGGACGGGGTTGGGCGAGGACGCGGGCGCCGCTGGGGTACTCCCAGTGACAGGGCGGCCGATTTCGGAAATGAAAATACAGAAACCCGGGCTACAGATGAACTTCAGGTAAATGTTTTAGTGTAGTCCGTCTCGTGAAATATTTGGAACAAACTTAGATGAAAAAAAGTATTCATTGTTTATCTGAAATCCTAATTTATTTGGGGGTCCTGTATTTTATCTGGCAATGCTAAATGTACAGAAAACAAAAGTTTCTTGAGCTACGAAAAGAAATGCTGTTTCTAGGCCCAGCACAGTGTCTCCCACCTGTAATCCCAGCACCCTGGGAGGCCGAGGTGGGTGGATTGCTTAAATTCAGGAGTTCAGGGCAGCTCCCGTTGAAGTTCAGTGGGTAGGGTGCCAGCCTGGCCAGCTAAACAACCACAATTACAACCAAAAAACAGCTGGGTGTTGTGGCAGGAGCCTGTAGTTCCAGCTACTTGGGAGGCAAGACAGGAGAATTGCTTAAGCCCAAGAGTTTGAGGTTGCTGTGATGTGATGGCATCCTACAGAGGGTGACATAGTGAGACTCTGTCTCAAAAAAAACCAAAAAACACCTCAGGAGTTCAAGACCAACCTGACCAAGAGTGAGACTGGTCTCTACTAAAAACAGAAAAACTACGCTCAGGTCCTGTAGTTCAGTGAGTGGGGCATTGGCCACATACACCAAGGCTGGCAGGTTCGAGCCTGGCCTGAGCCTGCTGGGCAACAATGACAACCAAAAAGTGGCTGGGCATTGTGGCTGGCGCCCATGGTCCTGGCTGCTTGGGAGGCTGAGGGAGGAGAATTGCTTAGGCCTGAGAGTTTGAGGTTGTTATTAGCTGTGATGCCATAGCACTCTACCCAGGGCCATAGCTTGAGATTCTGTTCCCCTCCCCCTGCAAAAAAAAAGGGGAAGGGGAAAAAAAAGCAAAACTAGCTAGGCATGATGGCATCTGTATTCTCAGCTACAGCTGAGGCAAGAGGACTGTTTGAACCCAGGAGTTTGAGGTTGCTGTGAGCTAAGACACCAGGGCACTCAACCCAGTGGAACAGAATGAGACTCTCTGGGAAAAAAAAAAAAGAAAAGAAAAGAAAAGAAAGAAATATTGTTTCCAATCCTTACAATGTGATCAAATATAAAAGGACAAAGACAGAAACCTCCAGCTCAGAAGCATTTTAGGTACGAATTCAAGTTGGAGGTAACTGGAGTGAATCATTGGGTAAACCAGGCTGGTCTGATCATTTGGTTATTTGACAGCAATGTGGTTATCTGCAGAGGTTCTTTTCTTTTTTTTCTTTTCTTTTTTCTTTTTCTTCTTTTCTTTTTTTTT
>NW_003852486.1:6349806-6351059 GCF_000181295.1 Otolemur garnettii | reverse complement strand
AACCTGCCACCTCCAGCATATGGGGCTAGCATCCTACTCCTTTGAGCCACAGGCACCACCCATCTCTCTCTCTCCCTCTCTTTTTTTTTTTTTTTTGGAGAGGAGACAGAGTCTCACTTGGTCACCCTTGGTAGAGTGCTGTGGCATCTTAGCTCACAGCAACCTCAAACTCCTGGGTTCAGGTGATCCTATTGCCTCAGCCTCCCAAGTAGCTGGGACTACAGGTGCCTGCCACAACACCCAGCTACTTTTTAGAGATGGGGTCTTGCTGTGGCTCAGGCTGGTCTTGAACCTGTGAGCTCAGGCAATTCATCTGCCTTGGCCTACCAAGTGCTGGGATTACAGGCAGGAGCCACCTGGCCCAGCCCTCTCTATAGAGGTTTTAATAATCAATCCCCCCTGTTCATTAGGATAGAACTGGACCAACTATGATCATGCTCACACCTGAAGCATCACACTTGAGAAGAACCCCCCCACACGCACACATACAACCTACTAGGAGGAGCAAAGCCTGGGCTCCCTGTGGGGCTCCAGCACCCACAAAGCTCCCAGGAGATGCCCCTCAATCCTAGGTTGTGACTTACAAAGCCCCAGCCTCACGCAGGAAGGAAGGCCTCCTCCAGCAGGCCAGGAACCTGATAAATTTTAGGCATTCAAGGAGAGAGGAATTCACTTACATGTATAGGTTTCATTCTCAAACATGAGTAGATATAAAATGGAATTCTCATACACTGCTATGGGAATGTAAAATGGTGCAGCCACTTTGAAAAACACTGGCAGGTCCTCAAATACTTAAATACGGAGTCACATTTGATCCAGCATTTCACCCACACACTCCAGAGAGCTGACAGCCAACTACATGAATGTTCACAGAAGCAATATCACAATAGTCACCAAGTGAACACAGCTGACATGTTCATCACCTGATGAATGGATAGGCACAACATGGTCTGCGCATGTTGTTGTACCCCTGCAACCTAAAAGTATAGACTCGGACCCCACTTAAGTGCAGTCAATTGAAAATTTATTGAATCTGTGCAGGGGACTGCTGCTCTGAGGCAGACAGCCCATCGCAGTAGAGGGCAAGTTGCCTTATATAATTTTTGAGCAAGCATACTACAGAAGCAAGATGTGGCTGGTTAGCTCACGGCGGGGTGGGGTGGATTTACAGCTTTGGGAGTTACAAACTGTAGATTCCTGCCATTGTTCATCTGAACTTGGGACTTTTCGTGTTTCCTTATTTCACCTCTAGG
>NW_003852486.1:6343965-6348848 GCF_000181295.1 Otolemur garnettii | reverse complement strand
AAAAGAAAAGAAAATATCCCCAAACTGACTGTGGTGAGTACACAGCTCTGAGAACAAACACCAATAGCCATGGGGCCACTGCTTGAGTGTGTGAATTACACTGCAATCAACCTGTTAAAATAGAAACAGAAAGAAAAGGTGGCCCTTGGACAAGGTCAAGGACAAGATTGTGGGGATGATGCTGAGGACTGAGATTTAGGAAGGTTCAGCCGGGAAGAGACAGCCTTGTGGCCTAGATCCAAGTTCCAGCTCCAGCACCTCCCCACTGGTGAGACACATCCATCTTCAATTTTTCTCCCAACCTCAGTTTCATCATGAGTGCAGAGGGAATTATAGGGCTGCCAAAATAGCGTTACTGTGAGGAAGAAAATAGTGGCAGGCCCATGCACGCAGCCTTAGCAGGGAACCTGGACCCATAGTGGCATTGTCCTAACATTACCTGTCACCTTCGTCCTCGTTATCATTATCGTTTGTGACAGGAAAAGGTTGTGGATGACTCACTCATCTGAGGAAATCTGTAGAGCTCCAGGAGCCTGGCCATGGGGATGGACACTGCTGAGCATGTGTCTCCAACCAGGGTGGCCCAGGAAGGGCTGACTCATACATGTAGTTGGAGACAAACTCCTCAACCCCTGTGAGAAAGCCCATGGTCTCATGAGGGCTCTGTGCACCAAGTCCCCCTAGGTCTGGATGGAGAAGCCCAGCATGAGGTTGAGCAGCAGGTGGGGATCTCTGCTGATCTCCTCAACTGCAAAGACAAAACTCTGTGCCACCTGATATCCCCACATGGAGGCTCTGAGGGAGAGAGAAGCCCACATGGATTGTTTGTCATAGGTGGGGATATGGCCAGTGATTCTGACCTAAGAGGGGTGATCACATCTGGCCCTACAGACACTGCACAATGCACTGTGCAGGGCAGCATCCATCAGAGCAGCCCAAAGGTGGGAGGCCGAGGAGGGCAGGTCCCAGGGCACCAAGTTTCCATGAGACAGGAGGACTAAGTTCCAAGATCTATCGCATGGCACTATTATTGTGCTTAATAATAATCAATGGCTATGGGGTGGCGCCTGTGGCTCAAAGGAGTAGGGTGCACGCCCCATATGCCAGAGGTGGCGGGTTCAAACCCAGCTCTGGCCAAAAACTGCAAAAAAAGCCCTTTAAAAAAATGGCTATTTTACAATCTCAGAGAGAATAGATTTCAAATGTTTACATCATCAGAATAAGTAATAAGTATATGAAGTGATGGATGTGTTGATCAGCTTGATATGATCATTCCATATTATATTATATATCTATGTCAGAGCTTTAAACTGTCCTCCCAAAATTTACACACTTATTATTCATCAATTAAAAAAGCTAACATGACTATATCAAGGGACTCAAGAATGTGGGGCAATAGGAAGCCCATGCCTTTCTGGTGGGAATGCAATGACTGGTGGATGCAG
Organism: Otolemur garnettii; assembly: GCF_000181295.1. Classification (NCBI taxonomy): domain Eukaryota; kingdom Metazoa; phylum Chordata; class Mammalia; order Primates; family Galagidae; genus Otolemur; species Otolemur garnettii. Next base: position 6,347,403 of record NW_003852486.1, on the reverse strand, counting down.
TTAGTTTGTAAAATGCTTTGGCTATATTTTATTCAAGTAAACACATTCATTCCAATAACAAAAAAAAGACATCAAAAGGACTATGCCAGGAACACCCTTTGTCAAGAAAGACAGGATGGGAAACCCAATACAGAAATGGGGGACAGATGCATGACAGAGGGGATGCCCAGGGGCTGATGACCTCAGGAAGAGATTCATTCATCTACCCACACTTATTCACTCAGCAAACCATTCCCATTGTGTGGCTGGTGCTATCCTAAGCACCAAGGGTTGGCAGTGGCCAATAGAGGCAAGTATCCCTGCCTGACCTCTAGGGTCCCTGCAGACAAAAGAAGGAACTTGTTTCAGATGGAGGAATACAAACAAGAAAGCAGGGAGGAGAGATGTGCCGAGGTCAGACCTGGAAGACAGGATGGCCCTGAGGTCAGCAGCCATTTGAGGCCTCAGAGTAGAGCTCTGGGAGGAGCCCTGGGCCTTTAGGGGATCCCTGACCCCAGGGAGCAGCTCACCTGGAAGAAGCCAGCATGACTGGGGGCTGCGGCAGTGAAGTCGAACAGGGTGACATTGTAGAAGTGGAAGATGGAGAAGCTGCCTCCAACCACCACGTCCCCGAGGTGGTCAAAGTGGGTGATCTTCCCTGGAGCCTGCCAGCCTTTTAGCCCAGAAAAGGCTACCCCAGAGAGAGCCCCTATGAAGGAAGAGCACAGCCATATGCCTGGAAGAGCAGCCCCACAGTAGCCCCTGTGTGGGGTGCTCTTGATGGATGGTGACAGGGGCTTTTACCTGGGACTCACCCTCAATCTGGGAGCTGGGGGCTGGGACACACCTGGAACCTGGCCTGAGCTGAGGCTGGTGGCCTCTAAATCTCAGGGCCATTAGAAGTTGTACTTTCGGCTCCGCGCCCTATAGCTCAACCGGCTAAGGCGCCAGCCACGTACACCTAAGGTGGTGGGTTCGAATCCCCAGCCCGGACCCGCCAAACAACAATGATGGCTGCAACCAAAAAATAGCCGGGCGTTGTGGCGGGCGCCTGTGGTCCCAGCTACTTGGGAGGCGGAGGCAGGAGACTCGCTTGAGCCCAGGAGTTGGAGGTTGCTGTGAGCTGTAATGCCACGGCACTCTACCCAGGGGGACAGCTTGAGGCTCTGTCTCAAAAAAAAAAGAAGTTGTACTTTCTTTTCCTGTGCCTCCCCGGCCAAGGCTGATGCTCTCAGGCCTCCCCTGTAGACCTTGGGGAGGGCCTTGAGTCCTGACTGTCCTCAGGGACCCTGCCAGCCCAGGGCAGCTATGCCAGGGTCCCCAGGCTACTCTGGAGAGAGACCAGGAGGGTCTAGAGGCAGAGAGCCCCTGCCTCATCTGGCAGCAGTAGGAGATGAGACTTCCCCAAAGCCAACATCTCCCACCTCGGTGCCCCCAGGGCCAGGAAAACAGGGCCCCAAGCAGAGACAAAGCCTGTTCATCCCCAGAAGGCAGCTGCAGGGCAGGGCCCAGGCTGAGCTGCAGTCTCTGTGCTCAGCAAGGCTGCCACCTGGGTCCCAGCACAGCCAGGACAGCCAAGTACACACTCCCAGTTTGGCAACAGGAAAAGACACTCCACTAACATTATTAGCCACCAAGGACAGTGAAGGGACAGTACCTGTTCATACCCATTAGGATGGCTGCAAGAACAAATATGAAAAACAGCATGTGTGGGTGAGGATATGGAGAGATGGGGCCTTGCACATTGCAGTGGGAACTTAAGATGGAGTAGTGATCTGGAAACTGCCTGGTTGTTGCTCAGTCACTACAGAGTCCACCAGTTCAAGTCCTCAGTACACCCACAGGAGAAATAATGACCTACAGCCATACACATATGTATAGACGTATCACTCAATAGAGACAGAAGGGGGAATGACCTGAAATCCCACCCATGAGTGGGTGGAATGTGGTCTCTGTCACACAAAAGCACAATGTCTGACCACACTTCAGAGTGGCTGAGCCTTGAGAGCAGCCAGGAAGCCATATATTGTGTGACTGCAGCCACATGAACATCCAGAACAGGTAAATTCATCCACCAATACAATTCCTATCTCCATTATCTTAGGAAGTGACTGCCAGGAATTGGGGAAAGGAGGGACAGGGGGAGTGACTGCTAATGGGCACAGGTGTCTTTTTGGAGTGATGGGAATGTGGTGGAACTATAAGAGGAGAGAACCTCACCCCTCTCCCTTAGCTGTAAAAGTTACTTAGTGATCTAACTAGTTATGGGTCAGTCACCTCAGCTAGTCCTCCCATGAAGGCCATCACAACCCTAGTCTGAAAGAAAAAACACCTGATGTGCAGCTGGGGAAAGTAGCAGATTCTTCAGCTAGATATCAGAAGGCAGACAACATATAGGGAAAGACAATAACTCTGAGAAGAGTGTGAGAACTGCAGGAAGTTCTCTCAAAGCAAGGTAGGCTATAAGGACCATGTCCCTGTCTTCCTGGGATTCTGAATCTTGTAAATAAAGAATAAAACTTTAACCCACAAGAGTGTTTGGCTCTTGTTCTGCTTTTGGCACCCCATTACAGAATTAGATAGTGGTGGTGCTTTCACAATGTTGGGAATATACTAATATTCTCAACTGTGTGCTTTAAAGAGTGAATTTAAGGGTATGGGGATTAAAATAATGCTCTTATTTTTAAAAAGAGGTAAAGAGAAGGAATCAGACTAAGGGGGGACATTCTAGAGCTTATCGCTTTGTAGAAAAATGTAGAACTGGCCTCTGGGGGCACCTCTGGGATTGCTAAGCATCTGCTCCATGTTCCTGTAGCTTGCCCCACACCCAACCCATTAGTATATGAGGAGGAAATGACTGTCTACCTCAGAAGTGGAAAAGGTAGCCCACAGAGGTGCTTGGTGTGGCTGCAGAGGGCATTATTTAGAGGAGGTTGAGGCAAGAGAATTGCTTGAGCCCAAGAGTTTGAGGTTGCTGTGAGCTGTGATGCCATAGCACTTGGTTGCCATACCCAGGGCAACTAAGTGAGACTATCTCAAAAACAAAACAAAGAAACAAAAATTATTTATATGGCTTGGCACCTGTGGTTACGCATCAGTGGTTATGCATCAGCCACATACACCGAGGCTGGTGGGTTTGAACCCAGCCCAGGCCAGCTAAACAACAATGACAACTGCAACAAAAAATAGCTGGGCATTGTAGCGGGTGCCTGTAGTCCCAGCTACTTGGGAGGCTGAGGCAAGAGAATCACTTGAGCCTGGGAGTTGGAGGTTGCTGTGAGCTGTAACGGGGCACTCTACCAAGGGTGACATAGTGAGACTCTGTCTTAAAAAGGGGGGGGGGCAGAGACTGAGGCAAGAAAATAGCTTAAGCCCAAAAGTTTGAAGTTGCTGTGAGCTGTGATGCCATGGCACTCTACCCAGGGCGACAGCTTGAGTCTCTGTCTTAAAAAAAAAAAA
>NW_003852486.1:6341826-6343643 GCF_000181295.1 Otolemur garnettii | reverse complement strand
GCACTCTACTGAGGGCGACTAAGTGACACTCTTTCTCAAAAATAAATAAATAAATAAATAAATATAACTTATTTTAAATACACTGAAGACGGGATATGTTGATCCTTAAAAGGTATTCTGTGTTTTTCTAGAATTTACATTTAACTGAGCTTTTCTTTCTTTCTTTTTTTTTTTTTTTTTACAAAATCTGGCCACTGTATTATGGGACATATTTACACTGAGAACGACTTATACTCGTATTTACGTTAAAATGTTTTAAAAATACTCCAAGCATAAAAGACAATAATACTAAAAATCACACGTGTATTCATTGTTAGCCACATATAAGTCTAACTGGGCATCTTGTAGCTTGCTAACTCTGACACTAGACATATTTACCTCCAACAGGTTTAACATACTAGCTCGATACAGGCGTAGAGCAAAGAGTAGAACGTTGGCCGCCCCATCCCCGCCCTCGCCGCAGGAAGTCTCCCTGCGCACTCCCTGCATTCTCTCGGGGAAGTGCTCTGGGAGGTGCGACACCTTGCCAGGGTGACCTAGGCTCCTGTGGAGTCCTCGGAGGGCGGCGGGGCGCACTCTGTGCGGCCTCCGATTGGCCCCGGTGATTCCTGCGTCACCAACTCGCCCAGCTGAGTCCTGCGGCACATGCCGTGGCGGCTGCGGCCCGCGGGCCCCAGCAAACCAATGGCAGGCGCCGCGGCGCGCGGGGCCGGGAGGGCGCGTTGCCCGCCGAGGGTGTCCGTGACGGAGCAGCCCAGGCCCGAGTGCTGCCCGCGCGCGTTAAGTCCGCCACCAGCGTGTCCGTCGGGCCAGCGGACCCCAAGGAGGCGCAAGCGCCAAGTCAGGAGCTACCAGGGTCGCGTTAGCCGAAGGGCGTGAGGATAGGAATTCGGGCGGGTCAGGGGTCGCGCCCGAGGCCAGCCGCAGGGTCTGGTTGGAATCCGGGATCCGTCGTCCGTCCCGAGGTCGCCAGGAAACGAGGTGGGGAGGCCAGAGGCCCAGCGGGGCCCGAGGTGCCGCGGGGTAGGTCAGTGCGGACAGGGAGTTGGCCACCCCTTTCCGCAGGGCCCTCGGCGTCCCCTTGTCTGGCGGGGCAGAAGGACCCCCAGCCGCCTTCCTCTGTCCACACCAGACCACACTCTTTCGATCCAAGGTTTCCCCTGCCTTCCCCTTAGCGGACCAGCAGCCCCCGACCCATTCCCTGCAAACCAGTCCCCCACCACACCTTCAGCTCCGGACTCTTCTTACCTGTTACCCACCCATCCACACATCTTCCACCTTCCAGCAGCCCCTAACCGGTAGCCGTCCCCCGGACCAGCAGCCCCTGACCCATACACCTCCACCCTCTGCGGCTGTAGCCTCCATTCTCCCCATACCCCCATCCCTCATACCTGTTACCAGAGGCGTTCAGCAGCCCCGGACCAGTAGCCCATTCCTTGACTTGCAGCCCCCACCACCCCCAACCGGGCCTCTGTCCCTAATCCAACTCCCACCCAGCCTTCAGTTCCTTGTTTTGTTTTTCTTTTTTAGACAGAGTCTCAAGCTGTCGCCCTGGGTAGAGTGCTGTGGTGTCATTGCTCCCAGCAACCTCCAACTCTCGGGCTCAAGTGATCCTCTTCTTTTTTTTTTTTGAGACAGAGCCTCAAGCTGTCCCCCTGGGTAGAGTGCCGTGGCATCACAGCTCACAGCAACCTCCAACTCCTGGGTTTAAGCGATTTTCTTGTCTCAGCCTCCCAAGTAGCTGGGACTACAGGCACCCGCCACAATGCCCGGCCATTTTTTCGTTGCAGTTGTTAAACTGGCCCAGGCCGGGCTCA
>NW_003852486.1:6340599-6341712 GCF_000181295.1 Otolemur garnettii | reverse complement strand
CTCAGACTGGTCTTGAACTCATGAGCTCAAGCCATCCTCCTGCCTCTGCCTCCCACAGTGCTATGATTACAGGCATGAGCCACATGGGCCTTCAGTTCTAGACCCATCCCTACCACTGGGACCAGCATCTCCCCACCCGTCCCCCCTACCTGGACCAGCTGCTCTGACCCTTCCCCATGAGCCTCATCATTCCGGTACTGGGCGTATAGCCCTGTATCCATGTCCCCCAAGGCCAGAGCCCGGGTGCCCTTACCTGTCCCCTACCAGGTTGCAGGCCCCAGGGAACCACAGTCATCACCCTTCCCTGCCTGCAGCTCCCTAAGCTTTATTTAATTATGGTGTTTCCTTGTGTGTCCCCCTAAGCTCCCAAACACTGCTGGACCCCTACCCCCTGTAACCTCCCCATCTCAGTTCACTTATTTCTGCAATGAATATATCTACCATTTCTCTAAGCATTCAGGGTTGCCCCTCCCTCCAATTGAATTTGGGGCCTGGGCTAAGATTTCTGCCCACCTTGGTGAATTTGGCCCTTGCACAGGGTATTGAGCCCTGCAAGTGACACTCAGACACACATACACACTCCCATCAATCCCAGTCCCTCCCAAAATACGCCTCTAGGACCCAGGGGCAACAGCATCATCTTCTAAGTGGTCCCAGATCCTACATCCCAAATCCTAAGCTACGTGGACGTTAGTCCTCCTCCATCAGACCGGGACCCTTCTAGCCCAGGTACCCCCACAATGGCCCAGGGTTCTCACACAAAGACCCCAGATACACCGATAGACCCTGGTGCCTTCAGCTAAGAGAGTCACTTCACTTCAGTCCCCCCTGAATTTAGCCTTTCCCAGCTAGACCTCACCCCCAGGACCATGAGCTAGCAAGCAATGGTGATCCAGTTGCAGCTCTCCCCTCTGGAACCTGCCTGATCTCACTTCCCTGAGCACCTGAGAGAATGAGCTCTGGGGCTCTAGGGCAGAGAGCACTCTGTGCACCTGTTGGGCCTTGATATGGGCCCTTTTTCCTTTTCCAAAAATACATATTTAAAAGTGTTCGTACAGGCTCAGCACCAGTGGCTCAAGTGGCTAAGGTGCCAGCGATGTATACCTAAGGTGG
>NW_003852486.1:6336985-6339997 GCF_000181295.1 Otolemur garnettii | reverse complement strand
AGATAAAGAATATACATTCTTCTCATCACCCCATGGAACATTCTCCAAAATTGATCATATCCTAGGACACAAAACAAACCTCAACAGAATCAAAAAAATTGAAATTTTACCTTGTATTTTCTCAGACCACAAGGCACTAGAGGTGGAGCTCAACACCAACAAAAGCGTTCAACCCCACACTAAGGCATACAAATTAAACAACCTTATGCTGAATGACAGTTGGGTGCAGGAAGAAATAAAAAAGGAAACCATTAACTTCCTTGAGCATAACAACAATGAAGACACAAGCTACTAAAACCTGTGGGATACAGCAAAAGCAGTCCTGAGAGGAAATTTATGCCATTTAGATGCCTACACTTGAAAAACAGAAAGAAAGCAGATCAACATACTCACAAACCAACTTATAGAATTGGAAAAAGAGGAATAATCTAACCCTAAACCTGGCAGAAGAAAAGAAATAACCAAAATTAAATCAGAAATTAATGAAATTGAGAACAACAAAGTCCTTCAGAAAATTAATGAAACAAAAGTTGGTTTTTTAAAAAAATAAATAAAATAGATAAACTTTTGGCCAGTCTAACTAGAAACAGAAAAGTAAAATCTCTAGTAACCTCTATCAGAAACAATAAAGGGGAGATAAGAACTAATGCTACAGAGTTAGTTCTTTTCCCCTGCCAGAAGCTCTGGTGCCTTTTTACTTCTTCTGTATACCTTTCTAAATTCTAGTAAAAACCATGTCTTGCCACTGATCTGTGGTCTGTGGGTTCATTCTTTGAATCCCCAAGACCAAGGACCTACTGAAGAGCGAAAGTCCAATATCATACTTGGGGGCATTGTCCGGCATTGAAGATCTGTGATGAGGAAAGAAAGTCTATAGAGTGGAAGCTGTCTAAGAATTGAAATTGCAGCCATGTCCTACCCATTGGTAGAATCTACCAATGGTTGACAAGTCTGGCAGAGAGAACATCTGAAATCTGGACATTTATCCGGTCTGCCGGGTGTTTTTGCCACTGCTGCCTGTCCTGCTTAGCAGCCGACTCCTCCTGGGTCCTGCAGTCCAGCCTTCCAATGGTCTGAGGGATAGTGAACTGGTCCCCTGTTTAAAAAGTTTGAGGACAGGGCAGAGGCAAGATGGCAGACTGCACCAGCTTTTTACAGAGGCTCCTGTCCAGAAGAAGACTTAAAGGACAGAAGTTCAGCAATGGAGCTGATGGTTTGGAGCAGAGCCAAGAGAGAAGATTGAAGAATGCACTTCAATCTTGCTGAGGCAAGCTGCAACCCCAAAAATACAATCAAAAGGTACAAAATTCACCACTTAGCAGATGAGAGTCCCCTCCCCCACGAGAAGGGCTTGCAGTTTACTCCATACAAACAAGTGAGCAGCGTTCAAACATCCTCCCACTCTATCCTATGGTTGAGACCCCCTAAAAACTGGACTTCCTACCCCTACTGGTGTGCCACAGCATCCTCCTGCCAGGCATAAAACTGTAAAACTATATAAAACTGCATATATTCCCTACCTGCAACTCTGAACTCTGAGGATTCCCCCCTACTCTCACCCTGAGGTCTGGAGGTTTGTCACCCATGCAGTCCAGAATCTTGGGCATTTCCTTGAGAGGAGTGGAGGGGGAAAGGGCTGGTGCTGCTCTGTGCTGACTCTGTGGCATGGAAGTGAGGAGAAGAGCCTTGGCTTGGAGGAAGCCATATAGGAGCTGTAGTGTCCTGAGCTGTGGGAGATGCTCACATCCCTGATGCCATTCCAGATAGGCACGCCCTGTCTCTCTGGACAACCAGAGGTTCCAGGCAGCAGCCACTGGCTGAACAAACTTGGGAAGTTGTGAGTGAAGAGACCATTAGCACCTAGCCCTCAGGGGAATATAGCTGAGACAAAGGCAGTGGGCAGGCAGAGGCTGGAATTGACACCTGAGTATAAACCATAATAGCTTGCTGCCCAGTTGAGTTTCTTATCAGCTCTAGCAGCCTCTGACTTGCAGAGGAATTTGGCCGGGACAGAAGGCATGGGGCTGGAACTGAGTGAACTTCCCCAGCCTAAATTCTTCCCCTGCCCCAGACTCAGATTGCCTGGTGAATCTGGGGAGCAGTTCCTTACTGTAGTGAACTGGGTTATAGCCCTGTGGGATTACCAGTGACTGGGTGCAACGTGGGGAAGAAGGTACCAACCTTCCCAGACTAATTCATTTGCTGGGTGGGTCCTTTTGCCCTCATGGAGCACTGGAGCAAGTTATATCTGAGCTGCCAGCAGATCCTTCTTATGTAGTTGCTGGAGACATTTGAACTCTCCTACCTGAGACTGGTGCTGACTGGGATAACTGATTTGGATGCCTTGAACCGGGCAATCACCCAAGGACTATCCAAAGTGGCACCCTGGGTTCATGGTTGAGGGAAGGTTTGATTTTCCTTGCCCAGTTGTTGTTTGTGGGGGGTGGGGCAACTTAATTGCTGGTGTTTCTCCACAGCTGAGACTTCAACCAAGAGCTGATTCACTAGGGTAGGACAGAGACCAGCTGAAAATAAGACAGAGCCACTTAGCCCTACCACACCAAGCAGGTCCCCAGTCTCTCAGGCCATAACACTGTACGGGTCCTTGACAAAGCTCAAGGGGAAAAGCCAAATGGGGTAAAATAATCATGGGGTAGAATCAGCAGAAAAGCTCTGGTAATACGAATAAGCAGAGTAGATCAACCCCCTCCAAGAAAGGATGTGGCTGGTAATATGAATAACAAGAGTAGGTCAACCCCCCTGAGAAAGGATGTGGCAGACGAAGTTGAAGATCCTCTTTATAAACAGATGGCCAAGATGTCAGAAATCGGATTCAGAATTTGGATTGCAAATAAGATTAATAGAATAGAGGCAAAGATAGAATTAGAAATTCAAAGAGCATTCCAAAAGTTCACTCAATAATTCAACAAATTCGGGCTCGGCGCCTGTGGCTCAAGAGGCTAAGGCGCCAGCCACATACACCTAAGGTGGCGGGTTCGAATCCCCAGCCCG
>NW_003852486.1:6328677-6330822 GCF_000181295.1 Otolemur garnettii | reverse complement strand
ACTAATGAATATAGATGCAAAAATTCTCAACACAATCTTAGCCAATAGATTACAGCTTATCATCAAACAAGTCATACAACATGATCAAGTAGGTTTCATCCCAGGGATGCAAGGCTGGTTTAACATACACAAGTCCATAAACATTATTCACTGTATCAACAGAAGCAAAAACAAAGGCCACATGATACTCTCAATAGATGCAGAAAAAGCATTCGATAAAATCCAGCATCCTTTTCTAATCAGAACACTGAAGAGTATAGGCATAGGTGGTACAGTTCTTAAACTGATCCAAGCTATCTGTAACAAACCCACAGCTAATATCTTACTGAATGGAGTAAAACTGAAAGCTTTTCCACTTAGAACTGGAACCAGACAAGGTTGCCCTCTGTCACCATTACTATTCAACACAGTGCTGGAAGTTCTAGTCAACACAAGTAGGCAAGACAAGGAAATCAAAGGCATCCAAATGGGAGCTGAGGAGGTTAAACTCTCCCTCTTTGCTAACAATATGATCGTATACTTAGAGAACTCCAAGGACTCAATCACAAGACTTCTGGAAGTCATCAAAAAATACAGTAATGTCTCAGGATATAAAATCAATGTCCACAAATCAGTATCCTTTGTATATGCCAATAACAGTCAAGATGAGAGGCTAATTAAGGCCACAACTCCCTTCACCATCACTTCAGAGAAGATGAAATACCTGGGAATATACCTAACAAAGGAGGTGAAGGACCTCTACAAAGAAAATTAAGAAACCCTAAGAAAGGAAATAGCAGGGGATATTAACAAATGGAAGAACATACCATGCTCATGGCTGGGAAGAATCAACATTGTTAAAATGTCTACACTTCCCAAAGCAATCTACTGATTTAATGCCATCCCTATTAAAATACCAACATCATACTTTCAAGACTTGGAAAAAATGATTCTCCGTTTTGTATGGAACCAAAAAACCCCCCTGTATAGCTAAGGCAGTTGTTAGTAATAAAAAGAAAGCTAGGGGCATCAGCATACCAGATTTTAGGCTGTACTACAAGGTCATAGTGGTCAAGACTGCATGGTACTGGCTCAAAAATAGTGACATAGACATTTGGAATCGAATAGAAAACCAGGAAATGAAACTAACATCTTACAATGACCTGATCTTTGATAAACCAGACAAGAACACACACTGGGGGAAAGACTCTCTATTCAATAAATGGTGCTGGGAGAACTAGATATCCACTTGTAAAAGACTGAAACTGAACCCACAACTTTGTCCACTCACAAAAATTGATTCAAGATGAATAAAGGACTTAAATTTAAGGCATGAAACAATAAAAATCCTCAAAGAAAGCATAGGAAAAACACTGGAAGTTGGCCTGGGGAAAGATTTTATGGAGAAGACTGCTATGGCAATTGCAACAACAAAAAATGAACAAATGGGACTTAATTAAACTGAAAAGCTTCTGTACAGCTAAAGAGACAACAACTAAAACAAATAGACAACTTACACAATGGCAAAGGATATTTGCATATTTTGAATCATACAAAAGCTTGATAACTAGGATCTATAGATAACTCAAATTAATACACGTGAAAAAAGCCAACAATCCCACATATCAATGTGGAAGAGAGATGAATAGAACCTTCCCTAAAGAAGACAGATGAATGGCTAGCAAACATGAAAAATGCTCATCATTTCTAATTATTAGAGAAATGCAAATCAAAACCACCCTGAGATATCATCTAACCCCACCGAGAATGGTCCACTTCACAAAATCTCAAAACTGCAGATGCTCGTGTGGATGTGGGGAGAAAGGAATACTTCTGCACTGCTGGTGGGACTGAAAACTTCCAAACTTTTTGGAAGGAAGTATGGAGAAACCTCAAAGAACTCAACCTAGACCTCCCATTTGATCCTGCAGTCCCATTACTGGGCATCTACTCAGAAGGAAAAAAATCCTTTTATCATAAGTACACGTGCACTAGACTGTTTATCGCAGCTCAATTTACAATCGCCAAAATGTGGAAACAGCCTAAATGCCCCCCAACCCAGGAAGGGATTAACAAGCTGTGGTATATGTATAGCATGGAATACTATTCAGCCATTTAAAAAATATAGGCTTTAGCTGGGCATTGTTGCGGGTGCCTGTAGTCCCA
>NW_003852486.1:6327069-6328238 GCF_000181295.1 Otolemur garnettii | reverse complement strand
AAAGAAAGAAAAAAATGTAGACTTTACAGCCTTTGTATTAATGTGGATGGAAGTGGAATACATTATTCTTAGTAAAGCATCACTTTACTTGGAGAATGGAGAAAGAATGGAGAAACTTGAATCCTATGTATTCGATTTTGATACAATGAATGACAATTAATGACACAGTGGAGGGTGAGGGAAGGGGAGGGCAGAGAGAGAGAGAAGGAGAGAGGGGGTGGGGAAAGGAAGAGCAGAGAGAGGGAAGGAAGGAGGGGGTGGGGTCTCGGTGTGTGACACAACATTTGGGGGCAAGGCACAATTGTAAGAGGGACTTTATCTTACAAATGCAATCAGTGTAACCTGGTTTCTTCTACCATCAATGAATCCCCAACAACAACAACAAAAAACAGAACTTAGAAAAAAAGAAGGCATATCATGTCTAACTACTATTACTCTTTCCTGATAACAAAGTCATTTTGAACGTGAATGAGATTTTGAACAATGGAGCATGATAAAAAACAAAATGATTAGTTAAATCATAGGTTGGTATTTCTAAAGTTGGATGTAACCAATCAATATGACCTAATAGTTTTGGAAATCATTTAAAGTAGATAAGGAATCTAACCTAAGATTAACGTGTTGTGGGAGAATTTGTGTTTGAGTCAATTTGTATCCTGAATAATTATAGGGGGATTTAGTTTGAAATTTTTCTGGAGCAATTTGAAAAACCATAAGATTTTAGGTTAAGTACAGCTTATTTAAATATGTCTTGCAAAACAGCTAAACTTTGGTGTGCAAATAAAATATCATCCATATAATGAATGATGTAGGCTGTAGGATATTTTTTTCTAATGGGCTGTAATGGCTGACACAAAGTAGGACTATTCAATATACCTTGTGGCAGAACTTTCCACTGAAAGTACTGATAGGGTCTTCATTGATTACAGGGAGATAAAGAAAAGGCAAAATGTGGTTGGCCCTCAGGATGCAAGTATATACTGAAAAAACAATCTTTTAAGTCAATAACATACAAATATCAATTGGAAGGGATCATGGAGTGTAAAGGAAGTCCTTGTTGCAGGGGAACAATAGTTTCATTAACTTTGCTCAGTTTTCATTAACTGAGCATTCTCCATTTGCCTGATTTCTTTTTCTTTTTCTTTCTTTCTTTCTTTTTTTTTTTTTTT
>NW_003852486.1:6316329-6326330 GCF_000181295.1 Otolemur garnettii | reverse complement strand
GATTCAAACCCACCACCTTAGGTGTATGTGGCTGGCGCCTTAGCCACTTGAGCCACAGGCGCCAAGCCACAGTTTTCCATTGTTGAAGTAAATGTTGACCCCACAAGTTAATATCAATATCAGCTATGTATGGTTGAATTTGAGCATTTTGATTATCTGGCCCTAAGCAAGGTAAAGGTAATATACTTTGAATGACTGAATTTAAATTTCCTATGCCTGTAAAAGTAACATCGACTATCTGTTTCGGCCACTCCTTGGGCCACAGATTCAAAGCCATGACTGAAATATCTGTGCCAGTATCTAACAGGCTAGTAAAGGATTTATCCTTCAAAGTGAGTGTTAATTGAGGCCTATTCTTATCAATAGATGTTTGCCAAAAAATACTGTTTGTACTGCTGAGACTACCAGTACATTTTTTACTAGTACTTTGTAATTTAACATGAAGCAGGAGCAGCAATTGGGCAATATTTTGTCCTGCTAAAATTTGAATTGGTTGGTTTACCGAAATCATGATCTGTATTTCCTGTAAGAAGTCACTATCAATAACACTCGTGTGGACAAACATTCCATAAGATGTTAAACTACTTTTTCCTAACAATAACCCAACAGTGTCTGGGGGAATATGATCACATATTCCTGTTTTTAATTTCTTTACTCCCATGTTGGAAAGCAAAAGAACATCATCACATGCTGGTAAATCTAAAGTGACACTACCTGGGGTGGCGTGTAAAAGAGATTGGATGGGCTTAAGTTGCTGGTGAGTGGGTAGGTCTCCAGTCCTTTATGCTTTGCCTGCAGACCCTGAGCTGGGCCCTACTGACAGTTTCCCTGCTGTAAAATGTTCCATTATTATTAAATTGAAAACGGCACTCATTTGCCCAATGAAGCCCTTTTTTACACCAGGGGGCATACACCAGGGGGTTTATGGCCTCCTTGTATCTTTTGATTATTGGACAAGAAAAATATTTTTACTATTGGTATTATGATTGCTATTTCTTTTCTGACACTCTCTTCTCATATGGCCTAGCTTTCCAGAATTATGGCATTTAACAAGTTTTGTTTTGAACCCTTCTTTTAAAGCAGCTATAAGAAGATTAGTCTTATAGACTTCAGTTCCTATGTCAGCACGTGGTCGTATGTATTCCTGTAAGGGAGCATTTTGTGCTCTCAGAGGATGTAAAGCCTTTTGACACTCAGAGTTAGCATTCTCAAATGCTAAGGTTTGAAAAGGCATGTCTTGGCGCTTGAGCCCAGGAGTTGGAGGTTGTTGTGAGCTGTGATGCCATGGCACTCTACCCAGGGGGATAGCTTGAGGCCCCGTCTCAAAAAGAAAAAAAAAGAAAAAGCATGTCTTTGAGCTTCAGCTGAGCCATGGCCTTATTGACTGAAGTTTTCAATCGAGCTAAAAAGTCAGTATAAGGTTCATTTTCTGACTGCATTATATTAATGAAAGATTTTGGGATATCTCTAGGAGCCTGAACTTTTTCCCAGGCTCAAAGACAGCATAGCCTTCTTTGCACTATAGCTGTGTCATTGTACTGGATTTGTCTCAGAACCCCTAGCCATTGACCACACCCAGCTGTTCCAACGTTATAGGAATTCCTCTCTGCTGGTTCTGGCAACTCATCAGGTCAGCCTCCTCCTTCCACCAAGTTTTTTGCTTTTTGTTTTTTGACACAGAGCCTCAAGCTGTCCCCCTGGTTAGAGTGCTGTGGCATCATAGCTCACAGCAACCTCCAACTCCTGGGCTCAAGTGAGTCTCCTGCCTCCGCCTCCCAAGTGGCTGGGACCACAGGCGCCCACCACAACACCTGGGTATTTTTTGGTCGCAGCCATCATTGTTTGATGGGCCTAGGCTGAATTTGAACCCGCCACCTTAGGTGTATGTGGCTGGTGCCTTAGCTACTTGAGCTACAGGCACCAAGCCCTTCCATCAAGTTTTAAACTGCAAATATTGTTCAAATTAGAAAATAGTTTTGGCTATCATCTCCCAGTCATAAGGAATAAGTCACTGTTCTTGTGCAAGTCCCTGTAATATACTTCTAGAAAATGGGGACTGCATGCCATACTGTGTTACAGCCTGTTTTAAATCTTTTAGAATCCCAAAAGTAATCATATGGTGATCAAAGCATTGGCCCCCTTGAGGGTACTCCAGACTAGGAGGAATATTAGTAACTGTGACTGGGAAAAGCCCTACAGTATCCTCAAAAGTAAAGTCACCAGTCTTGCACCCCTCTAAGAAAGCCTTTATAACAGAAGATTCAGGTGGATTATCTACATAGGGAGGCACTGAGGGCAATGTTGAGTGATCTATGTTAGCATTTTTAACTATGAGACTATTCAACTGGTCTTCTGTTTGATCTGAGCTGCCATAATGATCATTGAGGTATTTTCTTGCTTATTCATATTCGTATCACATACTTCCTCCTCTAAAGAAGAGCCAGAAAAACTCTCATAGGCTTTTTGTTCCCTATTCTCCTCAGAAGACCAGAACTAGAAGACCAGTTCAGGTTCTAATGGAACATTACTATCCATAGCATATTCTTATATGATTTTTGTTCCTTATTCTCTTCAGAAGACCTGAACTAGAAGACCAGTTCAGGTTCTAACTGAACATTACTATCCATAGCATATTCTTATATGATTTTTGTTTCTTATTCTCTTCAGAAGACCTGAACTAGAAGACCAGTTCAGGTTCTAACTGAACATTACTATCCTCCTCAATTTCAAATTGTGTTTGAACATCACCTTCTTCCCCAGTTTCTTTTTTTTTTAGGTTTATTTTTATTTTATTTTATTTTTTTTGAGACAGAGCCTCAAGCTGTCACCCTGGGTAGGGTTCTGTGACATCACAGCTCACAGCAACCTCCAACTCCTGGGCTCAAGTGATTCTCCTGCCTCCACCTCCCAAGTAACTGGGACTACAGGTGCCCGCCACAACTCCTGGCTATTTTTTGGTCACAGCGATCATTGTTGTTTGGCGGCCGGGCTGGATTCGAACCTGCCAGCTCAGGTATATGTGGCTGGAGCCTTAGCTGCTTGAGCCACAGGTGCTGAGCCATCTTCCCCAGTTTCTAATTCTCGCAACTCCCCAAACAGAAAGTTACTCATTGTTTTCCTGAAATCTCTTTGTTTATTATTTACCAAAGGCCCCACTTATTCCAAGTGGAGTTCCTTTGTTTCTAGTTTGGCTAAAGCTTATGCCAAGTGGCATTCCCCTTTGGAATGCTCTCTTGTTGTCTACCAAAGGTTTCACTTACTTCCAACTGTCTTTCCCCCCCTTCTGTCTGCGTCCAAAAATCCTGCCGACTGCACCAAATGTCACCACCAGGGATGCTACGCCTCCTGATGCTGCACAAAAGAACCAAGCAGGATATGGATTGAAGTGCTAGCTTGCAAGAGGTAGGCTAACCAGGGGTGCAGGAGAGCCCTGTGCCCCCTCCAAAATGGCTATTTATTAAGGTGATACACAACAGGTGTGGAGCGTTAAAGTAATGACATATGAGGGCTACATGCGTAAGGATTGCCACTTGCTCTTTCCTCATGTGTTCTTTCCCCACAGCCCCCATGAAGGAGCACCAAGCATCAATGTTCAACACCTGCTTACTAACGAGTGACTGATCTTATCTCATTCTGGAACACTGAGTTACTTGGGGGACAGCCCCTAAGTCACAAAACATCTCTAGGCTTGCCAGGAGACTGTCCTGTTCTCAGTGTTTCCTTTTAATGTGATAAGAATCAGTAACTGTCCTTGCAAACATGGTGTCCATTCGTCTACACCGAGCCCCATATACTTCCTTTGATCACATTATGGTATCACGTATTTGCACAGTTAAACATTCTCATCAAATGGTTGGGGGGGGTAATTGACCCCACCAAATTCAACTGTTGGGTCTTTTTTTTTTTTTGAGGCAGAATTTCATGCTGTCGCCCTGGGTAGAGTGCCATGGCGTCATAGCTCACAGCAACCTCCAACTCTTGGGCTTAAGCTCTATTTTTAGTAGAGACAGAGTCTTGCTTTTGCTCAGGCTGGTCTCGAACTCGTGAGTTCAAGCTATCCACCTGCATCAGCCTCCCTGAGTGCTAGGATTACAGATGTGAGCCACTGCACCCAGCCTGTTGGGCACTTTTGTAGTCAATCTCAAAGCCTGAGTCTAGCATGCAAAATTCCAGAATATATATATATATATATATAATTTTTTTTTGAGACAGAGTCTCACCATGTCACCCTCAGTACAGTGCCATGGCACCACAGCTCATAGCAAACTCAAACTCTTGGGCTTAAGTGATTCTCTTGCCTCAGCCTCCCAAGTAGCTGGGACTACAGACACCCACAACACCCAGCTATTTTTTGTTTAGCAGGTCCTAGCTGGGTTTGAGCCCACTGAGCATATGGGTCCCCAACCTTTAGGTCAAATTTGTGTGGAACTCAAGACTCCTGATGCATAGCCCATATATAGTAACAATAATAATAAAAATAATAATACCATAATTGCTCATAAGTGGTAATAATAATGCCAACAACATTTATTAAAAGAGGAAAAATAAAAAGACTTGAGTATAGGCTCATCACTTGTAGTATGGTGGTTAGGGTGCCAGCCACATACACTGAGGCTGGTGCATTCGAGACTTGAGTATATACACAAAAGTGATTTCTTCAGCCCAATACAAATGGCAGCATATTGCTACTTTATTTATTTATTTTTTCTGAGATTGAGTCTCACTTTGTCACTCTTGCTAGAGTGCTGTAGCATCATAGTTCACAGCAACTTCAGTCTCCAGGGCTCAAGCAGGTCTCTTGCCTCAGCCTCCTGAGTTGCTGGAACTACAGGCACCCACCACAATGTCCAGCTATTTTTAAAGATGGGGGTTGGGGGGCGTGTCTTGCTCTTGCTTAGACTGGTCTTGAACTTGTGAGCTCAGTTGATCCATTTACCTTGGACTCCCAGAGTGCCGACATTACAGGTTTGAGCCACTGTGCCCAGCCACCAATGCAGATCTAGAGCCAATCATATCTTGCCAATATCATTTTCAAGTCCCTACTTGTCTATTTCCACTGTTGCCCATAAGTATCCTATAAAATTGTAACCACAGTTACCAGAATAGTCACCACTTTGCTGAAGTGGCTGCCGAGAGATGGGTTGGGAGCCCTAGTTCTGTTGGTTGTTGGTCTGATGATGCTTGGGAATCAGGTTGGTTGTACCCATCTGCCTTTCTCTTGCCTCCTACATAACCCCACAATTGCTCTGAGATCCACAGGAATCACGGCCTCTCTGCCATTGTGCAGGACCCCCTCTGCCACCCCTGGAGACTCTTGGTGGTTCCAAAGGTGCCCCCCTCTGTGAATAGCCAGCTCTACTTGGAGCTGGTGATGCTCCCTGCCCCCTTGGTGGTGGTGGTGGAGCACCTCACCCTCCCCTTCCTCCTCCTCTTCTTCTTACTGTGTAGCCATGATCATAGCCGTAGTAGGAATCTTCATAGCCTCCACGATAGTCATAACCATAGTAATCATCATAGTAATCTTCATAGCTGTAATAATCTGGAGGGTAACCATATCCACCTCTGCCCCCAGCATGACCCTGACCTCTAATTGGAGGTGTCATTGAAGGAGGAGGGTGGTAGTAATAATCTTCATATGCAGTGCTTCTGGAGGCCTGTCTAGCAGGTTGTCATTGTTTCCTTTTCTTCTCTAGTGGCTTGGGTAAGACTATTTATTCCCCCTTCTATTTCTTTGCCCTTAATTTCATCCATAGCCTTAACAGCTGCTCCTCTGTCTTTGAAATAAACAAATGCATAATCTTTTAACTTCTTCACTCTTTCAAGTTTTTCAAATTCAGAAAATGATTTTTCCAGTATTTCTTCTGTCACTGTAGTAGCCAAGTTTCTCACAAATAAGACTTTCTTTCACCTTAACCATTACTTCTGTATCAGGTCCTTCCATGGGATCAGCCCATTCAACTGTAACTACATTTCTGCACACCTCCACTTTTCCACTCATCAGCTGGCATCTGGCTTGTGCTGCTGACTTCTGATTCTCATATTCAAGGAAGCAGAACTCCAGATTCTTTTTAGTCATGGGGTTGATGGTAGAGAATAACATCCTTCAAACCTTCTGTTAAACCTATGACTTTACTGAATTCTTTCAAAAAAATTTTTAGTCTTATTCTTTGGAATGGATCCAATAAAAAGTCTGTCATTTGCCACAGAACTGCATACTCCAAGGTGTTTACCAGGGCGAATTTCATAGCTGTCACACAGTTTAACAGCTTCCTTTCCACAGAAGGTGATGAAAGCATATCCTCTGTTCTGACTAGACAGTGGATCTATCAAAAGATGAAGATCCCAAATGGGACCGGCCTTCTCAAAAAGGGGCACCAACTCATCCTCATATAAATTGCTTGGTATTTTACCTGTAAAGACCTCTGTTCCAATTCTGGGTTGTACACCAGAGTATATACTGTCTGGTCAAGGACTACCATACTTCCTCTGTCCTGTGGTTACATCCAGAGTATAACCAGTCTTCTCAAGCAAGGCCTTGATCTTTGCTTCATCAGGTGCTTTTGTGGACTCTTGCACCTTGCTCTCCCAAAACACAATGCCTTTGGGGACTCTGGTGCTAAACTATTTGTAGACAACCTGCTTCTGAGTCAGGGCTTCATAGGTAGAGAGCAGCTCCCTCACTGCTCTATTCAAAATGGACATAAGGGTTGGTAAAATAAGACAAAAATGATAAAAGAAATGTATGGTGGAGTCGTTTTCTAAGATGGAATCACTATGTCAAGGGTGCCCTGAACACCTGGGTTAGCTCCCAGGCTCAGCTTCCCAGCAGCAGCTCTGCCCACCCCTCCCCACCACCTATCCACCCTCCCTTAGTCCCCCTGAGCACCACCAGAGCTGAATAGTTAACATTTTCTGTTGGGCCTTGTTTGGAGATGGTGGGAGCTGATCACCATTTAGCAGCACCCATGGGGACAGTGGGATGGGGAGCCCCAGGGTGATCATTGGTGTGGTGAGGCTGCGGCAGGCAGTTGATGCAGGAGCTGCAGGAGCTGCAGGAGCTGCAGGACCTGCAGGACCTGCAGGGAAAGCAGTGTTGGGCTCGCACCAAAGAAAAGAAGAAAGTGGGGTGGTGCCTGTGGCTCAGTGAATAGGGCGCCAGCCCCATATACTGAAGGTGGCGGGTTCAAGCCCAGCCCCAGCCAAACTGCAACAAAAAAATAGCTGGGGTTGTGGTGGGTGCCTATAGTCCCAGCTACTCGGGAGGCTGAGGCAAGAGAATCACCTAAGCCCAAGAGCTGGAGGTTGCTGTGAGCTGTGATGCCACAGAACTCTACTGAAGGTGACAAAGTGAGACTGTCTGTAAAAAAAAAAAAAAAAGAAAAGAAAAGAAGAAAGTGAATAGAAAGTCCCTTTCTGGCTCTGGGAGGTTATGAGGAGATGAAAACCCCATCAGTGACAGGAAGAAGAAGAGGCCCAGGCAATGTTCATAAAGACATTGGGGAAGGAAATGAAGGAAGTAGAGCCAGCATTACTATCCCCAAGTTCAAGCAGAAGAAGTGGAGTCTGACAGCCATTCTGCTCCTCAGTAGGACAGCAGGACATCCAGGACAGCAGCAGCCAGAGCCACAGTCAGCTCCCATGAAGAAGTCTGCACAGAAGAAAGTGTCCCAAATGCGGTCCTCTTGCCTTGGCTTCCCAGAGCACTGGGGTCACAGGCATGAGCCACCGCCTGATGACAGTTTTTATTACATAGGGTACACTCTAAATAGCCATAGTGCTCTGAACAGTCTGCTGAAGAAAGGACACCCAGGATGCTATCAGGTGGGCAGCTGCACTGAGCTAAGGATCATGACCAAAGCAGCTGTATGGTCAGAGCAGCAGTGGTGAGTGGCTCTGGAAACCTGGAGGGTGAGATTCCTTACTGAGGACTCCCACACTGCCCCCTGGCCAAGTGGATGACCAGCAAGAGCAAGGAGTCCTCATGGGAGCACCTCTGGAGTGTCCAGGTGCCCGATGGGGGTCGCTGGCACCATCACCTGGGTGATGCACCTGGCCTGCCTGTCCGCCACTGGCACAGATATGAGCAGCAGTGCTGAGGGACTTCCAAAGAGATCACTTGTGAGGACAGGGACAAGTGTCCCTGTGGCAGAAGTGGTCAGAGCTGCTGGGATCAGTTAGGGGCTGAGTGTTGACATTCTGAGCAACTTAATAAGCATTCTGTGGCCATGTCTGGTGCCTCCCTAGTGTGTGCCACTTTGCCCTCAGGGGAGACACGTTCCAATCTTTGACCCACACTATAGTTCCTGGGAGGAAAGGGTGAACAGGGAGAACAAACTAACCAGATATCTCTCATTCACCCATCCTGACGCTGCTGCCGCCACTTTTCCCAGGGCTTGCAATTGCATCTTCAACTCTACCTCTCCCAATTCCCTGGGGGGAATCCTGGCAAGCTTTGTAGTAAGGGGGTGGCCTATGATATAAGACCTTATAATGTGAGAACCCTGTCCTCTTAGTGGGGGTACACACCAAGGGCAGGGCACTTACCCTCTGTAAGTTTGTCTCCTGGCACAGTTTCCCTAAACTTGTTTTGATTGTCCTACTCATGTGTTCCACCTTTCCCAAGCTTTGTGGGCAGTAGGCTGTGTGGAGTTTCCAGGTGATGTCAAGGATCTTAGCTGTCTTCTGGACTAATTTGGAGATGAACACTGGTCCATTGTCTGACCCAATCCATAGTGGTAGTCCAAAACGTGATATGATGTGTCTCAGGAGTGCCCAGGTGACTTCTTGCTCCTTCTCAGTGCGGGTCAGATATGCTTCTACCCATCCAGAATAGGTGCAGACCATTACCAGCAAGTACTTGTTTACACCTGGGTATTTCAGTAAAATCTACCTGAAAGTCCTCGAAGGGTGTTGCTCCATACGACTAGATTCCTGGGGGTACCATTGGTCCTTGGAGCACACTGAACTAGCTGCCAGTGACACACCATTGACTGATGGTTTTGGCCAGGGCTGCCAGGTGGGAGATGTAGAAGTACTGGCCCAGCAACTTTACCAAAAACTCCTGTCCCAGATGAGTGCTCTCATGCATGACTGTCACCACAGTGGCTCCTAGAAGCTGGGGGACTGCTACTCGTCCATCTGGCATTTTTATCCATCCTTCCTTGATTTCCTGCCCCCTGCCCTCCACTGTCAACCATTCCTTCTCTTGGGAGTAGATAGGTGTAAGCTCTGGAACCCACAGGATGAGGGGAGCCACTCACAACACCTGGTACAGCTTGGATGCAGCCCTCTTTGCCTCAGCATCGGCCCTAGCATTCCCTCTAGTGATGGTGAAAGCATCTCATTGATGTCCACAGCAGTGCATCACTACCACCTTCTGGGGTTTCCATACTGCCTCTAGTAACTGAAGTATCTCTTGCTGATACTTAATGTCCTTTCCCCCAGTGTTTAATAGCCCTGTGCACTTGGAGACTCAGAAAAGCATACTTGAAATCTGTAGATACTCACACTCTTTCCTTGACTTAGTGTCAAGGCAATTAATTCAGCCTTCTGAGTGGATGTTCCTTGGGGAGGGGCTTAGCCTCTACAGTCTCTGTTAAGGTGGCCACTGCATACCCAGCCTGTCGCTCACCTTGAGCTGTCGGGTAACTGCTTCTGCCTACATAAATGTCCTAGTCTGCATCTGTCCAAAGTTGGTTGCACGGGTCAGTTCTACTAGAATACACATTATCTATAACTTCCATACGGTCATGCTCAGTCTCTCTTCCACTTACTAGAAGGAGTGTGGCTGGGTTCAGTGTGTTATATACATCTATTGTTATGCTTGTTATGCATGTATTGCTACACATTAAGTTTTGGTACTTAGTTAATCTTGCATTAGTGAGCCTGAAATGTCCCTTTGTATTCGTTAAAGTGACCACAGAGTGGGGTACTTTCACTCTGAGATTCTGCCCCAGAGTCAGCTTTTCAGCTTCTTCTTCTTTTTTTTTTTTTTTTTTTTT
>NW_003852486.1:6307934-6314952 GCF_000181295.1 Otolemur garnettii | reverse complement strand
GGTGTATGTGGCTGGCACCTTAGCCGCTTGAGCCACAGGTGCCGAGCCTCTGCCTCCCTTTCTCACAAGTAAGCCTGAACAAAATCTTTTCACTGCTTTCTCTCAAATAGCTCTTTTTAGCCAGAGGCATATAGGCCTTTTGCCTATAGCTAGGACCCAACCAGCTGGGTTAACACACCCACAGTCATCTTTTCTCTCTCTGAGACATATAGAGTGAAGGGCTCGGCCAAGTCTGGTAGTCCTGATGCAGGTGCAGTCATCAGCTTCGTCTTTAATTGGGAGAAGGCATGTTCTTGTTCTCCTCCCCATTCTGAGGGCTGTCCCTCCTCTCCTTTAGTTGCCTCATATAAGGGTTTGGCCAGGACAGCAAAGTTGGGAATCCAAAGGTAGCAGAAGCCTACCACACCTAAGAACTTTAGCTTGTGGGGGTGGGTAGGTGATTAATGACTTGTCTCCGTTCCATCCCTAAGTTCCTCTCCCCTCTGCTGGATAGTGAATCCTAGATAATGTACTTGCTGCTGGTAAATGCTTAGACACTTTATAGCCACATATGTCTAGATGTTGTAAAAGGCAATCTGTGCCTTGGCTGCAGCCCTCTAGGGTAGGGTGCCCTAAGAGAAGGTCATCAACATACTGGAGCAGCACACACCCTAATCTCTCAGCCAGAAATTTCTGGAGATCATGAGCCAGCACTTCTCCAAAAATCATAGGTGAGTGGTTTTGTTTTGTTTTTTAATAGAGACAGAGTCTCACTTTGTCACCCTCAGTAGAGCGCTATGGCATCACAGCTCACAGCAACCTCCAGCTCTTGGGCTTAAGCGATTCTCTTGCCTCAGCCTCCTGAGTAGCTGGGACTACAGGCACCCACCACAATGCCCAGCTATTTTTGTTGCTTTGTTGCAGTTTGGCCAGGGCCGCGTTTGAACCCATCACTCTTGGTATATGGGGCCAGTGCCCTCTCACTGAGCCATAGGTGCTTCCCCATGGGTGAGTTTTTGAACCCCTGTGACAACCTTGTATGTGGGTACTGGATGACAGTTCCTGTGTCTGGTCTTTCCCATTGGAAAGCAAACAGCCTCTGGCTTTCCAGGGCCAGCCTTATACAGAAAAAGGCATCTTTTAAGTGCAGGCAAGTGAACCAGTTGGCGTCTGCTGGCAACAGACTCAGCAGAGTATACAGGGTTAGGTCCTGTAGGATGCAGTGTTACAGTTGCCTGATTAACAAGCCGCAAGTCCTACACTGGTTTATAGTCCTTCATACCAGGCTTCTGCACAGGGAGCAAGGGAGCCTTCCAGGGAGACTGGCAATGTGTGATTATGTCAAACTGCTCAAGTCTCTGAAGGTGTACCTGGATCCCTCCTAGATCCTCCCTGGGCAGCCGGTACTGTTTTTGCCTCACTGGCCTTGCCCCTGACCTTACTCAGACCATGGTCTCTCTGGGGGCAATTGAATTTGGTCCCTTTCAGTCTAGCAGGGCCTCTCTCACAAGTTGTAGAGGACTTCCTGCCTTTCCTGGTCTGTGACCTCTCTTCCAGGATTTCCAACATTTCCTTGCCTTGGGGGACACTCGTTCTTCCAATGCACTGTCTCTCAGCAAATTGCACACTGATTCCTCTGCAAGGGAGGCCCTTTTACCCAAGGTCCTTTACTTCCCTGCACTCCTTGACCCTGCCCTTTTCAAAAGGAAGAAGGCCCCCTCTTTGTGCTTTTCAGAGATGCAGCTAAGAGATTGGCCCTCTGTTTCATGCGCCTATCTTCCTCTCTACAGCTCACTGCTTCCCAGTTTACAAAGACCTTCTGGGCTATTTCAAGAAGCTGTGAGGTGTTCATACCTGTAAATCCCTCCTGTTTCTGCAGTTTTTGCCATATATCCTCAGTGTTTTGACTAACTAGGACCATATTAACTATCCTCTGATTTTCAGGGCTCTCAGGGTCGAAAGGATATACATTTGAAACGCTTCACATAACCTCTCATAGAACTGGCCTGGGCTCAGTCTTTTCTTGCAGGACCTCATTCACTCGGGCTAGGTTAGTAGTTTTCTGTGCTCCTTTCCTCAGCCCCTACAACAATGCCTCCCAGTATCCGGTCAGGCATACCATGTCCTCTGCCACATTTGGGTCCCACTGGGCAGGTCCTCTCCAGGAAGTTGGACCTGAGCATACTCCTGAGGGTTTTGGAACCTGTCTGGGGCCTTCTCTTCTAACCACTTAGAGGCAGCCTGAATGGCAGCTGGTGGCAATCTGCCCATGAGTCTGAAGAATGGTTTGCATCAAATCGATCAAAGCCTGGGGCTTCTCCATGTGAGAAAAAGTGTGATGCCCCCAGTTCAGTAATTCTGTGGTTGTGAATGGCTGATATGCTGTTATTCTCCGTTCAACCATGTGCCCATCCTCATCCACTCCAGTGTGTCTAGTCTCTCTGAGGGGCATCTGGACTCCCAGTTTAGGCCTTAATTGAGCTGCTAAGGAAGGCGAAACTCCTGGGACCTTTCCTTTCTTTGCACGAAGGGCACCTGACTGGGTTGGGTGTGGCTCAGTCTCCCTTGGAGGGAGAATCAGCTCCTCAGGTGCTTTAGCACCTGCAGTATCTCTGTACAAGGGCAGTGGAACTTCATCTAGGGGGTCCTCCCTCGTGGGATGTGCCAATATCTTCAGCACCACTACTCTAGGTTGGGTGGAAAGCACTTTCCCTTCCTGTCCCTGTGCTGCCAGCACTGTTGCTACCTGCCCTCTCAACTAGTGTGGTGATTCACTACTAGCTGTAACCAAGTATCTAGGGAAACTGGTCAGGGTGACCAGTGACTCTGTACTATACAAGAGACACTAAGGCCTCTCTAGACTTCCCTCAGATGGCCATCCCACCCCCAAAGAGGGCCACTCTCGCTCACAAAGACTTTTTAGCTTTCCCGGGGCCATAGTAACACCATAGTCACCTACAAATCCTTTCTTAGAGTTCTTCAACATGTAGTAAGTGGGGTGGGCTTTCCTTACTCATTTCCCATCTCCACCCAAGGGTTTCCCTCCCAAGACTCACACTCACGTCGCACTCTTTCACACACATCCCACCTGCAGGTGACCTCACACTCAAGAAGTTGATCTGACTCCTTCTTCCACTAAAATTGTAGTGGGCCCCAAATAAGTCCTACTTTACTCTGGACATCCTGGTGCTGCCTGTTGCCCATTCCTCCCTGGTGCTCAGCCGCCTCAGGGACCTGCCACAGGGACCTTGGCAGGTCAGTCTCGAGGAGACGTTCCTCTGGGAGAACTGGTTTCAGGAGCACTCTGAGGACCACATTGCCAAACCAACTGGAGTTTCCCGAGGGGATGGTCTGAGGGGTGGGCAAAACCTGACCCAAAGAGTCGGGCTGCATGCTCTGCCACCAAACCTTGCTTCCTAGTCACAGAACCAAGAAACGTAGCAAGAGCCAATGCAGATAAAAGACCCCAGGCACAAGTTGGAAAAGAAAGTGGCTTTATTCACTGGCCAGGAGACTCTGCAGACTAGCATCCCAAAAACCAAGCCCCCAACTCAATCTCTGGCCTTCTGTTCGTACATTTTAGGACTTGGGTGCTCGTGAAAGTCTTGTGATTCAGGGAAAGGTCAGGTTGGCCTGTGCTCTTTGTGCAGGGCCACCTGTCCTCAAAGATTACAGAAGGTTAGGAAAGTTACAAGGTTACTACATAGGTCCAACACATACTCTCCAAAGGGGATATAGATAACAGAGATATCTGCTGCAGTAGGGGTAACAGTTAGTGGCTTTCCTATGTGTCACAGACTGCCTGACTAATGCCTATACAGAGTAACTAGGACAGAGTCTAGCTCTGCTTTAGTCCCTTGCCTCAGTGCCAGGTGTCTAAATTTCAAAGTTAAAACATACCCTACTCTATGTAGTGAGACTTCTACTAAGGACTGGTCAGCAGCATCCCCGGGTGTTGACTCTTACAGAACTGCCTGGATGTGGCCCAGAGTACCAACATGTCCCTTTAAGCTGAGTTGCCTCTGCTTCCCTGTTACTCTAGCAAGACCCTGTCTCAAAAGAAAAAATAAAAGAGCTGGCGCCTGTGGCTTAAAGGGGGTCAGAGCCACGGAGATAAAAAGGTGGACCCGGCTCGGCGCCTGTGGCTCAAGTGGCTAAGGCGCCAGCCACATACACCTAAAGTGGTGGGTTCGAATCCAGCCCAGGCCCGCCAAACAACAATGACAGCTGCAACCAAAAAATAGCCAGGCGTTGTGGCGGGCGCCTGTGGTCCCAGCTACTTGGGAGGTGGAGGCAGGAGACTCACTTGAGCCCAGGAGTTGGAGGTTGCTATGAGCTGTGATGCCACGGCACTCTACCCAGGGGGACAGCTTGAGACTCTGTCTCAAAAAAAAAAAAAGGTGGACCCCGCTTTGATGCAATAATTGATAAAATTTATTAACGCCTGCAGGCGGGTTGGATTACCACAAAAGCATTCAGCCTCATCTGGCAGGTGAAGTGTCTTTTTTATACCATTATTTTGCAAGGGTCAGCAAGCTAGTGCAATACAGAAGCCAATCATAGCAGTTAGAGCAGGGTCGCAAGGTGAGGGTACATATCGATTCATACATCACAAGATACACATTACTTCATCATCTTAAGATGGGGTGGATCTTAAGGGGTTACACAATTCAGGGTGGGGGTACATGCTAACTTTAGATACATTAATGATGAGGAGTATTTGGTAAATTTCTGAGAACAGTTGGGCCTTAAACCAACTTCAGCCCTTTTCACCCAGGGGTCACCCCTGCCTCCCTTTCTTCCCTTATTTCTTGAGCTTTTTCCCAGATCTTAACTTCTCCTCCTGGGGGGCGAGGTGGGGGGGAGGCTGAGGCTAAAACGCTTAGAAGTTCTTTTTACAAATATATGGGGTTTGTTGCATTTCTTACTAGTCCTGGGGGTTAGGGGCTGGGGGCTTGGTTATTACAGGTACAAAGGAGTAGGGGCGCCAGCCTCATATACTGGAGGTGGTGGGTTCAAACCCAGCCCTGTACAAAAACTGCAATAAATTAAATAAATAAATAAATAAATAAAATAAAATAAAAGACTCTGATGCACTTGGGTCCTCCCAGTTCTGTCTAGATCAATAACCTCAACATGACCCAGCCTGTGGATGCCATTCCAGACTAGCCCCAATATATGTGTTTAATTCACAACAAGATGGCAATTATTTGGAGAAAAACACTGTTTAGTGCTGTGTTTGTTTTGTTTTTTTAATTAAATCATAGCTGTGTACATTAATGCAATCATGGGGTACAGTGTGGTGTTTTCATATACATTTTGTTTTTGTTTTTGTTTTTGTTTTTTGAGACACAGCCTCAAGTTATTCCCCTGGGTAGAGTGCTCTAGCTTCACAGCTCACAGCAACCTCCAACTCCTGGGCTCAAGAGAGTCTCCTGCCTCCGCCTCCCAAGTAGCTGGGACCACAGGTGCCCGCCACAACACCCGGCTATTTTTTTGGTTGCAGCCATCATTGTTGTTTGGCAGGGCCGGGCTGGATTTGAACCCACCACCTTAGGTGTATGTGGCTGGCGCCTTAGCCGCTTGAGCCACAGGCGCCGAGCCTTCATATACATTTTGAAATAGAGTCTCACTTTGTTGCCCTCAGTAGAGTGCCTTGGCATCACAGCTCACAACAACCTCAAACTCTTGGGCTCGAGCGATTCTCTTGCCTCACTCACCCTCCCAAGCAACTGAGACTACAGGCGCCCACCACAACACCTGGCTATTTAGAGATGAGGTCTCACTGTGGCTCAGGCTAGTCTTGAACCCATGAGCTTAGAGAATGCAGCCTCCTCAGCCTCCCAGATTGCTAGGATTACAGGTATGAGTCATTAAAAACACTGTTTTTTTTGTTTTGTAGTTTTTGGCCAGGCCAGGTTTGAACCTGCCACCTCCAGTATATGGGGCTGGCGCCCTACTCCTTGAGCCACAGGTGCCACCCCGTAAAAACACTGTTATTTTAACATATGACGGGTCATGAGTTAACATAGTAACAAGGATAGATTCTGCATAAAATTGCCAGTTAACAACACGTTAAGATGTTAGAGTCACTAAGTGATTCTATGTTATAAGCAGCTGAGAGAGAAGGGAAAAAGAATCAAACAGGCTGAATTTGGGTCAACTGGGAGTTGAGAGGAGGAGAAATGAAACTGGGAACAGTTGCTATGTTAAAAGGAATGAATAAGTGATGCTCTATTATGCTGATGAGAGGTCTCAGGCTAGGACAGCAGAAACAAAAGCTCTATTTGAAAGGAAGAGAAGAGGCTGAAACCTTAAAAAAAAAAAAAAAAAAGAAAGAAAGAAAGACAGAAAGAAACTTCAAACAGCATCTGGGAGTAGGCATCTCACGGCTTTAACTCCCACAGGTTTCAAGCTGTGTTTCCTAATGTTTGCTAAGCGCTGTCCGGGATATAAACGGTGTAGTTTGTGCCTGGAAGAAGACAGACTTGGCACAGTTGGCGACTCTTACCTCTTCTGCGCCCTGGAGAAAGCAATCAATCAAACAAACAAAAACCAACAGGTGAAGCTTTGAGTCCCAAAGCCAAAGTTTATTGGTTCTTGAGGTTTCCCTTCTGTGTTACATTTGCACTTTGTTGGAAAAGAAAAACTTGAACACCATGAAAAATTAAAAATAAAAGTAACTGATAGCCCAGTGGAGTAGCTCAAACCTCTAGTCTCAGTTACTCAGGAGGGTGAGGAGGGATTGCTTGAGCCTAGGAATTGAAGACCAGCCTGGGTAATTTAGCGAGATCTCATCTCTAAAAAAATATGAAAGAAAGTGTAGTGTGGTAAGTACATAAGCCAGTAATAGGTATTTATTATCATTACCAGGTATAGTTAAGTCCTCACTAAATAAGTGAAATTATGTATACAATGAAACCAAAATTGCCACAGGCTAATTGGTATAAGCACTTATGTTCATATGGCATTTTTCTGGTCAGAAAAATATCATGAAACGTCTAAATATAGACTAAAAACACTTCTAATATTAAACACA
>NW_003852486.1:6291577-6307696 GCF_000181295.1 Otolemur garnettii | reverse complement strand
AAAAAATAAAATAAAATAAAAACACTGGAATAAAAATGAGCTATACAAGTTCAAACTTTTGCTCTTCCAGGGAGGGGTCTATAACTCCCCAGATGACAATGGTCAGGTCAGATCTTTCTTGCTTGTATCCAGGTCAGGGCTCCCCACAGATGCTGTACCATCATCCTCTGTACCATCATCCTCTCGTGGGCTCTTTTGTCCTGGATCCCTCTGCCAACTCTTCCACATTGCATGAGTGTCAGTCCCCTACAGGGGCTGCTGGTGCTGCCAGTTCGACTGCGTCACGTCTTTGTGTGGCCCCAATTTCAAATGGTGGCAGAAGAACTCCATTACAGTCTCATGGGACCACTGTTCTACATGCAGTCTGCTGTGGGTTGGAACACTGGTTACCCTGAGGGGCAGGTGCCCAAAGGTCCTAGTGCTCTGAGAGCCCGGGGTTTAGCTTCCTGAGGTCCTGGTGGCCCTGGGTGCCAAGTGATATTGGTGTCCTGGGGGGAGCAGAGGGCTGCGGTCCCTGGTGGTCCCGCCTGGGGCTGATACCTGACAGTAGCCACTTTTCTTCTCTGTCCCTGGCTCTCTCCTAGCATCTCAGAGGTACCTACCAGTGATCCCTTCTGTGTGGATATTCTGCATCTTTTTTTCCTCCACCGTGTTACTCCAAATTTTTAATGGGTTCTTGGGCTATTTTAGTTTATAAGTAGTTGTCTATAATTCACTTTTTTTTTTTTTGAGACAGAGTCTCACTTTGTCGCCCTCGGTAGAGTGCTGTGACATCATAGCTCACAGCAAACTCAAACTCTTAGGCTCAAGTGATTCTCTTGTCTCAGCCTCTCAAGTAGCTGGGACTATAGGCACCTGCCACAACACCCAGCTATTTTTTAGAGATGGCTCAGGCTGGTCTCAAACCTGTGAGCTTAGGCAATCCACCCTCCTCAGCCTCCCAAGTGCTAGGATTACAGGCGTGAGCCACTGGCCTGGTTGTATTTGACTTTTTGTTGGGGAGGGGAATAAATGCTGGTGTCCCCTACTCCACTATTTCAGTGACACCGTGCCGCCCACTCTTTCCTTCTTCTTTTTTTTTTTTTAATTTTTTCAAAATAACCCAGTACCACTGCCTAAACCCAAACCATGAAAATAATGTCTCAAGGCCCGGCATAGTGGCTCCTGCCTGTAATCCCAGTATTCTGGGAAGCTGAGACAGGTGGACCGCTTAGGCTCAGGAGTCTGAGACCAGTCTGATCAAGAGCAAGACCCTCGCCTCTACTAAAAATAGAAAAAATAGCTGGGCCTTGGGGCTGGCACCCATAGTCCCAGCTACTTGGGAGGCTGATGCAGGAGGATTGCTTGAGCCTAGGAGTTTGAAGTTGCTATGAGCTATGATGCCATAGCACTCTACCCAGTGTGGCAGAGGGAGATTCTGTCTCAAATAATAATAATAATAATAATAATAAAATAATCCCTCAACATCAGTGAATAGCCAAGGGTTCAGTTTCTCCTTATTCTTGTTTTCTTTTTCCTGGTTAGTTTGCATCAGGACCCTCCCAGGTGTAGCTGCTCTGAAGGTATCTCCCTCCTCCTCCTACCTTCCCACCTCTCAGCCCAATACACAAGTTTGGGTCCCTGGTCCCACTCACTGCCTGTGCTATTCCTGGAATGATCAGAATCTAGATCAGAGGCTGGTGGCTGACTGGGGTTGTGGGGATGTTTTTGCATCTGGAGTTCAGACAGAGCTGGATGTCTTGGTTTCTGTGCCCAGACCAAGCGCTCCGATTGCTCCTCACATGCCTCTTGAATGTGGCCCTTGCTTCGGCGTTAGGGAGATTAAAAATGCTGCCTCTGCCCACACACAACCCTACTCTTCTCTCCACAAAGATCCGGCTGCCCTAATTACAGTCACAGGCACCTGAGTGAGACAGAGGAAAGCCAGACACTGCCAATTGAGTTCCCTGCCACCAGTAACGGGGAGAAAGCAGAAAGGAGCCCTGCCTTTGCCCCTGCAGATGATGGGTCCTTTGGTGGACTGCTTTAGATTTCAATGAATGTTTGTTGTACAATCAAAACTAGCATTTGGGGTGGGGGGCAGTGGTGCCTGTGGCTCAGTGGGTATGGTGCTGCCCCATGTACTGAGGGTGGCGGGTTCAAACCCGGCCCTGGCCAGCTAAAACAGCAGTGACAACTGCAACAAAAAATCCCCCAAACAAACAAACAAAAAAACTAGCATTTGGTAAGAAATAAAAACCAGTAATCCAACCAAATAAACCACTCTCACATTACCAGCCTGAGAGTGAGAAGAATCTTGTACTTCCTTCTACTAGTGCAACCTGGCTCCCTCCCTCCCTCCCTCCTGGTGGCTCTGCAGTCCCCCTGCCCTGGATCCTGTCAGTTTGTGGGATTTGGGGCAGCCTCTCTGGCCCAACCAGTCCTTCCTTAAAAGGTTTAGGCCTCCAGGCAGGGTAGGGGCAGCAGAAGCAGGGAGAGCTGCTCCTAACAGTTGCTTCTTATGCTCCTTGATCTGACAGGTGCTTCTAACAGGCTCGATTTATGTTGACAAGTGTCATTGTGTTTTTCCTCTGTCAGAAGAATGCTGGACAATCTAGAGGTGTCAGTGAGCAGGCATACTGAGCACTTTGCTCTTAGGTCCTCATCTGAGCCCCTGAGACAGAGAGGAAATGATCCTCTACCAGGTTCAGGTCATAGGGAGTGGTCTTAGGGGCCAGAGCCTGGGCAGGACGCATTGCCAACTCTCTTGTGGCTTGTGGGCAGGGATAGTAAGTAACCTTGGGAGACTGCGGTTTGGAGCCCCAGGGGTAAAACAGTGACCTGAACTATGGCAGAGGACCCTGGACTACATTTAATACTCTGCTGCCACAGTCTTGGAATTGTTGATAATTTTCGAACAAGAGACTTTGAGCTTCTATTTTGCACAGAGGCTCCTCAAGTTATGTCTCATACCTAATGACAGCCCCTTGCGACTGTGCTTCAACAGCAATCCCCTCCTTAGGCAGAGGGCAACTTCCAAGGGGCAGCTGCAAGCAGGCTTGTGTTTGCATTGTAGGTGTCTAAATGGATCCTGGATGCAGCAGCGGCCTCAGAGCCGGCCCATTGCCCAACAAGTCCACCATCTGCTCCTGGCTCTTGGGGTAAGTGCCAGTTCTTGCAGCCATTCGAAGGTCTGGAAATGGAGTTTGGGCCTGGCCAAGGGTTCCCCCACTCAACCTCAAAGCCATGAACTATGCTCATGGGTAAAGACTTCAGTGGAGGCTCCACATAGCTCTAGAAATGGTGCATACCGACTACAGGCACAACGATCTGGGGTCTCCTAGGAAAGCCATCCTCAGCTTTCTACCTCATGGCCAAGATCACAGTCTCCCAGTTTGAACAGGCTGACTGAAGCAGACAGGCTAAGGGTCACCCAGAGGGCCAGCAGGGCGAGGGCGAGGGGACTGGGCTGTGGGGTGCACCCCATTAACAAGTGTCCATTTATCTTAAAGAAGGACAAGACAGGGGTGCAGGTCTGTGCTGAGCAGGAAAAGGGCAGGGACTTGGCTCAGTAAGTGGGGCCCTCCATGCCCCTCCAGGTCCAGGGAGAAGCCCAGCCCAGCCTCATTGCCACATGACCATCTCCCTCCTCTCCCAGGCTTCTGGGCTTACCTGCCTTTAAAGCCGGTATCAGGGACAAACCCAAGGACTTTCTGGGGCCCTCCTCTGACCAGCAGGACCAGCAGGCATGGAGTGCTTGGAGCAAAAGTCCCCAAAAGAGGTACGGGGACCCTGAGCACAGTGGCCACCACCCATTGTCTCTCAAACATACCAGAGGAAGCCCCAATGTGGCTTCAGGGGTCTCAGGAGTGCCCCAAGCACCCTGCAGAGGCAGCCCTTTCAAGTGTGCCCACTGTAGGGAGGTCTTCACTTCCCCGGCCCACCTCATGCAGCACCAGAAGAACCACGAGGAGGAAAGACCTTCTTGTATAGCTCCGTACTGGAGGAGCACTGCAAAATCCATCAGCTCTACTACCCAGGAAGAACAACCCCCAGATTCTGGGCCCCCAACAGCCCGCCCTGACTGAGAGTTGGGCCATACAGTACCATTTCTGCAGTAAGGCCTTCCCCTAGATGCTCCATCTAGCTGACCACCAGAAGCTCCACAAGGCTGACAAGGCTGATGATAGTGAATGACCGTCAGGCCCAAGTACCCCAGAAGATCCTAGAGAAGCCAGAGAAGGAGGCTTCCTGGCCTCAGCCCCAAGGCCCCAGGTCTGCAGCATCTGCTCAGTTCATCCCTTGATCCTGTACAACATGTTTTGTGATCAGCTCTAAGAGGAACTTAATTTTATTTATTTTAGACAGAGTCTTACTATGTCACCCCCAGTAGAATGCTGTGCCACAGCTCACAGCAACCTCAAACTCTTGGGCTTAAGTGATTCTCTTGCCTCAGCCTCCCAAATAGCTGGGACTACAGGCACCCACCACAATGCCCAGCTATTTTTTGGTTATAGTTGTCATTGTTCAGCAGGCCTGGGCTGGGGTCAAATCTGCTAGTTCTGGTGTATGTGGCTGGCACCCTAGTCACTGAGCTATAGGTGCCAAGCCTAAGAGGAACTTTATTAAAGTGTCATATTTCAGAAGCCTTTTCCCAACTGGACCACATTTCCCTGTGCCCTGGTGGAGACCCGCTGCCAGTTTTCATTTCACTGTTGACATCCCAGAGGCCAGAGAGGGGTCCTGACCCCTGTTGCCCTCCAGCCAGCTCAGCTCCCTTAGAACCTAACTAGTAAACAGGGTTATTCCCCCCTACTTTTTTGAAAAAAGGTATGTAACAGAAAATTTGCCATTTTAGTTATCTGAAGTTGCACAATTTAGAGGCATTCAGTATATTTACAACACTGCAGCCACCAGCACCAGCCAGCTGCAGACCTTCTGTCACCCTAGGCTCCACAGCCTCGATACTCACCCAGCCCTGTCCTCCAGCTCTGACAGCTACTAATCCCCTTCCTATCTCCCAGGGTTTTTGCCAGGATGTTTAGGTCTAATCCAAACTGACCCACACATGTTTTGACTCACAGAAGGACATTTTTTTTTTTTTCAAGATGCCAACACATTTTTTAAAACCTTAAAAATCGGGCTTTCTGGTCTGCCTTGGAGAACCAATATCTCCCAAGAGTGGTGCCACTTCCCTTGGCTGGCAGAGCAGAGAGCAAACAGCTGGTGTTTGTGGCTCTTCTTTCCACTCCCAACCCATGGTGCCTCTCCACTTGTCCCCTTTCAAAAGAAAGCCTTGATGTTTTTGTCTTTTTCCTTCCAACTTTAGTCGGAAACAGTGTTGGGTTAAGCTGGGTTTCAACCTTGCCAGCAGAGACATTCTTCAAGTGGCCTTTCAACTTGAAAAGTTTTTGAACATATCCTACCCTCACCTGCTGCTGCTTCTTGGCCAAACTGCCCCCTTGTGGCCTCTGTCCCCAGAGGTCCTGCCTGACCCTCCAACGCCTTCACCTCATCCCTCAATGCCTCTCACTCCATCTTGCTTTTTTATGCCTGCCTTCCCAGCTCTCTCCCTGGCTGGCCTCCAGACCTGGCTTCTCAGCTCCCTCTAGCATCTCCAGCTTGTCGCTGCAGGTGTCCCTGGGAACTTCTGGCTCTATCCCATGCTTTAATCACTGGTGGGCTCCAGCTGCCCTCCTGGATACCTCTTTCACCCTACAGAAGAACTTCTCCCTTGGGTCTTAGGTTGGAAGGTGGGGTCTCAGCCCCACAGGCAGCTCATCACCCCTGAAGCTCCCATGCCTTCCCTCAGATACAGCGTCTGTGAGCCACAGAACCACAGGGTAAGCAGACACTGTGGAGGCCCCACTTGTTGGGGGCCAGGGGCTCACTCCATACGTTTTCCATTCCAGTCCCCCTACACTGGAGGCAGGTTCACAGCTCTGGTGTGAACACAATCTTGGTGCCAAGATTGCACAAGGAGGGTACAACATTGGGCTGGCCTCTCCTCTGCAGTGGGCCCTGAGACCCTAGCACAGGCTTCTTCAGACCATCTACCTTCCATGGACATTGCCTAGAGTCCCTCAGTCCTCCAGTCCAGCTTGTCCAAAGAACTCATCTTCCCATTGTGCAAAACAAACAAAACCCCACCCAAATGCCTTCTCTCTAGGATTCCCACTCTCACCAGAGGGACCACCACCTTCCAAGGCTCCAGAGGATTTTTGATGACACCCTGGACAAAAATAATGTGCCCTGGGAATTCACCACCCGACCCCTGCAGTTCTTTTTTCTCCTCTGCAACACCATGTCCCAGGCTTTCTCCCCTTTTCTTGGATGTCTGCAGCTTCCTCTGAGTAAACTGTGCCTTTAGTCTGTTTCCCCACCATCCTATCCCTGGTAGCCTGCAGCTATCTGGGTACTTCTAAAATCCAGACATTGAAGATATAAATCCCTGCAGACCAGTTTTATTGCATCCCTCTCAGCTCTCTCTGTGCTAAGGTGGGGGAGACTGGCATCCTCAACCCCTCCACCCCTACCTGGTTCACCCTACTTGTGGTAGTCCAGCCACTTCTGCATGCCTGGTGCCTTCCTCAGTCAGCATCCCCCCAAAGGCCCCATGCCCCTCTCACCATGCTCCCAGTCTCCTTGTCTGCCTTGCAGCTGCTGTCACAGAACAGCTGCTGGCCTGGTTCTGGAAACTCATAATCTGGAGGACCAGAGTCTTGCAGGCCCTCCCAGCCAGGGTCTCTAGAGTGAGAGAGGGGCTGGGCACTGCTAGGTTCTGCAACTTTCAAATGATTTACGGCGCCTATAGCTCAACCAGCTAAGGCGCCAGCCACGTACACTTAAGGTGGCGGGTTCAAATCCCCAGCCCGACCCGCCAAACAACAATGACGGTTGCAACCAAAAAATAGCCAGGCGTTGCGGCGGGCGCCTGTAGTCCCAGCTACTTGGGAGGCTGAGGCAGGAGACTCACTTGAGCCCAGGAGTTGGAGGTTGCTGTGAGCTGTAATGCCACGGCACTCTACCCAGGGGGACAGCTTGAGGCTCTGTCTCAAAAAAAAAAAAAAAAAGATTAAAAAAAAAAAAGGAAAAAATTATGTCCATGAAACTGGAACTACTACATCATATTTTAAATGTATATGTTGAACAAATTAACTTTCTTAACACAAAAATGCAGTGTGACACAGTTCTGTTATGCATGCTGTGACAATAGAATTGTCTGGAAGCTACACTGATTTGCAGTGCAACTGCT
Organism: Otolemur garnettii; assembly: GCF_000181295.1. NCBI lineage: Eukaryota > Metazoa > Chordata > Mammalia > Primates > Galagidae > Otolemur > Otolemur garnettii. The sequence continues at coordinate 6,300,462 of NW_003852486.1, read as the reverse complement.
CATGGTGGAGGACCCTGTCATGGCCAGAAAGAGACAAAGGGAGGCACAAAGCAGACAGAGCTACAAGGAAACTGAGAATAAGCTGAGAAAGGTCCAGCCAGTGGTTGGACCTGGACAGGGTCCCCTGGCTACATATAAGGGCTGTATCTTCAGCAAGTCCAGTGTGGCACCACCAACAGCTGCTTAGACCTTTTGGGAAAAAGATTGCATCATGAGTTGTATATTCATGCCTTTTGATCAAGTAAAAGAAAGTTACAGAAAAGACAAAAGAGTACACATTTTATGGAAGAAAATATTAACAGAAAAAAATGAAATGTTTAGTTGCACTTGGGTTTGTGGGTGAGGGATCTGAAAAATGTCATTTTATGTATATTTTAATGCCTTTTTAGTGCAGTAGAGTGAACAGCAGGCTGGCATTCAGTATGACAATCACAAATGTGGGATTTTACGGACTTGACTATATATGACACCTTTAAAGAAAAGCCAATAAGCTTGCCTTTGTTTACATCAGTGCATTATGAGTTGCAGCTATCATATCGTTTCATAAGAACCACTATTTTCAGAATTATGAAGTTTAAAGTCTTAATTCACGTGTGAACCAGCCAAATCTTTTCAAGTATCTTCGTATGCCAAGAAAATATAACCAGCTAGGCTTCTTTTCTGAAACAAGAATTTTTATCCTCTTCTCTGCTGTTTTCAGTGTCAGAGCTGTTTCAGTTAAAGAAAAAGCACCATTGTCTTGGAACTTTCTTAGCTGGCAAGCCTTGACTGATTGGCATCAATCAATCCTCTTAAAAGCGCAAAAGTGCAAGGTTCAGTCTTGGTTTTCTTGTATCCTCTCCACTCACTACATCATGGTTGTCTGTTGTACGCTGGTGAAGGAAATCCCACCACAAATGGGGACGTGAACGCATTGGCCTCACCTACTGTTTGCTGCCGTACCCTGGGTCTACACCTAGCAGGCTTTAGGGAATGTTCAGAAAATGAGTTCAGTTTGTGAGGGCACAGCAACTTTGCATATTATACTGCTGTTCAAATGCACAATTTCGATAATTATTCAGCAATGTGTAGTCTTAAGTGTTAAAGTGTCTTGCACGTGATGTTTCTTATAAAACCATGGCTGTGTCGGTGTGGCAAAACGTAGACCGTTCTTGTGTTCGGGATCTTGGTGACAATTGTTTTTAATTTGTGCTTTTTAAATCGCTGCTCTGTTTTACAATAAAGTTTACAATGCAGGTCCGACGTGAGCACGGCCTGTGGCTGTCCCGGAGGTTCAGAGCGCTCCGGGTTCCTGCCCAAGCCGGCCACACCGGCCGCTACCGGCCAGGGAGACCAGGTCCCCCACCCTCCCCAGCACCGCCCAGGGCCCGCAGTCCCAGTCACCGTCCCGAGCACCGGACGGCGTTCACAAGCGCCTCCCACAGGACCGCAGCAAACTCCGATAGCTACAGAGACCCAGCTGAGGGCCAAGCCGGAAGTGCGCGCGCAGCCCTCTGGGAGATGCAGTAGAGCGCAGGCGCAGTGGCAGATAAAGGTGCAGCGGCCTTTGTCTCCGTGGGGCGGGTGAGTGAGGCCGGGAGAGGCTGGGCGGGGAGGCCCGGCCGCGCGTGGGGCCTGAGATCTTCCCCTGGGCCCCAGAGGCCCACCCGCGCGCGTCCGTGTGGAACTCTTTAGTGGCTCCCGGCCTGGGGCAGATCGTGGGGGCGGAGCCGAGGCCGAGTGGGCGGGGCCCGGTGCTGTGGTGTTCTGGGTCCGAGGAAGAGGGTCGTCCGGGGGGGATAGAGGGGCGGAGCCTGGTCTTCGCATTGGCGGCGGGGGGTGGAATTTTCCTTCTCCGGGTACAGGCCCCGCCTCTCATGGCTACAGCGCGGACGCTGGGTGTTGGGTGCCTCAAGGGCCTGGGGCCTGCTCTGCTGAGTAGCTAACTGAGGCATACCCTCCCTCCCCCCCGAAAGTCGCGCACCCAAGAGCACATGCTCACACCGGTGCGGACTACTATCCTGTTATATGGAAGAGGGAAATTGAGGCACACTGGAAACCATTTATGCAACCAGGCGATGCATCCTGTACTTATGTCCTTCAGTCCCCACCTGTCACATCGCAGGAAGATACCTGATCTGGTGCCTATGGGCTACAGCGAGGCCTACCACATCAGCCTTCTATATGCACTTTCCCACCAGAATCAAGGCTGATGTCCCTTCAAGAAACCACAGCAGGTGATGACCCCTTGGCCTAGCTGGGCCGGGTGAGTATGTGTGTCTTCTCACAGCTTGTTCATTCTTTTAGTCTTAGGCGCTGGCTCAGTGGCTTTTGAACACAGTCTGTAGTGGTGTATCACTTATCTGTCTTTCTCTGGACAATCTAGTAGAGTAATGCGCTGTAGTTATCTCAGGCTTATAAGGAGGTTCTGTTCTTGGGGAAAACTCAAAAGAATTGCATCTGTGTACAGAAAGTTACAAAGTTCTGTTTAGCAATTTGTACTGAGACCTCTCTTGTCTCTTCTCTGCTTTTTCTAAGACTGCTGTTGCTAGCCCACTGGAGGTGAGATAACACTCACTGTTTCATCCCTTTCAAGGCAAGGTCACTTAGCTGCGTGCTTCAGTTCTGATGTGAACACTGAACACTCCTTTGGAATATGAGGAAGCTAAGACACTTGAGAGTTGTAAAATTTTGTTAACAAAGCTGGTCAGAGTACTTTGATCTGCCTAATTTTGTCTGCCTCACTAACTAGGATCCCCCTGAGGGCAGGAGCTTTTGTCCCCTTTAGTTACTACGGAGTCCACAGCATACTCTATGAACCAACACATGCATTCCCTCCCCTTCCTTCTTCCTGGCAGGACTGCTGTGGTACCCAGCCCTCTCTGCACAGTGTGGCTGCTGTGCCTGCTGTCCCCACCTGTTACCTAGCACTATGACATGGGTATCTTCCCCATATTATGTTACGTTTCAGTGAAACGTTAAAAAAAAAAAAAAGGTAAAGTTGACTTAGCGCCTATTGCCCAGTGGCTAGCTCAGAGGATCTCTCATAAGATCCTCTCAAGGCACACCAGTCTGCCCTGACACACAGGTTGAAAATCAATGCCCTAAGGCAAGGAACACGGGCAGCCCGGAAGGTAGAAAATGCAAAGAAATGGATTTTTTCCTAGAGCCTCCAGAAGGAACAACTGACATCTTTATTATAGCCCAGTGAGACCTATTTGAACTTCTAATCTCTAGAACTGTAAGATAATTAGCTTTGCTTTAAGCTGTTAAGTTTCTGTTAATCTGAGTGCATTCCTTAGTACCCTCTCCCACCCTTCTCTGTTCTCCCTTTGCAGATTTCTGTCCATGACCCTTATGCCTGCCCCCCATTTTTAGTTTGTTTTTCCTCTTTCCTGTTTCTGACCTGGTTTGCAAAACTGCAGTTTTCTTTTTGGAGACAGGATATTGTTCTATCTGCCTGGCTAGAGTGCCATGGCACCATCATAGCTTACTGCAATGTCAAAATCCTGGGGTCAGGTGATCTTCCTGCCTCAGCTTCCTGGGTAGCTGGGACTACAGGCATATATCACCATACCCAGCTAACTTTTCCAATTTTATTTTTGAGGCAGAATCTCACTATGTCACCCTATATGACATATGTAGAGTGCCATGGTGTCAGAGTTCACAGAACCTCAGTCTCTTGGGCTTAAGCGATTCTCTTGCCTCAGCATCCCGAGTAGCTGGGACTACAGGTGCCCGCCACAATGCCCAGCTATTTTTTGGTTGCAGTTGTTTAGCAGACCCAGGCCAGGCTTGAACCTGCCAGCTTCGGTGTATGTGGCCAGTGCCCTACTCACTGAGCTATGGGCACCGAGCCAACTTTTCTGATTTTTGTAGAGATAGGGTCTTCCTATGTTGCATAGCCTGGTCTTGAACTCCTGAGCTCAAATAATCTTTCCACCTTGCCTTTACAATCCAATGTGCTAGGATTGTAGGCATAAGCCACTGAGCCCAGCCACAAAACTGCATTTTTAAATGGTCATAGCTACTGTACCTTGAACCTTTCAAAATCATGGTCTCTTCACTCACCACAACTATTTTCCTCCAGAACAAGGATTATTAAGAGACATTTCCATTTTTCTTTCTTTTAGACTTGGAAGTTAGACCCAAATTCAAACTGTCAGCTCCAAAGCAAGGCATCTTTGAAGAAATGTCCACCCGTATCATCCTGATAGAAAGATTCCTGTAGGATGGTCTGTGGTACTGCAAGGTAAGGACACCCAGTGCTGCTGGGAGTGTCAGTGTGAGTGCCTAGAGAGCTGCGTGGCACAGGCAGCTATCATACCTAGGGAGACACCAACACAGTAGCAGTGGCAGGGAAATGGGTTTGAGGAAGACTTGAGTGTTAACCCTGATTTCTCAATTCAACCAATGACTCCAGAAAGACACAACATGCATGTGTGGAGAACAGACAGAAAGATGGAGAAGCCAGACTCAAACTTGAATACTAAACAGAAAACCTGCACAAAAGAGAAACCTTACAAATGTCAGGAATGTGGAAAAGCCTTTAGTCACAGCTCAGCACTTGTTGAACACCACCGAACACACACAGGAGAGAGACCTTATGAATGTCATGAATGTGGAAAAGGCTTCCGAAACAGCTCAGCACTTACCAAACACCAGAGAATCCATACTGGGGAGAAACCCTACAAATGCACTCAGTGTGGAAGAACCTTTAACCAGATTGCCCCACTGATCCAGCATCAGAGAACTCACACGGGCGAGAAGCCGTATGAGTGCAGTGAATGTGGAAAATCTTTCAGTTTTAGATCCTCCTTCAGCCAACACGAGCGGACTCACACAGGTGAGAAGCCCTATGAGTGCAGCGAATGTGGAAAAGCCTTCCGTCAAAGTATCCACCTCACCCAACACCTGCGAATCCACACTGGGGAGAAACCCTATCAGTGTGGAGAGTGTGGCAAGGCCTTCAGCCACAGTTCATCCTTGACCAAACACCAGCGAATTCATAGTGGGGAGAAGCCCTATGAGTGCCATGAGTGTGGAAAAGCATTCACCCAGATCACACCACTGATTCAGCATCAGAGGACCCACACGGGGGAGAAACCCTATGAGTGCAGTGAGTGTGGGAAGGCATTCAGCCAGAGCACACTTCTGACTGAGCACCAGAGGATTCACACAGGTGAGAAGCCCTATGGATGCAACGAATGTGGGAAAACCTTCAGCCATAGCTCCTCACTCAGCCAGCATGAACGGACCCACACAGGCGAGAAGCCTTATGAGTGCCATCAGTGTGGGAAGGCATTCCGGCAAAGCACACACCTCACTCAGCATCAAAGGATCCACACAGGGGAGAAACCCTATGAGTGCAGTGACTGTGGCAAGGCCTTCAGCCATAGCTCATCCCTAACCAAACATCAGCGGATCCACACGGGGGAAAAGCCCTATGAATGTAATGAGTGTGGTAGAGCCTTCAGCCAACTCGCTCCCCTCATTCAGCACCAGAGGATCCACACGGGGGAGAAGCCCTATGAATGTAATGAGTGCGGCAGAGCCTTCAGTCAGAGCTCCCTTCTCATTGAACATCAGAGGATTCACACCAAGGAAAAGCCCTATGGGTGCAAAGAGTGCGGGAAATCCTTTAGTCACAGCTCCTCACTCAGCCAGCATGAAAGGACACATACTGGGGAGAAGCCCTATGAATGCCAGGATTGCGGTAAGTCCTTCAGGCAGAGCACCCACCTCACTCAGCACCGGAGGATCCACACAGGAGAGAAGCCATATGCATGCAGGAACTGTGGGAAGGCCTTTACACACAGCTCCTCTCTTACTAAGCACCAGAGAACTCACACTGGGTAGACTCCACTCCACCTGTGCTGGGGATGTAGGGAAACCTTAAGCCATAGCTCATCCTTTTCTAGACTTGACCCATTCATGCTCACAAGAAACAATATGTATTTATACATAAGCCTTTGTATACAACACACTCCTCAGGCACCCTCAGAGTTTGCACTGACAGAAATGACCATGGGACCACTGAGTTCTGGGTCATTCATCCCCAGGTCCAAACAGTAGGGAAACATGGAGATAACCAACATTCAGAACCTTCATCCATGAGTGCCCATCAGTGCTACATGATAGAACCTACAAAAGAAATGGAACAAATACACTGGATCTGGGGATGGCTTCTGTCCCGGGATTCACCATATTCCAAATCAGAGATACTCAAAGTGGTGAGAAACCAAACAAATGCCTTTCATATAAAAGAACCAAATGAGGTCAGAATTTGCTATTATTGCACTTTACATTCTTAGGAGGGAAAGTGCTTATGAAAGGTACAGTTGACTCTAATATTCCCAAGCCACAATGTGGCATCTTTAGGGAATCACCATGGATACTGTTTCAGTACAAAGCTTTCTGATTTGTGTGTAAATTGTTTGATCAGAGTACATGGTAGCCAGTCTCACAGATTTGAATTCCATATAACAAAGAATTAATGTACCATACACAGATTTTAAATTAGTTATTCCTACATTATTGTTATTATTATTATTTTAGACAGAGCTTCAAGCTGTCCCCCTGGGTAGAGTGCTGTGCATCACAGCTCACAGCAACCTCCAACTCCTGGGCTTAAGCGAGTCTCCTGCCTCAGCCTCCCAAGTAGCTGGGACCACAGGTGCCTGCCACAACGCCCAGCTATTTTTTGGTTGCAGCCATCATTGTTGTTTGGTGAGCCTGGGCTGAATTCGAACCCGCCACCCTACATTATTTTGTAATAAATTAATGTGTATAAACAATGTGATTGAAAAGCTTTGTATGGGAAAATTTAAAGAGTAAACCTGCTTCCATGGATTCTCACAGTCTCACAGGTGGCTTTTGCTGCTCTGTTCTTGGTATAAATTTCTCTGTAGGACTCACAGGTATTAGAAATGCAGTGTTTGCTATTTTACAAAAAAAGAAAGATTTTTTTCCTTTGTTCTGCCTCCATCTCATGAGCAATGTTAGAACCTTATGTTCTTGGCTCGGCGCCTATGGCTCAAGCGGCTAAGGCGCAAGCCACATACACCTAAGGTGGTGGGTTCGAATCCCCAGCTCGGGCCCGCCAAACAACAATGATGGCTGCAACCAAAAAAATGGCCAGGCGTTGTGGCGGGCGCCTGTAGTCCCAGCTACTTGGGAGGCTGAGTCAGGAGACTCACTTGAGCCCAGGAGTTGGAGGTTGCTGTGAGCTCTGATGCCATAGCACTCTACCCAGGGGGGATAGCTTAATGCTCTGTCTCAAAAAAAATAAGAACCTTATGTTCTGCAAGATTTGGGAAATGTACAGGGTAATCTATTCTTGAGGAGTTGCCCCCTTAACCAGCACCACCTCTTTTTTGTTTTAGCAAAAGCCCCAGTAAAGCCTTGCTTGCCTAAATCTTTCTGGTCTCAGGAGTGAGGGACAGCTCCAACCCCTGATCTCATGACCCTAATACAACCACTATTTTCATTTTACACTTTATCTACTGGGATTTGATGGTGTGCACCACATTTTACACAATTATAGTAGAATATTTGTATTCTACTTCTTGAATTACACTTGGAAATTATTCTTCCATTTTGCTTGTCTTAATTATCATTAAAGCCTTTGTAACTATTCCTTTGACTGCCTGTACCAAAATTTAAGTCATATTACCTCTATAATTGGGTATTTAAATTCATGCAAAGATTTCAGTAGTAACTTGTGTATATTTTAATATCCCACCTAGATCCATAAAGGATTTCAGCTTTTGTTGTAGCTTTTCCCTTGTTTTCATCAATTCTTTAGGAAAAAGTCATCATGCATGAAATTAAAGTTTCAAGGAACACAAATGTGTTAGTGCTTTGTATTGTCTCTTGAGCCTTAGTGGTTTTTTGTTTTTTTTTTCTTTTTTTTTTTGAGACAGAGCCTCAAGCTGTCCCCCTGGGTAGAGTGCCGTGGCATTACAGCTCACCATAGGCGCCGAGCCTTTTTTGTTTCTTTTGAGACAGAGTCGCACTATGTCACCCTGGGTAGAGTACCAGCGTGTCACAGCTCACAGCAACCTCAAACTCTCTTAGGCTCAAGCGATTCTCTTGCCTCAGCCTCCCAAGTAGCTGGGACTACAGGCACCACTACAATGCCCAGCTATTTGTTGTTGTTGTTGCAGTTGGCATTGTTGTTTTAGCTGGCCTGGGCTGAGTTCGAGCCCGCCAGCCTCAGTGTATGTGACCAGTGCCCTACCCACTGAGCTATAGGCGCCAGTTGTTGTTGTTGTTGTTGTTTGAGACAGAGTCTCACTTGTCACCCTCAGCAGAGTGCTATGGCATCATAGCTTACAGCAACCTCAAACTCTTGGGCTCAAGCCATTCTCTTGCCTCAACCTCCCAAATAGCTGGGACTATAGGTGCCCACCACAACACCCAGCTATTTTTAGGGACAGGGTCTCACTCTAGCTCAGGCTGGTTTCGAACCTGTTAGCTAGGCAATCCACCTGCCTTGGCCTCTAAGGGCTAGGATTACAGGTGTGAGCCACCTTGCCCGGCCAGCCTTAGCAGTTTTTAACACAATGGGGCTGTTTGCCTTCCAAATCATTGCAGTAGTTGACACTTACAAAACTCTCCTCAACCCAAATAATGATTGCAGGCACGTATATGTCTGCTCTGGCTGCCATAACAAAAATACCAGAGTTGGTAGCTTAAATAACAAGAATTTATTTTTCCACACAGTTCTGGAAGCTGGAAGTCCAAGATCAAGGTGCTGTCATGGGTGGTTTCTGGTGAGGCTTCTCTTCCTGGCTTGTAGACAGCTACCATCTTGCTGTGTCCTCACATGCCTTTCTTCTGTGGGTGTGTGCAGGGACAAAGAACAATCTCAGGTGTCTCCCACTCTTTTTTTTTTTTTTTTT
>NW_003852486.1:6281595-6290652 GCF_000181295.1 Otolemur garnettii | reverse complement strand
CCAGGCTGGATTCGAACCCGCCACCTTAGGTGTATGTGGCTGGCGCCTTAGCTGCTTAAGCCACAGGCACCAAGCCGTGGTCTGCACTTTTCAGACTTCCCACTCTATTGGAGATTCCCGGCTACCTACTTAATGCTTCCCATCAGCTGCACATTTCCCCATGGTGCACGTCTATCATAGTACCTTCATACAGAGTTAAGACCCAGTCTCCATTGCCTGAACCAGCCCAGCCTCCCTGAGATTAACCAGTGGGAGTATCTAGTTGTGTTTTTGTACTTCATATAGTAGCAATGAAAATAATTTTATGGTTGGGTGTCACCACAACATGAGGAACTGTATTAAAGGGTCATGGCATTAGGAAGGTTGAGAACCACTGCTAGAATAAGTTATCCATTTGCTTCTTACCACAACTGACCCAGAGCGTGGGTAGTAGGGGAATAATAAACAAGTCCTGAAGTCTTTTCTGTTGTGGTTCAAGAAAGGATATTATCTTAGAGGCAATTTAGAATTCATCAAATTAGTAAATAGGATTTGGGGGGCACTGGGGTTCTTAGCACTGAAGGGACATAGGTTATAGTAGTCACCTCCAGTCCTTTGGAACTGAAGGTCTTACTGTATATACAGGCACACATGCACACATAACGGCTGTGTGTGTACCTACATGCATTATGTACACATATTTCGTTGCTCAGAAGCCCCCCTAGTAGCAATGAACACAACTGGCACCACATCTTGGTCTCCAATACCAATGCCTACTAAAAGAAACTAGTTCTTTGATGACATGGGTGATTTCAGGGCTGAGAAAGGGTAGGACAGGATTTGAACATCTTATATGAAAAAGCAAATAAGGATGTGCTCAAAAACTGGAGCCATGTCATAAGTACACAGAAGCCACCCTGCAGGGACTCTTGTTGGCCACATGTGAGGCATCTTGAGCAAAAAAATAACTAGAATGGCAATAAACTTATAAAGCATTGAAAAACCAAATCTATTTTCTGTTAAATATACTAGGAGAAGTGAGGGTGCTGGGTGGCAGCAGAATGCCAAGGGCCAGATGGTTAGCATGAGAGGGTGTCAGTGTAGGGAAACCACCAGCACTCTGCAACCACCATGACAGAGACCGGCACAGGGAAGAATCATCAATGGAAGCTAAATTTAGGGGGAGAGTTTTCTTTTTTCCTGGAGACAGAGTCTCACTATGTCACCCTCAGCAGAGGGCCATGGTGTCACAGCTCATAGCAACCTCAAACTCTTCGGCTTAAGCTATCTATCCTCTTGCCTCAGCCTCCCAAGTAGCTGGGACTACAGGTGCCCACCACAACACCTGACTATTTTTTGGATGCAATTGTTTTGTAGGCCCAGGCTGGGCTTAAACCCACCAGCCTTGTTGTATGTGGCTGGCGCCCTACTCATTGAGCTATGGGCACTGAGCCTAGGGGGACAGTTTTGATGAGGAGCAGGATGTTTGCATGATGTTAAGGTGTCTTCCTACAGATTGCTTATTTGCTAAAAGAAGAAAAAGTTAATTATACAGAACAGAAACCGAACATTCTGACCAAGTGAGGAGAGGATCACCCACAGATGTAAGCTTGACGTGCCCCTCAAGAACATGGGTGGTCAGGACAAGATGTTAGTAATTGGCAGGTCTTAGTGAAGCATGTGTAGATGTTCTTTGGACTATTTGTTAGTTTTGTGCTGTTTTTCTAAGTTTGAAATTACTTCCAAATTTTTATTTTTATTATTTTTTTGATACGGAGTCTCACTATGTCTCCCTCAGTAGAGTGGAGTGGACTCACAGCTCACAGGAACGTCCAACTCCTGGGCTTAAGTGATTCTCTTGCTTCAGCCTCCCAAGTGGCTGGGACTACAGGTGCCTGCCACAAGGCCCAGCTATTTTTTTGTTTTGGTTGTCATTATTTTAGCAGGCCCAGGCTGGCTTTGAACCCTCCAGCCCTGATGTATGTGGCTGGCACCCTAACCACTGAGCAACAGGCACCAAGCCCCAAATAGTTTTAAACAAAAAAAGGGGAACAAACATCTAGCTGTGTATACCAAAGGAGACATTATATGGACTGAAGAGACAGGCTGAGACAGACACTAGAGAGACAGAGGTGGGGTGAGACAGACACTGGAGAGATGGAAGGTGGGGTGAGATGGACACTGGAGGGACAGAAGGTGGGGCTCTACATACAATAACAATTCCTCTGTGGCTCTTAGAGTGAGATGTGCACAGGAGAACTCTCTGTGGCGGAGGGAGAGGGGGAGCTCATGGGTCTCGTTTGGGAATGAGAATTAAGAGGGTACATTTAGGCTTTTTATTGTTATTACCAGAGCCACACTCAGCTTAGGATTTAGGAGCATGGGGCTAAGACAGGAACTAAATTTAGTAACCATGGCAGAGACAGGCACCTGTGTATATAGTTCTCAGCCTCTTGCAAGTGAGCAGGGCCATAGGATCATTTCTCTCCAAGGACATGTAAGTGGAAATGATGTGTGTGGTTGCCCAGGTGAAGGGGTGTGGCTTTCTCCACCACAGTAAAGAGCAGAGCTACAACAGGGTAAATAGGTTGGAGCCTTGATCCCTGGATGCCTGCATGGAGCAGAGTGCCTTTCCCACCAATACAAGCAACAGCAACAACTACTATAAGACAATGGACTATGATGTGAGTGAATAAATATTTATTATGTTAAGCCTCTGTGATCTGGGGATCTTTACAACAGATTGCCTGCTCAAACACAGTGACAGAAAGAGACACCCATTTATCTATCTACAGGAAGCAATTAAATTTATGATCAGGCAATGGGAACAATGCTGTAATCTGAGAATAAATGCAAGAAATCAAAAGATCACCTTCTATAGCCCAAGGAGTTTAGTTTCCTTTGCTCAGGCAGACAGACCACTATTTTGATCATAACCCCCTAGTAAGAAATACATTTTACATTGCAACCAGTTCTCATGTTTAGATGTATGGCTGACAAGTTTCACAAAACAGTATTTGCCTTTACTATGTGATGCCTTTAACCTACTTTATTCTACTTTACTGCTTTGTAATGTTGGTGGCCACCCACTAATTGGATTTCATAATTCAATAATGGGGTGAGACCTGTGGTCTGAAAATCCTGTACTATTAGGCTGCAAGCATTTTTGTGATCTTTGTAAGCTACTCCACACAAGTAAATACGAGCTGTTAAACTAGAAAACAGTTTCTGCTTTTGAGGGTTCAGAAGTGAATTTGACAGTCACACACTTACAAAAAGGCTAAAACAGCTGACAGGACTTCCACATGTACAGCCTTGGGGATCTCACACAGGAGGCACTGCCATAAGGGTGAGTTCAAGAAAGCACTGGCAGACCACACACATTGTGGCAACCTACACTGTAAAGTGTCAATGACCTAGTGTGGGGTGGTGCTAAAAGGGCTGCAGAGGAAAGTGGCATCTTCACATTCAGATGTTGGCATCTGCCCAGGGGTTTTCAGAAAGGAGGAGGCGTCCTGTGACCATTCCTGTTCATGTGCTTCAGCCACAAGAGCCCACTGAAGAACAAGCAGACACGACAGGGAGCCACCATTCCCCGCTGGCTGCTCACCCACAACCGTCATAGCAGGAAGGCTCACCTCTGTGCCTCTGCCTCTTCGGGTGGCCCAGGGCACACCTCACCCTCTGCGCTCTCTGGAGGCTCATGGGCCTTGCCATCAACCTGAGCCTCGCACACAGCAGATTGGGGGCTTGGGGCCACCCCCAACGCATACCCTTTCTCCTTCTCATGGGTCTTCTGGTGTTCAGCCAGGGCCAGGCTGAAGTGGAAGGTCTTCCAGCAGCCCTGGCACGCAAAGCGCTTCCTTCCTCCATGGCTGCTGTGATGCTCCATGAGGTGGGAGATCCATGCAAAGGCCTCCCCACACTCGCTGCAGGCATAGGGCTTCCCCCGGGGCATGCTGGGTTTGTCAGCCACTGGGCAGCCTGAAGCTGAGGTGCCAGGGTCCTGCCCAGCTACGTCGGGCTCCATGCTTGCCCCTTCGGGCTCTGGGCCCTGCCCTTCCTCATCCTCAGGGTAGGGCCTCTTCATTCCCAAGCCCTGATGGGGGGCAGCCAGCTTGGCCTGGCCCTCGTCCAGCGCTGGGTTCTGGATGATTGAATCTCCCTGACCTTCAGAGACAGGGCTTGACTCCCTGTCCTGAGGATCTGGAACCTTATATGGCTGCTCCTCTTCCTCTTTCTCAGTGGTGCCAGAGGGGTTGGCAGGACAGTCCCCCTCAGGCCCCTCTGTCTGCATCTCAGGGGTGGAGATGTCCTCACTCACGCCCCCTGTGCCTTCCTGTTGCCTCCCACTGCCTGAAACAAGGTGAGAATGTGAGCTGTTCATGCCCAGGCTCAGATGCAGGGAGAGACGAGGCAGGTTACCCGTCTCCCACCCATCTGCCTTCCCTGGGTGTCAGCTGCCTGGAAGCAAGACTGTCACTCTCAGCTTGGCCCCCATAGCTCAGTGGTTAGGGCGCTGGCCACATGTGCTGGGGCTGGTGGGTTTGTTTAGCTGGCCTGCTGAACAAACAAACAAAAAACAGCTGGGCATTATGGCAGGTGCCTGTAGTCCCAGCTACTTGGGATGCTGAGGCAAGAGAACCACCTGCGCCCAGGAGTTTTAAGTTGCTGTGAGCTATGACGCCACAGCACTCTACTGAGGGTGACATAGTGAGACCCTGTCTAAAAAAAAGAAAGAGGGGGAAAAAAAAAGACTATCACCGGCTAAGGCGCCAGCCACGTACACCTAAGGTGGCGGGTTCGAATCCCCAGCCCGGACCCGCCAAAACAACAATGACGGCTGCAACCAAAAAATAGCCAGGCGTTGTGGCGGGCGCCTGTGGTCCCAGCTACTTGGGAGGCGGAGGCAGGAGACTCGCTTGAGCCCAGGAGTTGGAGGTTGCTGTGAGCTGTAATGCCACGGCACTCTACCCAGGGGGACAGCTTGAGGCTCTGTCTCAAAAAAAAAAAGACTATCACCCCCTTGGTTGCCAAGGAAGCCGAGGGACCAAGTCTGGTGGTGGTGGTGGTGTTCCTGCTTCCTGCTACGGAGGTGGGGCCAGAGCAGCTGCCTGGGCTCGGCAAGGCAACTCTGGCAATGGAGGGTCCCTGTGTGGGGAACGGACTGTGGCCCCTGTGCACCAGTCTCCCAGGAACCACACCCATGATGGACCTCTACTGGCAAAGGTGAGACCCACTGAGCCCAATGGGACATCAGTGGCACAGCAGTGAGTGTCAACACACACGAGGCAGGATGAGGCATGGCGCAAGCAGAGGCTGACCAGTACTCACCCTCCTGGAGCTTGCTTGTCCTCTCAGAACCCAGCTGCCAATTGGGGGAAGCCCCCAGCCTCTTGGGGAGGCAATACATGAAGGGGCACAGGGCCACCAGTCTCAGCTGAGCCCCATCAGATCCAGCACCACTGCCAGCAGGTGTGTGTGCTACATGGGGCCTCTGGCTATGGTCTAGCTTCTAGATGCTGTAGCTATCACGGCCCAGCAGCTTCCAAAGGAGCAAAACCACCCACAGCGGGGCCCAGCCCTGGATGTAACTGGCACTCTGCTATTTTGGGTGGCCATATTTTGGGGTGATCTGTGACACAGCACAAGGTCGTAGAAGTGACTGACTCCTATTTCTGCTTCTGTTCTGGTATGCAGCTAGAGGATGACTGGCAAACTAACCTTGAGGAACCCCCTCCAAAAGAGAAGCACCTATGAGCCTGGAGCCCCCAGTGTGACCTCACCTGGGAGTTTGCCTGCTGCTGGCTCACTCTCCTCTCTCTCCAACTGAAGTTCCTCCGTGTCCAGCCTGAAGGTAGTGTCAGGCTGGGAAAGCTGATACCCTGAGTGGGGTTAAAAAACCAAACAAAGTGAAAGAGGCATCAAAGCAGAACGCTGCCCACAGGCCTTTGGTCCCCGGGCTGGCCAAGCCCAGAACTGCAGCACCATGACCCCCACCAAATCCTCTCCTTGTCAGAGTCCTGGAGAGCTGGGGGTTGTGAGAATATGGCAGCAGGGCAAGGAGGAGTCTGCCTAGGTGAGGCTTGAAGGGCTGACAGGGCAGGTGGACATGGAGGGACTCAGGGAAGCACTGTTGAAGAGATGAATACAAAAGGACAGGGCTCAGAAGCCTGTGCTGGGCCTCCCTACAAAGGAAGGTTTCTGGGACTAGAATGTCTATGAAGGAAAGGGAAGACCCTTCAAACAGGCCAAGAGGCCTCATTAGCACCTTGCAGCCGGGGGTCTTACAGAATGTGGAGGCTTCAGTTTCTCTGGGCAAGTGCCATAAGCCCTAAGGCCAGAGTGGAACTCACATATGAAGACCAGGAAGGCTGGGACTCAGCAAATGAGTTCAGATTCAAACATGCTCAAGTTCAAATACACTTAAAACACCACAGTGGTCCAACTAAAGTCCTTGGGTAATTAAAATCCCTCATGCTAACTAGTGTGAAAGGAGATGACGGGTGGGGTGTGAGCCCATGGCAGGCAAGTCTCACCTGACAGAAGCAGCTTCCTATAGCTCTTCAGGTTCTCCTGGGCAGGGTCCAGGTGGCCCCACCCCTCCTGCCGCAGAGGCTCCTCTAGAAAGGCCTTCAGTTTCTGAAATGGCAGTACAGCTATGGCTGACGCCACCTGCCCCACAAGACGTTGGACCCATAGCCCCACAGTGCAGGGAGCACATGAAAGGGGATCTGACCACAGAGGCAGCTTTGGTTTTGCTCTAAAACAGGTTTCTCAGCCTTAGCACCATGGAAATTACCCTGTTCTGGGGCACAGCATTAATGGTGGAGAAGGAGATGCTGCTAAGCCAGGGTGGAAAAAGGCCAAACCTGCACCCCCAGAACACCTGTGTCTTACCCACCTTCTGCTCGGCTTTGGAAGGGTCTGCCTCTTCAGTCTTTATTTCTCCGATGCTCCCCAGTTCCGGAAGCAGGGGTTCCATGGAGAGCCAGGCTGGGGAAAAGGGCAGGCAAAGCTGAAGAGTCACATATACCGTGGGCTGGCACCCCCAGTTAGGGAGACCTGACTGCCTCCCTGCATAGGTATGGCTCATGTGCCAGCAAGTCCCCCGGTTCTATGACTCTGTCCTGTATTTACAGAGAAGAGTCACCAAAAAGACAAGAGGGCTCTAGCTCAGGGTTGGCCTGCGATTGCCAACGCAAGCCATGGAGAGAAAGCTTTTCTTACCCACTGGATTAGTAGAAATCTTAAAAAGCGACATAAGGTACCATCATAGAGGCAGGCACATGGGCACCCTCCTATGCAGACAGCACAGAACTTCCTACCCATAGGGAAGTGTACATTGTAGGTGAAATGTAAAACTCATATGTGCTTTGTCTGACAGTCCTGAGAAGCCCATGCCATGATGACCAGAGCTCCCACATCCAGGCACACACATGTGACTGCAGCCTGGTTTCAAGGGCAGAGATCCCAACTCTAGGATGAGGACAGGCTGAGCACAAGTAACAGTGGGCAGCTAAAGAGCCAGATAACTGACCAGGGCCAGGAGACACAGCACACCATGCTCTGAGGAGGCCAAGGCTGAGCCCAAGCCCTCTGTGTGTGCATGTGACATGTAGGAAGATGTTAAGTGTCATACAGTGGCACTTAAGACACAGGACTTTTGTTTTTAGAGAGTAGGTAGGGAAAATCCTTTTTTCCTTACACATCAATGCTGTTCACTACTTGTGAACCTTGAAAGGACCTGCAATCTCTGAAGAGGAATTTAATAAACAACAATACTTCTAATATTCACAAGAGAAGGATCCCAGTTTAGCAGGAGTTCAGACCCTTGCCACTGGCCTCCTCTGATCTGACCCCACTCCCTACAGGCCCCACCTACCACCCACCCTGGGCCCCACAGGTAGAGGGTGGGTCAGTCACTCACGAGTCACAGCAGGGCACAGGGGATCCCCAATTCCCAGGTCCTGGGTGGGGCTCACTGGCCCAAATGGAAACAGCAGTGGCTCAGGATACCTGTCGTACACACCCTCGCTCATCACTGAGGACCCAGCAGGGGAACCCAACAGCATCCCTGTTCACAACAGAGTAACAGTGACCCCAGGGAATGGGGCATGTGCAGCAGCCACACAGTAAGCTCCTAGGGCAGGCTCCAGGCCCAGCACTCCCATCCCTCAGACCCACCCTAGATGTGAGCTGCTCTCTGCCCTGGACTACTCTTTCCTGCTCTTTCTGCTTCCTTACGTCTGGAGGGCAGATGTGAGGGCAGGAGCTCAAGCAGCTATCCTGGCCCATGAGGTGACCCATGAGGGGAATGCCATCAGGCAGGATGGCAGTGGGCAGAGCCCCTGCTGACTGAGGCGGCACCACATAAGCTTGAAGTGGCTCATCATTGTGCCTGTTGCCAGGGGTAGGGGGAGCCAAACTCAGTAAAAGGCAGCTGGGTTTGGGTGCTAAGATCCCCCAGGATCCCTGTCCCTGCCTCTCCTAAGGCACGCTCCCCTCTGGGTGCAGCCCTACCTGGCTCATCCAGCATGTCAGCCAGGCCCTCCACCAGGGAGGCCGCCTTCTTGCAGCTCTCGGGATATTGCGCCACCACCCAGGGCCGAACCCTGTCTGGCAGGATGCCCAAGAACTGCTCCAGCACCAGCAGCTCCAGCATCTGCTCCTTGGAGCGTGCCTCGGGCATCAGCCACTGGCGGCACAGCTCATGGAGGCGGGCTAGGGTCTGGTGGGGCCCAGCAGACTCCTGGTAGACAAATTCCCGGAAGCGCAGGCGAGAGAACTCAAGGTCGGCAGGAGTTCTCTCAGTGGGAGTTTTCTCAGCAGTTTTCTCAGCTGGGGTTCTCTCAGAGGGAATTTTCTCGGCAGGGGTTTCCTCTGCAGTTTTCTCCGCTGGAGTTTCCTCTGCAGTACTGGTAATTTTCTCAGCAGGGGTTTCCTCTGCAGTTTTCTCCGCTGGGGCTTCCTCTGCAGTACTGGTAATTTTCTCAAGAGTTTTCTCAGAGGGAATTTTCTCTGTGGGCGTGTCCTCAGCGGGAGTTTTCTCTGTGGGCGTGTCCTCAGCGGGAGTTT
>NW_003852486.1:6272443-6281544 GCF_000181295.1 Otolemur garnettii | reverse complement strand
CTCTGTGGGCGTGTCCTCAGCGGGAGTTTTCTCTGTGGGCGTGTCCTCAGCGGGAGTTTTCTCTGTGGGCGTGTCCTCAGCGGGAATTTTCTCTGTGGGCGTGTTCTCTGCGGGAGTTTTCTCTGTGGGCGTGTCCTCAGCGGGAATTTTCTCTGTGGGCGTGTTCTCTGCGGGAGTTTTCTCTGTGGGCGTTTTCTCAGCGGGAGTTCTCTCGGAGACATTCCCCGGTTCTTCCTGCTGTGCTCCAGCAGCTGACCCTGGTGCTCCTCCACCAGCTGACCCTGGTGCGGGCAGTTCCGGGGGGGTCGGGGAGGTCCTGGGGGAGGCAAATGCCTTCTCCAAGGGCAGCATCTTTTCAGACCTGTACTGGGAAATGCAAGTGTGTCTAGCTAGACAAAGTGGCTCCAAGGGAGAGACCAGGGACAACAGGATGCCCAGGGAGCTCAGGTGTGTCAGGACCAAGGACCTGCAGAGGACACAGATGAGACAGAGACAGCTGCATATGAGAACCTGGGCACAGGCACCCATGTCTGAGAACTGGTAATTGTTAAGTTAAATAAAAACATAAAAGTGGGAGGAACAGCTCATTTTATAAGACTGGTATTACCAGGATTAAAAAAAATCAGTCTGGCAGTACCCGTAGCTCAGAGAGTGGGGCACCCGCCACATACACCAAGGCTGGCGGGTTTGAACCCAGCTCTGGCCAGCTAAAACAACAATGACAACTGCAACAACAACAACAAAAATAGCTGGGTGTTGTGGCGGGTGCCTGTAGTCTCAGCTACTTGGGAGGCTGAGGCAAAAGAATCACTTGAGCCTAAGAGAGTTTGAGGTTGCTGTAAGCTGTGACACCACAGTGCTTTACCCAGGGCGACAGCTTGAGACTCTTGTCTCAAAAAAAAAAAAAAAAAATCAGTCATGAGTAGGGCAAAAAAATTATAGGACAACCTCAAATATAAACCTAGATGTAAAAACAAAACAAAATAAAACACTAAAGGTAAAATTTTTAAAATATCAATAAACTCATTCCAACCACACATCTTATATACATGATATAAGTTAACGACACACCGTATTTATGTTTATCCCAGAAATGCAAGGTATTTAGTGTTTAAAACTATATATTATGACAAATATCAACCCTAGGCTAAAAAATAAAAATACATACTATAAGGACTTTAGTTCCTAGTAATATGAAGGGGCTAGGTGTCAGAATTGCTCCTCTCATTATAATACCCCCAAAAATACAAAATATACATTTAGAAATAAGTGTAGGAAATGGTTGGAAAATTACCACTTGATTCTGAAAATGGCACAGACCTTTGGGCCTGGAAGAGGAGGAAGCTATAAGCATGGCCAGCAGGAGCAGAGAGCTCAGGTCCTAGCCAGCCTTCCCCGTACCCAGCTAAATGTCCTCAAATAAGGCACCCACGATTCAAGAGGAGACGAAAACAGGATCTCAAGTGAAATCTTGAGGGATGGGCCTCCAACAGGCCTAAGCCTGTGATGTTTTCACTGGCCATGGGCACATAAGAGTTGACAGACACTGATGCACAAAAATGTGAACTCTGAGCTGTAACCAGCCCCTCCCAGGACGCACAGGGTCTGCAGAGCCATAGGGCCAGAACCCACCTCCACGACATACACCAAACACAAACAGAAGGCCACACGCAAGGCCAGTGTGAACATTCCCCTTGGCTGAACCACAGAAGGGAACCACTTTTTCTTTCAAACTCAAAGTCTGAGAAATTCAAGAAAATTCATGCATGGCCACAGCTCCAGCAGGAATGTTTTCTCAGAAATTCCACTTGTACAGAGAAAACTCTGGAAGGTGAACAGAGTCTACTCAAGCATTTCCCCACCAGAATAGGGGCACAAGGACCTTATGGATGTGGGGTGGGAGAATTTGATCACACAGACATGAAAGTTCCAGAAAAGGGAAATCCACAGAACACAGTGTAGACCAGAGGCTGTTAGGGGCCAGAGGCCCAGGTAGTGACTGCTAATGGGTACAAGATTTCTTTTGGGGATGATGTAAATGTTCTAAGATTAACTGTGGTAATAGCTACACAAGTATGAATGCTATTTACTAAAAACAAATAAAAACGAATTATTTACTTTAAATAGGTAAACTTTATGGTGTGTCAATTATATTCACTTCCCTGAAGGAAAAAAAAAGACCAAAGCCATGCCTTCACAGTAACCTCCATCCACTAGCAGCTCCCTCACCATCTCCAGTACAAACTCCCAGCTCTGGAGGACAGAACTCCTCCCTCTGCCCTTTGTTTCTCCCTCTGTCCTGACCTCTTAAAGGTCTGGGCACACTTCTGGCCTGCAGTGGCTCCTCATAGGCAAGGCCCTGGCCAGGCATCCTGGCTGTGCCTAACTTCTTTCTGGCCATTATGCACCCTCATGACCATGCTCCTGGGATAAAGTGCATGTCTGAAAGATACATGGAGAAGCAGGACACCCAGGCCCTAGGGTGCAATTGCCTCACACCCTAGCCCCATGCCAAGGACCTGCATACCACAGCAGCTGCCTAGTCCACGTCTGAGCATTTTCTCATGATTTCCTCATCTCTCAGGATGGGTAAACAGCCCACTTTTCCACAGCATTTTCTTTACATCTCTGTCAGGTAATTAACGAGCTCTCTGCCTGGGTCTATCTTGACATTGTCCCCATCTGCGACTTTGTGCTGTCTTTCAGCCATGCATAATGTTCTTAGTGTTTATTACCAGATTGAACCTTTTAAAAAATTGATTTCTGGCTCAGTGTCTGTAGCACAGTGGTTATGGCACCAGCCACATACACCAAGGCTGACAGGTTCAAACCCAGCCCAGGCGGCTAAACAGCAATGACAACTCCAATCAAAAAATAGCCAGGCATTGTGGCAGGCACCTGTAAACCCAGCTATTTGGGAGGCTGAGGCAAGAGAATCCCTTAAGCCCAAGAGTTTGAGGTTGTTGTGAGTTGTGACACCATAGCACTCTACCTAGGGCAATATAGTGAGACTCTGTCTCAAAAAAAAGAAGAAAGAAAAGAAAATACCATAGGCTCTTGAGACTAGACCATCAAGGTTGTGACAACTCAGCTCTGCCAAAGTGAGGAAGCAGCCAGCTGGCCGGCCCTGTTCCAGACTGATTCATCTGGAACCTGTCCTGTTGTGGGAAGTAAAGCCAACTCTAGCCAGTTGGCACTGGACCTGTAACTGAGGTCCCATGAGCACGTAATTTTGATTTTTTAAGGACATCACAAGCATGTTCGTCCCATTATAGGACCTGTCTCCACAAGGGAAACTGTGAGCTCACTAACTTGTGCAAAGGGCCCATACCACCAGGCCCTGCCCTGGTGCTCACTCATGTCTCCCCCCCATCAGAGCCTGGCAATCTCAGGGCGGGGACCAGGAGCAGCCCCAAGGTGCAAGTGGGGAAAGAAGTACAGAGTTTCCTGTTCTAGACTCTATGTAAGCCCTCCCTCTGGAAAGCTTCCCCCTTCCACCTATGTCCTTCTCAGTGGTCTGGTTGCCTCAGGATCTTCCTTCATCTCCAACCTCCCAGCTATGAACATGGGGCAAGCATGGAGGTCTGGGTAGAATGAGCAAAAGCCTTTGGCCATTGACCAGGATAGAGTGGAAAGGTCAGAACACACTCCAGCTGGGTCGGTGGCCAACACAAATGGAGACACATGTCAGCCCCGGGGGAAAGAAAGGCATGGGACCTTTAATCCTCTGTGCCCTTTCCCATTGGGATTGCAAGCTCTGAGCCTCTCCAGAAAGCCACCTCAGCCTCCCTTCCTTCTATTCACATGCAGAGAACAGTGGTGGCTTCCATGGCACCAAGGAATCTCCTCAGAAAGATGCCCCAACTTTAAGGAAGCAGCTGCATTCTGTAAAAACAGCATCTGGCTTCTTGTTCTGAGATCTACTTGTCTCCCTTCCTGGTGATCAGAATTAGGAAGATTCCTGAGGTGCCAAGCCTTGTGGGCCTCCAGAGCCCTGCAGCAAATCCCCTTCACCCTGAGCTTCACAGAGCTCAAGCCTGGCCTTGCCTTCCACAGGTCCCACCATGACCACAAGTTTCCTGTCCAGCCCCACCTGCCTCCTCCAGGACCCTTAACTACCTTAAGGACATTCATCACCAGCTCTCCATTCTGCTCCCAACTACCTGGCCTAGCAAACCACCACATAGTCTCAGGCCCAAGGGTCCTCCATGGAAGCTCACTTGCTGGGTGTGGGAAGGCTGAAGTGGGCAGGATACTCCTGGGATCCCATATGGCTTTGCCTACAGGTCACTTAGTCATCATAAAAAGAGAAAGGGTACCTTTAAAAGAATAAAAAAAAATACGGATTGAGCATCATTGTTAACATCCCAACTGCCCTCTGTAGTCCATAATCCACTCAGAAGGACAGACAGAACCAGACAGATATTCTGCACGGCTAGCCTGGGCTCCCCCAAAGCCTCAAGGCTAGGAATGCCAAAAAGTTCCAGATCCAAGGATCACACAGAGAAACATGAAATCAATGCTATGAGTGGCCCTGTCCTGGCTCCAGAACAGGAAACATCTACAGGCTGGGATGGGGGCTAGACCGTTGTGGTGTGGAGCTGAGGATGGTGCGACTGTCAACCAAGCCTCCTCAAAGTCAGGTATGTGTATGAGAAAGGGGGAGCAAGGGAGAAGGAGGTGAAAGCAAAGGGAGGGAGAGAGGGAGGAGGAGGAAGGGGAAATAAGTAGGAGGAAAAGGAAGTAGGGAGGGAGAGAAAATGCCCATACACAAAAAGCAGAGAGAGAGAGGAGAAAGGAAACTTAAGTGGTGGTAGACTGCAAACTACTAACAGGTGAATCTGGGCAAAGGATGTGGATGGATTCTATGACCTTTCCTTAAATTTCAGTTAAAAAAAGTTACATGAAGAAAAAAAAAAGCGCAGTCCTTACTAGTCCCCACTCTCCCCTTGCAACAGAGATCCCCCTGCAAAACAAAAATCCTTGTATTTGACTGAACCCCACACCCAAGGGCAAGGCTGAAGGATCCTGGAGTGGGGGCAAGCACCTAACTCACCCCCAGGCCCCACCCTGAACAGCACCACAGGTCCCTGGCCCCCAATGCCACCCCCAACCCCGGTCCAGGGTGCCCTACCTTCCCAGCCTTCTCTCCCACGAGGAGTCCCCTCAGCTCTACCTCTCACGTACACCCGAAAAGGCCTCCTATCTCTGCCCTCAGTCCTCACACCTAGGCCTTAAGCCCCTCGCCTCCCTGGGCCACCACACGTCCTCTCATAATTCTCCCTTCCGGCCACAGGAGAGGCCCCTCCACCACCGTCCTCAATACTCGGGATGGGGGTGCCCCGCCACCCACCCCGCCGTCGATCAAGTCCAGCCCCTTCCCCTTCTCAAGAGATCGCACCCGAAGACTCCCAAGCCCTCTCCCGCCAGGACCCTCTGGAGGTTCGCACCCCATCCCTGGGGACAACGGGGCCACTGTCCCATCGAGCCATCACCCGGGGGACCCTCTTCATCTCTCCGGGGTGAAGCCGCTCCCTATCCGTCCTCCCAGCCGCCCGCGCTGTTCTCGGCCTCGACCCACCTGCTGCGCTGTCCCCAGACGGGTCTCAGCAGCCCGTAACCCGGGAAGCGCGATGGCGGCCAACCAAACTGCGATTGCGCGCCCGGTCCCGCCGCGGACTACAGCCCCCAAAATGCTACGCGCGGGGTCGTCCAGGACGCCACGATAGGCCACACAGCCAATCAGTGGTAGGCTAGGCCTCTCCCGTGCCATCCACCTACGCGCCTGCGTCATTGTCAATGCTATAGCAACACAGCTAGCTGGTGAAAACCGCCTCCGTCAACTCAAGAGACTCTGGACAAAGAGAGAGGGTCGCCTCGGAGGAAGGCGGAGGGGAGAGAAGAAGAGGAGAGAAAAGAGCAATAGCGAAGGAGGGGAAAGGAGAGGCCCGGATGGAGCACGAGCCGCGGGGAAATGGAGAGACCCAGGACACCTACAGGAAAGCAGTTCCGTAGTCCAGGGACTGAGAATTTGCGAAATGCCCCAGTAGGGAGTAGCTGGGAGACAGCTGGGTTGAGGGGTGTGCGCTGGAGCCCCAGCAGCTGTGGCCACTCAGGAACACAGGACGAGGGCTAGGAAACCACTTTACGTTTCCGTTTTCCAGACGACAGAACTTATGAGAATGTCGTTTTGTGTGAATTGACTTTTTAAAAAATGTATATCCTCGCAGTTTATTTTACATATTTTTCATTCATATACAGCCACACACTTTCTAGTATTCAGTTCTATGAGTTTTAACTCATATACCACCAACAGTCGGGACAAAGGACTGTCCCACTGCACCAAGATATTCTTATTGCTGGCCCTTTGTTGTCACATCCTCCCCAACAGATGACACCCTTCCCTACCCCAAGCTTGTCTCCACTTCCCCAACCACTGACCTGTACAGTCCTGGCTACAATTTTTCCTTTACAGAATGTCATATAAATGGAATCATAAGTATGTGGCCTTTTGAGATTGGCCTTCTTCACTGAACAAAATTCCCTTGAGATCCTTGAGTAGTATGTATGAATAGTACTTTCCTTTTTACTGCCAAGTAGTATTCAACCATATACAATAGTTCGGTCTGATGGTAGTGGTCAGAACTTATCAACATCAGTGTCATTAAAGTTAGTATTCAACCCCCACTACTAAATTTGGCTTATATATATATATATAAACAGTAGTTTAAAGTATATTCACCCCTAGTAACAGACACTAGGGTTCTTTTCAGCATATTGCTATTACAAATAAAGCTGCTGTGAACATTTATTTGTACAGACTTCTGTGTGAATGTATGTTTTCACTTTTCTGGGATAAATGCCCAAGCACATGCTTAGTGTTGTAAGAAAAAGCCACATTCACCCAGAACAGCTGAACCATTTACATACCCACCAAGTATGTGAGAGTCAGTTTCTTGGCATTTTTATCAGCACTTTTGTTATCACTATTTATTTTGCCCATTCTGATAGGTATGCTGTAATAGCTCAGTGTTTTTAATCTGCCATTTCCCTAATGGACAATATATTTTCAAATTTACCATCCGTATATCCTTTTCAGTGAACTGTCTATTCATGTCTTTTACCTATCTACTAATCTAAAAAAAAATTAAGTTTTGAGAGATATATATTCTAGATATTTTCTCCTAGTATGTAGCTTGTATTTTTTATTTCCTTAACAGTATTTTGAGCAGGGCAAAGGATTTTATTTCAGACCAGAGGATTTTAATTTAGATACTGTCTAATTTTATCAATTTCCTTTTATGAAGCATGCTTTTTTTTTTTGAGACGGAGCCTCAAGCTATCCCTGGGTAGAGTGCCATGGCATCACACTCACAGCAACCTCCAACTTCTGGGCTCAAGCGAGTCTCCTGCCTCAGCCTCCCAAGTAGCTGGGACTACAGGCGTCCGCCACAACACCTGGCCATTTTTTGTTTGCAGCCATCATTGTTGTTTGGCGTGCCCGGGCTGGGGATTCAAACCCGCCACCTTAGGTGTATGTGGCTGGCACCTTAGCTGCTTGAGCCACAGGCACCGAGCTGGAGCATGCTTTTGGTGTCAAGTTTAACAACTCTTTACCTAGTTGTACGTCCTGAGGGTTTCCTGCTCTATTTTTTCTAAAAGATTTATAGTTTTGTGTTTTTCCCCTATGATACTAGAGTGCCTTTTTTTCTAACATCAAATATATGTTTTATCCCAACACCAACTGAGTATCCAATTTGGATGCTAACTAGAATTAGCACAAATCCAACAAAAGCTCAGTTTACAAGACTGCCCCATACTAGACACCAGCCACAGCTACAATTCTGCTAAGCCAACTACAAACTGAAGGGCTCCCACGTCCCCATCTCAGGTTCAATAATTCACTTGAATGATCCACAGAACTCAGGAAAACATGTTTACTGGCTTATTTAAAAAACTCAGGAACAGCCAAATGGAAGAGATACATAGGGTAAAGGTCTGGGGCACTGAGGTGCAAAGAGCTGCCATGTCACCTTCCCAGCAGGCAGGTGTGTTTACCAACCCAGATGCTCGCTGAAGCGTGTGTGGAGAATTCTCCCTTTCTTTATGGTGACCAGCTATTTAGTCATTTAGTGGCCTCAATCTGAGTCACTGCACTAGTCAGATGTGTTTGAAAGGGGATCCTTATGAATAGCAAAAGGAACTCAGGAAATTCCAAGGCTTTTAGCTTTGTGCCAGGAACAGGTACAAGGATCAAATACATGTTTTATTACACCACATATGTCCAGATGTGCTCACACCATTTGTTGAGAAGGCAATCTTTCCTCTATTAAATAGCTTTTGCTCATCAAAATTCAATTGGGAATATTTTTGTGGGTATCTATTTCTGGGTTCTGCATTCTGTTCCATTAATCTGTTTCTGCCAGTACCACATACTGATTACCATTGTTACTAAATTTAGTAACTTTTAACATGGGTAGTTATTTCTTCCACTCTTTTAAAAGACTGTTTTAGCTATTCTAAGTCTTGTGCTTTCCCACTTTACGTTTGTCTACATCTACAAAAAACTAGAAGGTAGTCTGAAGAGAACTACATTATGCGTTTTTTTAATTTCATTCAGTGTTTTTTTTTTCCCTTTGAGATAAGAGTCTCACTTTATCACCCTTGATAGAGTGCCATGGTGTCACAGCTCACAACAACCTCCAGCTCTTGGGCTTAGGCGATTCTCTTGCCTCAGCCTCCCCGAGTAAGAGCTGGGACTACAGGCACCTGCTAGAACACCCGGCTATTTTTTACTGCAGTTTGGCCGGGGCCGGTTCAAACCCTCCACTCTGGGTATACGGGGCCGGTGCCCTACCCACTGAGCCAAAGGTGCTGTCTCATTCAGTATGATTTTTCTAAGCACCGGGGAGAGCAAGCAGTGTGACTTTTTCCACTCACGGGAAAATCAAGACTGTCACCATTAATTATGATGTTAGCCATCAGTTATTTGTATATGCCCTTTTCAGATTAAGAAAGTTCCCCTTGGCTCGGCGCCTATAGCTCAACCGGCTAAGGCGCCAGCCACGTACACCTAAGGTGGCGGGTTCGAATCCCCAGCC
>NW_003852486.1:6271106-6272256 GCF_000181295.1 Otolemur garnettii | reverse complement strand
GTCTCAAAAAAAAAAAAAAAGAAAGTTCCCCTTTTCAAAACTATTGTTTGTTTTAGAGACAGGGTCTTGCTCAATAGCTAAGGCTAGAGTGCAATGGTCACTTACACTTCACTGTAACCTCAAACTCTTGTGCTCAGGTGATCTTTTTGCTTCAGCTTCCTAAGCAGCTGGGACTATAAGGCACATGCCACATTTTTCTATTATTAATTTTTTAGTAGAGATGAGGTATCGCTCTTAAGATCTGGCTGCCTCAGCCTCTCAAGAGTGCTACAATTATAGGCAAGGGCCACTCCATCTGACTCAGAATGATTTTTTTTTTTTTCCTGAGACAGAGTCTCACTCTGTCACCCTGGGGTACAGTGCCAGGTCATAAAAGCTCACAGCAACATCAAACTCCTGGGTTCAAGTGATTCTCTTGCCTCAGCCTCCTGAGTAGCTGGGACTACAGGAGCCTGCCATGATGCCTGGCTAATTATTCTAGTTTTAGTAGAGGCAGGTCTAGTTCTAGCTGGACTGGTTTCAAACTCCTGACCTCAAGTGATCCACCTGCCTCAGTCTCCCAGAGTGCTGGGATTACAGGCATGAACCACCATGCCTGGCCCAGAATGAATTTTTTGATGAACAATGAGATGGCCACCACAGTTGAATTTTTCACACTCCATACACTTACAGGGTTTCTCTACAGTGTGAATTTCCCCATGTTTAATAAGGCGTGAGCTGTGGTATATGCACACCATGTAATACTATTCAGCCATAAAAAGATGGTGACTTCACATCTTTTGTAATATCCTGAGATGAAACACATTCTTCTTAGTAAAGTATCACAAAAATGGAAAAACAAATATCCAATGCACTCAATACTAATATAAAGCCAGTAGATGATCCAACGCATGCCCAAATAGGAGAAAAATTCATTTCAATTCAAGTAATAAGAGAGGGAGAGGAGGTTGGGGTGCTCTCACTGAATGGGCATGGGGTTGGGGCGAAAGGGTTGGTACACCCTTTGTGTGGGGGACATAACCACAAGACAGACTATACCTAACAAAATCAAATATTTTGACCCGGTTGCTTGTACCCTCAGAATTTTTTTTTGAGACACAGTCTCAAGCTGTTGCCCTGGGTAGAGTGCTGTGGCATCATAGCTCACAGC
>NW_003852486.1:6262242-6270355 GCF_000181295.1 Otolemur garnettii | reverse complement strand
AGCAACCTCAAACTCTTGGGCTTAAGCAATTCTCTTGCCTCAGCCTCCCAAGTAGCTGGGACTACAGGTGCCCACCACAATGCCTGGCCATTTTTTTGGTTGCAGTTGTGATTGTTGTTTGGCAGGCCTGGGCTGGATTCGAACCTGCCAGCTCTGGTATATGTGGCTGGCGCCTTAGCCACTTAAGCCACAGGCACCGGGCCTGAACAGTTTTTCCCCAGTATGATTTCTGTGATGCAAAGCAGGGAAGAGTGGCAGCGGAGTGACTTCCCTCACTGGTTACATTCTCCCAAGTGGTCATCTCATGCTTGATAAAGGCATAGGCAATACTGAAGGCTTTACCACATTTATTGCACTTACAAGGATTCTCTCTTGTATGGTTGCTTTGATGAACTGAGTTGTAGTTCTTGGAGAATCGCAGGTACAAGGTCTCTCTCCAGTATGAGTCCTCCGGTCCCTGATGAACTGAGATTTCTGCTTGAAGCAGCCTCCACATCCAATGTAGTCGAACACTCATCCAAAGGGTTATTTCCTCCCTACTTATCAGGACAGGACATGCACCCTGATCAAATACTACATTCGCCCATGCTGCAGGTGTGGCTGCCTTTCCATGACAATTACAAATTGTTCACTACATGTGCAGCATGATAATAGGAGCCACTACTTCATTATACTGTGAGGGCTCCTGTCCTATTAGAGTTTCACCAAGGTGGCCAAGCTGACCACCTTGGCTGACGGCTGTCCTACAGCCATCATTTCTATGAAGCACGTGACCTTTAAAATTTCCCCAACGATTACGTATGTAACACAATTCTGTTCATAGAAGCCTCATTGCAGGACCTCCTTGACATGATGCAAGGGCAGAGCAGAGACTTGTGTTTTCCCAAATTCATGAGACCACAGCCCCTCACCTGACCCTCTGAACCCTCCTGGGTGGACACCATTTCTCTCTAATGCTTCTCTAGGCTTCTGTGGAGCACTTCTACCTAACCCACACATTCCTAGAATTCTCATAATTCAGATAAACAGAAATCATCACTGACTGAATCAGGAATGACTTTCACAAAATTGGATGGTTCTTTCCCAACAACCTCATGAGTTGATGATTCCATTTGACAAGTGTTCTGGATTAGAAGAAGGAAGAAAATTTTTGAATCCTTAGAGAAAAAAACTGCTTGAATCAGAATGGTAGCATGCAAATATTAAAATCAACAGGCCAGTCAGTACTTACTAAACCTGACTCTGTGCCTATATTATAGCACAGGTGTGAAGCAAGGATTGTGAGATGGGAAGACTCGCACAGCCTGGGAGGTTTGTTCAAGGAATGACCCCCAACTGCTTCTCCTCCCTTCCTAAAACAATAGTCCTTTCTCTATGCTCCCTCTGCCAGAAGTCATGTAGCTTCTATATACTTTCCTATCTTTTGCCTAAAAGCACATAGCCTTCTTTCCCTAAAGTTAATCTTCACTGCATGTACTAAAACTCACGTCCTTAAGAATACTGTTTATGGATTGGCACCTGTGGCTCAAGTGGCTAAGGCGCCAGCCATATATACCCAAGCTGGCAGGTTCGAATCCAGCCCAGGTCCACTGAACAACAATGATGGCTGCAACCAAAAAATAGTCAGGCATTGTGGCAGGCGCCTATAGTCCCAAGTACTTGGGAGGTAGAGGCAGGAGAATCACTCAAGCCCAGGAGTTAGAGGTTGCTGTGAGCTGTGATGCCATAGCACTCTACCCAGGGCAACAGCTTGAGGCTCTGTCTCAAAAAAAAAAAAAAAAAATTGTTTATGAACAAACTCCTTTTACTTATCCAGTTACTTCCCCTCAGCCTTATAAGATAAAAACAGTCCCAACTGTTCTCCTTGCTGATTTGCAACTTTGTTAGTATAAGCAACCTTGTTTAGGTACTATATAAATAAAGCTGGTCACAGGTTCTGTGCTGGCTGCAGTCATCAGGGACACCAGACCTCTGATCCCATCTCTTTTATGCAATCTATGTCTCTTCTGTGATTTACTTTCTCAATTCCCTGCCATTCTCCCTCTGGTTTATTTACTCTTCTTGCTGGTTCTTGAAACATGGCAATTCCAATTGCAGGTGCACAACACAAAGTAATGTGAATATACGTTCAAGGCCACACCACTCACAACAGCTAAGACAGCTAGACACTATCTAGATGTTTACCCACCAGGGAATGGATAAATAATACATAGTTTATTTACATGAGATACTACATATAGGGAAAAATGAATACCTGGATGAAGTGGCTCACATCTGTAATATCAGCACTCTGGGAGGATGAGGGTGAACTGCCTGAGCTCAGGAGTTCCAGACTAGCCTGAGCAAGAGCAAGACCCCATCTCTAAAACTAGCTAGGCACGGTGGCAGGTGCCTGTAGTCCAAGCTACTGGAGAGGCTGAGGCAAGAGGATTGCTTGAGTCCAAGAGTTTGAGATTGCTGTGAAACTATGATGCCACAGCACTCTATAGAGGACAATGAAGTGAGACTATCTTAAAAAAAAAAAAAAGAACCCCCCCCCCAAAACAGAAAAGTGAATAAACTAAGAATACATATTGACACAAAATGGGCAAATTCCTCAAACACAATGTTGCATGGAAGAGGCAGATCCGAAGCAAGTTTATTTTGTAAAAATTTTAAGCCATACACCCACTGGCACCCAAAAAGCCTATCTACAGCTCAGTGTTCATGGAATCACCCTCAAATCGATGCACAGACCCCAGAGGCTTCTCTGAGAGGCTATGTCTGGTGAGGGATGTGGGCAAGTCAGTGGCTTTATGACTGCAGGTGAACACTGGCCACATCACCTTGTCATCAGATGCCCCCAAATGCACCCAAGATTTTTCCATGACCACAGCTCTCATGGAGTTCTCAAATATGTGAAAGATTCCCAACTCCAAGGGAATGTCTACCCCCTTTCTCTCAGCTCTGGCTCAGGACTCCCAGCCAGATGGGCCCCACCCATGACACAGGGCCTCTTTGACCCCAGACCTGCATGACCTCCTCATACTCACAGCTCTCCACAGGAGGTACAATCTGTCCACATTTGCCCACAAACCCACACCCTCTTTCCACACACCACATGACCATCTCCAATCCATGAATCTAACCTCACCCTGACCCCTGGACTTATGCCTCAGTCTTCCCTTTGTCTAAGAAAGCCCAACAGCCAGATATGCATCTTAGGCTGTGCAGCCAGAAATTCAGACAAGGTACTAGTAACTTGCAATCTGTACTGAAATTACTGTAGATCTTCATGCATTTGTAAGAAGGAATGCAGATCAATCCCTAGTACACTTTGTCTAGCTGCCCTCAATGGTTACAAAATTATAGTTTAAAACCAGAACCAGGACACTGACCTTCATACATTCCAGTCTAGAGCTTACCTAGACTTCCCCTATTTTACTTGTACTCATACAATTATATAGAATTTAATGTACAAACACATACAATTGTATCACCTATGCAGGTTATTATATGTACTAAGGCCAACACCATTTGCATGTATGTGTCTCCCCTTATAACCACACCCACCTCCCCATTCACAGGGTAATGCTATTCATCTCTTGTTTGAGGATCCCAAGTGAAAATTACTTTTTTTTTTTTTTTTGAGACAGAGCCTCAAGCCTCAAGCTGTCCCCCTGGGTAGAGTGCCGTGGCATCACAGCTCACAGCAACCTCCAACTCCTGGGCTCACGCGAGTCTCCTGCCTCTACCTCCCAAGTAGCTGGGACTACAGGCACCTGCCACAATGCCCAGCTATTTTTTGGTTGCAGCCATCATTGTTGTTTGGGAGGCCTGGGCTGGGTTGGAACCCACCACCTTAGGTTTAGGTTGCTGGCGCCTTAGCCACTTGAGCCAGCCGTGAAATTTACTTTTAATAAAATGTATGGGAGAAAATGGGGAAAATATAAAATCTTGCCTCTTTTTGATGATTCCCTCAGGGTCAGGGCTCCTGACACTCTCAGCTTTCATTCAGTTTTTTTTTTTTTTTCTGTGCAATCAGCCCAGACAGAAGAGAATCTGAAACTCACCAAATGTCTCCCCATGGTTTGCACTCACTTCTCTTAATTATGAAGTTAAGAGAATTAAAAATAATTCTCTTGGCTCAGGCCTATAACTCTACCTAGTTCACTGGGAGATTTCTTGAGACCAAGAGTTAGAGATCAGCCTAAGCATGAGAGAGATTCCCATCTCCACAAAAACAGAAAAATTAGCCAGTCATAGTGGCTTACTCCTATAATCCAAGCACTTCGGGAAGCTGAGGCAGGAGGATCACATGAGGCCAGGAGTCCAAGGCCAGTTTCTACAAAAAATCTGAAAATTAGCCATGTGTGAAGGCAGGAACCTGTAGTTCCAGCTATTCGGGAAGCTGAGGTAGGAGGATCACTTGAGCCAAGGAGTTTGAGGTTACAGTGAGTGATGGTGACACCAGTCTCAGGTGACCCTTCTCAAAAAAAAAAAAATTAAATCTGGGCGTGGCGGCTCATACCTACAATCCTAGCACTCTGGCAGACTAAGGCAGGTGGATTGCCTAAGCTCAGGAGTTCAAGACCAGTCTGAGCAGGAGTGAGACCCTGTCTCTAACAATAGCTGGGCATTGTAGCAGGCACTTAACAGGACGCCTTTGTCTACCAAGGGTGACAAAGTGAGACTTTGTCTCTTAAAAAAAAATTCTCTTAAGTATGAAATTATTTTTCAAAAAGGTCCTCTCTTTTGAAGGAATCAAGCTTCCGTATAACCACCTTGCTTCTTGCCATGTTGAATGGCAGGGCAGGTGCACATTGATTCTCTAAGACACACGTCTGGTGTCCCATGGTGCTTTGCTCTCCATGTGTCAAAACCAAGTGGTCTCCACTTTCCTCTCACCTTGACCATCCCGTTGGCTTCCCCACTCCCACCCAGGCATCTCTGAACCCAGATGTGTAGGTGGGACTGGCTACCCAGCAAAGCTTTAGAGCGAGGCACACTGTGCCTCCATGAGATCAAAAGCTGAATGCCTGAGTCCCACTTTGGTAGCTCATCCCATGCTGCTCTTTCTGAGACTTTCCCACCCTGCTAAACAGCCCCTCCATCAACATGAGGCAGGGGAGGAAAATGTGGCTGGAAACCTGGGCATTATCCTCCATTCTGCTTTTTCTCAAAAGTCACCACCTAATCTATCAGTTCTGACCTTCAAATACACCCAGGATCCAACCAATTCACACCTCCTCCACCACTATGGTCCACATTACAACCTACCTTTCTATTCTAAATTGAAGTACAATCTAAGTAAGATACATTCAAAGTACACAACTCGGTGAATCTTTACATTATCTCCATGGATTTGTAAGTGTCGATAGCTGGGCAACCACAGAGATCCATTACATAAAGCATTCTTCTCCCCTGAAGTGACCACTGCTCTAACCCTTATTACTATAGATGGCTTTGTTTGGCCCTGACCTCCAAGTGAGCAGGACTGCACCATCTATATTGTTCAATAGTAGCTCTGGGGGTCATCATACCCATGGCTAAACTGTACCAAACACTGAAAGAAGAATTAGCATTAATTCTTCTCAAATGTTGGCTCAGTGCCTACAGCTCAGGGTGCCAGCCACATACACCAGAGCTGGTGAGTTTGAATCCAGCCCGGGCCTGCTAAACAACAATGACAACTACAACCAAAAAATAACCAGGCACTGTAGCAAATGCCTGTGGTCCCAGCTACTTAGGAGGCTGAGGCAAGAGAATTGCTTAAGTCCAAGAGTTTGAGGTTGCTGTGAGCTGTGACACCACAGCACTCTTCCCAGGGCAACACAGTGAGACTCTGTCTCAAAAGAAAAAAAAATTATTTTCAAACGCTTCAAAAAAATGAGGGAATGTTTCCTAATGC
Source organism: Otolemur garnettii (assembly GCF_000181295.1). Classification (NCBI taxonomy): domain Eukaryota; kingdom Metazoa; phylum Chordata; class Mammalia; order Primates; family Galagidae; genus Otolemur; species Otolemur garnettii. Next base: position 6,264,465 of record NW_003852486.1, on the reverse strand, counting down.
ACTGTGAGACCAGCCTTACTTTGATACCAAAGCCATACAAGCACAGTACAAGAAAACTACAAACCAGTATCCCTTATGATTACTGATGCAAAAACACTCAACAAAATACTAGTAAACAGAATCCAACAGCATGTTAGAAGAATTACACTCCAGGACCAAGTAAGACTTATTCCTGAAATCCGAGGATAGTTCAACATATACAAATTAATCAATATAAATAAAACACCACAGTAACATAATAAAGGGGAAAAAACACATGATCATCTCAAATAATGCAGACATAGCGCTGGACAAAATTCAACATCCTCTCATGATTTAAAAAACCATCAATAAACTAAAAATAGAAGGAAACTACCTCACCATAATAAAGGCCACATATGAAAAACCCACAACTTAACACCATACTCAATGGTGAAAGACATACTTTTTCCTCTAAGATTAGAAACAAGAGAAGGCTGGGCATAGTGGCTCACACCTGCAATTTTAGCACTTTGGTAGGCCAACGCAGGTGGATCACTTGAGCTCAGAAGCTTGAGACCAGCCTGGACAATAGCGAGACCCCATTTCTATAAAAAAAAAAAAAAAAAATTAACAGGGCATGGTGGTGCACATCTACACACTCCTGGCTACTCAAGAGGCTGAGACAGGAGGATCACTTGCAGCTCAGTTGGAGGCTGCAATGAGCTACGATGACACCACTGCACTCTAGCCTGAGCAACACAGTGAGATCCTGTTTCAAAAATAAATTAATTAAAATAATAAATAGAATCAATAGATGTATGCCCATCTTTACCACAATACTGGAAATTCTAACCAGAGTAATTAAGCTAGAAAAACAAAGGCATCCAAACTGGAAAGAAAGAAGTAAAATTACCTCTATTTACACATAACATGATTTTATATATAGAAAACACTGAAGATTACACAAACACAAACCTGTTAGAATAAACAAATTCAGCAAATCTGCAGAATATAAAACCAATACCCCCAAATCAGTTGCAATTCTATACACTAACAACAAACAATCCAAAAAGAAAACAAAGAAACACAGAACCCAGGGAGGCTGAGGCAGAAGTATTGCTTGAAGTCAGGAGTTTGAGACAGCCTGAGCAAGAGTGAGACTCTATCTCTACTAAAAATTAAAAAAAAAAAAAAAGCCGGTGGTATGTGCCTACAGTCTTAGCTACTCAAGAGGCTGAGGCAAGAGGATAGCTTGAGCTCAGGAGTTGGAAGTTGCAGTGAGCTATGATGTTGCTACTCTACTCCAGCTGGGGCAACAAGGAGACTGTCTCAAAAAAAAAAAGAAAGAAAGAAAGAAAAGAAAAAAAGAACAACTGCATTTGCAATCACACTAGCATCTTACCAAGGAGGCTAAGACTTAACACACTGAGAACTATAAAACGTCAACACAGAATTATGACTTCTGGTCACTAAAAAGTGTATGGGAGCCAGGCGTGGTGGCTCATGCCTATAATCCTAGCACTCTGGGAGGCCAAGGTGGGGGTGGGGGGATTTCCTGAGCTCATGAGTTTGAAAACAGCCTGAGTCAGAGTGAGACACTGTCTCTAAAAACAAAGAGCCGGGCACTGTGGCAGGCACCTGTATGTTGCATGATGGGCGGGTGTAGGGGGTGCCGTGATGCAGCACAAAATGTAACTCTTTAAAGGCTTTTTCATATAGGCCTTCTGCCTATACCTGCAGTCTCAGCTACTTGGGAAGCTGAGGTAAGATAATCACTTAAGTCCAAGACTTTGAGGTTGCTGTAAGCTGTGACACCACAGCACTACACTGAGGGTGACAAAGTGAGACTCTATCTCTCAAAAAAAAAGTGAATGCGGTATTTCTCCCTGCCAACAACCAATCAATTCTGCAGCAGTTTCTTTAGTAGACACAACTGGGTATTCTCTAATTCAGCTCAAGCCTGACACTGTCAACCTGAAGATAATACCAGATGCCACAGGTTGAGGGCTGAGTTCTATAATACTGACCCTACTTCAAATACCAATCTTTTATCTGCCCTTCTGATTGACTGGCTATAAATTCAGATTCCCTGACCCAATCTTTAAGTTCAATTAATTCACTAAGAGAATTCAAGGAAACACTTATGTACAAAGGGTACAGATGAAGATGGAAGGAGTGTGCAGGGCAAAGCATGAGGGGAGGAAGAGGTGCAGAGCTCTGGTTAAAGAACCCCAAATTCGGCTCGGCGCCTATAGCTCAACC
>NW_003852486.1:6258259-6262051 GCF_000181295.1 Otolemur garnettii | reverse complement strand
GGGGGACAGCTTGAGGCTCTGTCTCAAAAAAAAAAAAAAAAAAAAAAAGAACCCCAAATTCAGGGTCATATACCAGATTCACAGCTGACATCAAACACTCCATTACCAAGGCTTGGAGAGAAAGGTTTATTTATTTGGCCGAAGTGAGTAGTAGCTCAGATCTGCCTTCTCACAGACATCAGGTAAATGTCAGTAACTATTTTCCTCAAAGGTATTCATTCCTTCTGCAAAACAAAGTCATAAAACTTCCTAACCCTGGTGTTGTCTCCTGCTTGATAGAAAAAAACAAAAACAGTAAGCCAGCAGTTAATTATTGTGAAAACAAGTAGTACTGGCAGGAAGCAAGTGGCTATCAGATGGATGCAAATAAGGGTTTGTTTAGAATTTACATTATGTCATCACTAAAAATGCTGGGGTACTAAAATCTTTTTTTTGAGAGTCTCACTTTGTTGCCCACAGTAGAGTGCCATACTATCATAGCTCATAGCAACCTCAAACTCTTAGTCTCAAGCAATTCTCTTGCCTCAGCCTCCCCTGTAGCTGGGACTATAGGCACCCGCCACAACACCTGGCTATTTTCAGAGATGGGGTCTTGCTCTTGCTCAGGCTGGTCTCAAACCTGTGAGCTCAAGCAATATACATACCCTCCTCAGCCTCCCATATGGCTAGGATTACAGGCATGAGCCACGGTGCCCCACCTGGGACACTAAAATCTCAAGGAGCTCAGCTATAATTTCACACCCTCTCTCTCAGAGTACCCTCCAGGAACCTTGGTTATGTCTGGATGTCCTAAAACTCTCTGAACCCTGTCCTTTTGGGTTTTTATGGAGGCTTCTTTGGTGATCATTTTACCCTTCAGCTCCTCCCCTCTACCTGGAAGCTGGGCAGTGGGGCTTATTAAAGTCTCAATCCTCCAATCCAGCCTTAGTCTTTCAGTACAATCAGTCCCCAGGGTAGCTGGGGAAGAGTTTGCTAGACCCCAATCAACTTATTAGTATACAAAAAGACACCTCACTCTGAAGATTCCAAGAATTTTAAAAGTTGCATGCCAGGAAATGGGGGAATTAGACTACATATATACATCATACCACATGTCCAAAGCAATTTACAGATTTAATGCAACCCCTATCAAAATCCCAACTTTACTTTTTGGGGAAACAGTAAAGTTCATATGGAATCTCAAGGAACCTTGAACAGCCAAAACAATCTTGAGAAAAAACTACGTTGGAGGTTTCACATTTCCTGATTTCAAAATCTCAAAAGCTGGGCGGTGCCTGTGGCTCTAAGACTAAGGCACTGACCCCATAGACCGGAGGTGGCAGGTTCAAACCCGGCCCCAGCTAAAGAAAAAAAAACTGCAAAATCTCAAAAGCTATAGTAACCAAAACAATGTGGTACTAACATAAAGAGAAGCAAATAAACCAAAAGAACAGAGAATAGAAGGCTCAGAAATAAACTCTCACATATATAATTTTCAATAAGGGTGCCAAGGCCATTCAATGGGAAAGACAATATTTATTATTTTATTTTTTGAGACAGAGTCTATGTCTCAAAAGTAGAGTGCTATGGCGTCACAGCTCAGAGTCTATGTCACAGTAGAGTGCTGTCACGTCACAGCTCACAGCAACCTCAAACTCTTGGGCTTAAGGGATTCTCTTGCCTCAGCCTCCCAAGTAGCTGGGACTACAGGTGCCCACCACAACACCCTCCTATTTTTTCTGTTGTAGTTGCCATTGTTGATTAGCAGGCCTGGGCTGGGTTCGAACCTGCCTGCCTCAGTGTTATGTGGCTGGTACCCTATTCATTGAGCTATAGGTGCTAAGCCATAAACTCAATATTTATTTATTTATTTACTTATTTACTCTTATTTTTTAAGAGACAGTGTCACTTTATCGCCCTCAGTAGAGCAGCTCACAGCAACCTCCAAATCCTAGGCTTAGGCGATTCTTCTGCCTCAGCCTCCTGAGTAGCTGCCATAACACCTGGCTATTTTTTGTTGCAGTTTGGCTGGGATAGGTTCGAACCCCCCATCCTCAGTATATGGGGCAGGCGCCCTACCCACTGAGCCACAGGCATTGCCCCATAAACTCAATATTTAAAAAACAAAAAACCAGTAGAAGGCTCAGTGCCTGTGGCTCAAGCCGCTATACACCTGAGCTAGCGGGTTCAAATCCAGCTGGGACCTGCCAAACAACGATGGCTGCAACCAAAATATAGCTGGGTGTTGTGGCAGGCAGCTGTAGTCCCAGCTACTTGTGAGGCTGAGGCAAGAGAATTGCTTGAGCCCAGGAGGCAGAGGCAGGAGAACTGCTTGAGCCCAGGAGTTGAAGGTTGCTGTGAGCTGTGATGTTGCAGCACTCTGTCCAGGGTGACAATTTGAGTCCGTCTAAAAAAAAAAAAAAAATCCCAGTAGAAGATGGGCAAAAGATATGCACAGTCATTTCAATGAAAAGGACTTACCATGGCATATAAGCACAAAAAAAGATACTAAGCATCATTAATCATTAGGAAATGCCAATTAAAGCCACAATGAGATATCACTACATATCTATCAGAATGGCTAAAATAAAAAATAATGCTAACTGTGGATATCAGTTGACCAAAATGATGTCAATTTGTAAATTAAAATGTTACCTAGTGAAAAAAAATGCTAACAATGAAGCTATTTAAAGACTCTTAAAATCTGATCACTCATACATTGGTGACAGGGATCTGAAATGTAAAGCCACTCTTAAAATAACTCAGCAGTTTCTTACAAAACTAGAAATGAACCTACATTTGACTCAGCAATTGCACTCTTGGACATATATCCCAGAGAAATGAAGATTTATGAAGGTTCACACAAAAACCTACAAATAAATGTTATGGTCACTTTATAAAGGCCCAAACTAGAAAAGTACCCCAATGTCTTTCAATGGATTAAATGAGTTCCCACCAAAATTCAAGCGTTGGAAACTTAAGTACCCAATGCAACAGTGTTGGAAGACATGGCCTTTGGAAGTGTTTGGGCAGTGAGCAGTTTCACTTTCTTTCACCTCCTGCCATGTGAGGGCACAGCAAGGCAGCCTTCACCAAGACTAAAAGCTGATGCCTTCTTCTTGGACTTCTAGCCTCCAGAACTATGAGAAATACATTTCTGATCTTTATAAATTACTCAATCTCAAGTACCCTGTTATAGGAGCACAATGGAACTATCAATACACACAACTTGTATGGACCTCAAGAAAATTATGCTGACTAGAAAAAAAAAGCCAATCTCATGAAAATACATACTTCATGACTCCATCTATATAATATTTGTTAAATAACATAATTACAGACAAGAATACATTAATGGCTGCCATGGATGCAGTGATAGGGAGTGTGAGGATGGCCATAGAGAAGGGGCACAAATTCTCTGCGGTACAGTGAAATATCTTGATTGTGATGGCTACCCAAAGCTACACATTACAAAACTGCATAGAGCTAGAGCTATGACACACACAAATGAGTGCATGTATAATTAGTGAATTCTAAATAAGCCCTGGAGGTTGTACCAATGCCAATTTCCTAATTTTGATACAAGGAATTATTCTATCATTTACTCAAAATTTTAAGATTGGGAGAGTCTAGGTGAAAGGTGTACAGTGTCTTTCTGTACATTTCTTTGCACCCTCCTGTGAATCTGTATTTATTTCAGAACAAAAAGTTTTTAGGGTGGTGCCTGTGGCTCAGAGGAGTAAGGTGCTGACCCCATATGCCAGAGGTGGTAGGTTCAAACCCAGCCCTGGCCAAAAACTGCAAAAAAAAAAA
>NW_003852486.1:6243794-6257573 GCF_000181295.1 Otolemur garnettii | reverse complement strand
AGCCTGGGCCTGCCAAAACAACAATGAGGCTGCAACCAAAAAAATAGCCAGGCGTTGTGGTGGGCACCTGTGGTCCCAGCTACTTGGGAGGCTGAGGCAGGAGACTCGCTTGAGCCCAGGAGTTGGAGGTTACTGTGAGCTGTGATGCCATGGTACTCTACCCAGGGGGACAGCTTGAGGCTTTGTCTCTAAAAAAAAAGACCTGACTCAAAAATAAAAGCCAATTATTAGAGACAACTGGGAAAATTTGAAAAGGAATTATCAGAGGATAATAGGAAATTATCACTCATTTTCTTAGATGTGATAATGGTATTAGATGGTAATGCAGAAGAATGCCCTTATTCTTAGACGGTATGTCCTAAAATGTTTAGGGGTAAAGTGTTATACTTACCTTCAGATGGTGAAAAGTAAACACATAATATACTTGGCTGAGTGTAGTGTCTGTAACTCTAGCACTCTGGAAGGTCAGGTGGGTGGACTGCCTGAGCTCAGGACTTCGAGACCAGCCTGAGCAAGAACAAGACCCCCATCTCTAAAAAATAGCCCAGCATTGTGGCAGACACCTGTAACCCCAACTACTTGGGGACCCTGAGGCAAGAGGATCACCTGAGCCAAGAGTTTGAAGTTGCTGTGAGCTATGACGCCATAGCACTTGACTGAGGGTAACAAAGTGAGACCATCTCAAAAAAATAAATAAATAAAAATAAACAAACATACATACATTTACACACAGAAGTAAATACACAAATACATACAATATAAAAACACATATACATAAATATAAAAATACACAGACATGCATCTAATATTCCCATACATATATATCTATACATAATACATTCCACATATAAATACATACACATGTACATTATCAACATTTGTAATTGTTATATGAGTACATTATATACATATAAAACAAATCTGGCAAAACACTAATTGCTAAATCTAGGTTGGGTGACAGGTGCTCATTATACTCTTTTTTTCACTTTTCTGTTAGGATATTTTAGAAACCTGTCAAAACATAAAAGTATTTCTGTTTTGCAGGGGAAATATAAATACTTCTTGGAGAGGTACTCCATCAAGGATCAGCATTCATTAATACGTTGAGGAGAATAACTATGATAGCTTTCTCAAAGGTGTTTAAGAGATGGTTATGAATAACTTTATAATAGCTTTCTCAAAGGTGTTTAACAGATGGTTATAAGTGTCCTAAGGGGGGAAAATATGATGCTAGCTGGGAGCTGTTTAAAAAAAATAATAACACAGGCTTGGCGCTCGTAGCTCAGTAAGTAAGGGCGCCGACTACACACACTGAGGCTGGCAGGTTCGAGCCTGGCCCAGGCCTGCTAAACAATGGCAACTGCAACCAAAAAATAGCCGGGCATTGTGGCGGGCATCTGTAGTCCCAGCTACTTGGGAGGCTGAGGCAAGAAAATCACTTAAGCCCAAGAGTTTGAGGTTGCGATGAGCTGTGCCACTACAGCACTCTACCAAGGGCACAAATAACATGGAGTTCCCACCCAGGAAAATACGAAGCTTGTAAAGTCCTTTCCAGCCAGTAGGTTTTGATACAGGACAGAACAGGAAGGCCAGGGTGTCAGCCTCTAAGAACTGGGGTCAGGGTAAGGCAAACCACTCACAGGTTCCTCTGGCCCTCCATCTTCTCCCAGTGGCTGGCAACAATTCCCAATTCAAAGCTATTTAATCTCTTTGTGAGCTAAATATGTTTCTAGTAAGATGAAAGTGAATGAAAATAGAATTCTATTTTTTATTAAACATGGAAGCTTATATTTATTTATTTATTTTTTTTTTTTTTGAGACAGAGCCTCAAGCTGTCCCCCTGGGTAGAGTGCCGTGGCATTACAGCTCACAGCAACCTCCAACTCCTGGGCTCAAGCGAGTCTCCTGCCTCCGCCTCCCAAGTAGCTGGGACCACGGGCACCTGCCACAACGCCCAGCTATTTTTTGGTTGCAGCCATCGTTGTTTTGGCAGGTCCGGGCTGGGGATTCGAACCTGCCACCTTAGGTATACGTGGCTGGCGCCTTAGCCAGTTGAGCTATAGGCGCCGAGCCGGAAGCTTATATTTAAATAAAAACTTCAAACCATTTATTTACTGTTTAAATGTCAATGAAAAATATAATCATGCTTACTGTAGAAAATATAAAAAAGTACAAACAAAATAAAAATCATCTATAACAGAACCGTAAAGTTGGGTGCATTTATTTTCAGTTTTCTTCTCAGACAATAATTTTGACATAGGTGGAGTCAAACTATACATAAATTTTTTTTTCCCCAGTTAACATTATATTATGGGTAGTTTCCACATCATTAACATGTATTTGTTGGCATACAAAAAGGACATAGATTCTTTGGAAAACAATTCAGAAGTACTAGGTTGAAATCAAAATTTTAAGTACAAAGCAATGTGGTGGGTCCTTTCTTTTTTGTTTTTGGAGACAGTCTCAAGCTGTAACCCTGGTTAGAGTGCCCTCGCATCACAGCTCACAGCAACCTCAAACGCTTGGGCATAAACTATTCTCTTGCCTCAGCTTCCCAAGTAGCTGGGATTACAGGCGCCTGCCACAATGCCTGGCTTTTTTTTGTTGTTGTTGTTGCAGTTGTCATCATTGTTTTAGCTGGCCTGGGCCAGGTTCAAACCTGCCAGCCTGGGTGTATGTGGCCAGCGTGCTACCCACTGAGCTATGGGCATCGCCCTATAGTGGATCATTTTTACAATGACATAAACTAAAATTCAAAAGTAACACCACAGGGCCTCACATTTAGTAATATTGCATCATCAAAGTCTTGTTCATTACATATGTGTGTAGGTCATTGTGTAAATGTGTCTCTTTCAATGCCTATGTCAAAAAAAATTGACAAATACCAGAGAAATACTAGAGAAACCCTTAGGAAGATAAACATTCAAGATGACCCCTAAAGCACTGGTGGAAATGCTGAAACTCTGAAAACTTCCGTCCATTAGCAAGGAGGGCAAGACAAATTAAGCATTCCATCAGCAAAGGATAGAATACTACACAGCAGTGAAAACTGTATGTACCAAAACTCCATCTAGTACCACAAGGTTGGTAAGAGGTTCATACCAAAACAAGCACACCAATTCCAAATACTCCTCCCCACCAATCCATATGGCTTGAGGCTGCAGATATTAAAAAGGGAAAAGCTCTAACAAAGGCTTTGTTCCTCAAGTCTCTGGAACAAGGGCTAGTTTCTTGTGGCCACACAGGGATGGCCCTTTTTCATTCACTCAGCAAACATTTTTACAGTGACATAAATTAAAATTCAATACGGAATTCTATGGAATACATACCGTGTACCAAGCCCTGTTCAGGATAATTCAGCTGCGGATCAGACAGATGAAGACCCCACATTGTAAAGTGAGCCTTCTGGTTGGAGAGACACAGGCAAAGAACAAACTGCAGAATTTGTTACAATCACTCACTCAGTCTGCAACCTCCAGAGGCGCAGAAACCTGTATGATCCAGGTTTGAGGTAGGTCTGATCCAATTTCTGAGTTAGGGCTGGTGTCCCTGATTGTCTCAACCTCTACCCATGGCCTACCACACCAAACCCAAGCAACTTCAGGGAATGAACTGCCCAAGGAAGAAGCCAGGCCTCTGATTTCCACTTTGATGCAAGCTCCTTAACGCCTGCATCCCAACGGCCCCAGACCTAGAGCTTGTAATAATTCTGGCTATTACTGCGTAAGGAAAGGGTTTTAAGTAGAGCAGGATCATGATCTGAGAGGCTCCCACTGGATTCTGGGGGAGGATGAGGCAGGGGAGCAGGAAGGTGCCTGTACCAGGGAGAAGTGGTACGGTGAAGTGGTCGAATTCTGGAACTAGCCGAATAAATCCAAATCTAAGGGGAAAAAGGAAATACCAGAGAGACAGGGGCATGGCATTTTGGACAGGGACGAGGTGGGGATTGGGGAGAAAAGAAACATGCTGGTGTTTTGAAGACCGTGGGCGGAAAGAGTCACCACGTACAGAGACTAGGACTGGATTTGGGGGAGGCCAGATTCTCAGCTTAGGACCCCAAAGCCTGAGATGCCTGTCTCCGGGAGTCTGGGGTCTGCGTCAAGGAGCACAGAGCAGGTCAGAGGCCTCCGTGCCCAGTACGGCAGGGGGAGCCCAAAAGGGCAGGGTTCGCAGCGGGTGTTAAGGGAAAGAAGCGAAGGCGCAGGGAGGGGCCGTGGGCTCGGGGCGGGGGGTAGGACCAGGCTTGTACCAGACAGAGGACGGAACGTGGGAAAGCGTCTTGGGAGTGGGTGCGGGAACAGGACGGGCAGTCTGAGCGCAAGTCCCGCGGAGGGAGAGAAGGGGCATCCAAACGCCGTGTTAAGAAGCGACTTGCGCCGAGAAGGGAGAGGACCCGAGAGTCCGAACCCAGGGAAGGGAAGGAGGGACCCATTCCCGCCCGCGGGGATGAAGGAAGTCCGCGCTCGGCCCCACCTGGCACCCCCCCCACCCGCCCCCGGCCAGCGCCTCCCAGGGCAGGATCGCCGTCCAACCTGACGTCCCCTATGCCCTGGCCTAGGCCTGGTCTCCGCGCCCCCGGGGGGTGTGAAAGGAACCAAGGCCCAACCGGTTGCAAGACTCACCTCCCTCCGCCACAGGGTCCACGTCGGCGAACTCCGGTTTCTGCGCATGCGCAAAGGCTGGATGCCCGGATGTGCTTCCTCCCAGCGCTTCCTCCCAGCGCTAGCGTAGGGGGTGGAGTCCGGCCCCAGGGGCTGGGGTCTGCGGCCAGGCCGCGGTCTGCCAGCCTGAACTTGGAGACTGGGTGCTTGCTTAGAGTGACCAGACATCCCGCTTTTTAACAATTTGTCCCGCGGCGTTTGAAAAAAGTCTCGATTTTTGGAAAGAATGCATGAACGGGCGGGAGAACAGGAAGGGAATATACGGTTTTCGGCTGCCATGTGGCTATTTCGCCAGAATATGAGTTTTATATTATTTTTGTTAATTTTACAATGTTAAACTGTAATAATAACAAATAATTGTTGAGAACTGATTATGGAGAACTGCTTATCAAAGTTTGCATTGTTGTCAGGCCTGCCCTGCCCCGTCCCCTGCCGCCCCCCCCCCCATGTTGTTCCGCTTTACAAATGTTAAAATCTGGTCACCCTATGCTTGCTGCACCTTGCTCCCCTATGAAGTTTAAGAGAGAAATGACGGGAGTTTCTCCCCCCCCCCACCCCCGGCTAACTATTGCAGAACAAGTTTGTGGTAATTTGTTACAGCAGCCATCTCTTAGTACTGTAACAAATTACCGCAAACTTCGTAGCTTGAAACCATCCTTTTATTCACCTGCAGCTCTGGAGGCCTGAAGTCGGAAATCCCTTTCAGTGGGCTAACAGTCAAGGTGTTGACAAGGTGCGTTCCTCCAAGCTCTATGGATTATTCCTTTCCTCACTTTTGCCAGCTTCCCAGGCATGTGGCCTCCTTCTGCCACCCTCACAGTGCAGCTCTCCCTGCTGTTTGTATGGTCTCCTCTCACGAGGGCACTGTTACTACACTTAAGGCCTACTTCCAGTAATACAGGATAATCTCGCCATCTCCAAATCCTTAACTTAATCACATCTTCACAGTCCCTTTGCCATGTAACCTTCAAAGATTCCGGAAATTAGGATGTGGACCTACTTGGGAGATTAAGGTCAGCCTACCATAGGGATGGTCTTGTTAATGAAGGACAACAGCCCAGCCTGCAGGAGGAGAGGGGAGGGTTTGGGTCTGAACATTAATGATTACAACTAGGTCTACCGGCCATAATTCAGCAGGACCTATAGGGGTGATGCACTGTATCTCTGCAGCCCCCTCAGTCATAGCTTTGGGTGTCAGACTTGATGTCTTTTGGGGGCCTAAACCCTTCCCTCTCCACCTCCTAGAACAAAAGGCCTACCTGGCCCCACCCCAAGAGTTCTTCTGGAAAGGCCCTAGCCCTTCCAGCAAGCTGAAGAATCTTCCTCCCCTACACTCAGTATGAAAACAAGCCTCCAACCACCATCGGTGCTTATGCCATCTTTGGTCATGCGGGTCTCTGTCCCCTTTCATTCAACGTGGCCTGAACCTCTCCCAGTCTGGTCTCTCCCAACACCTTTCATCGTGGATGAACCACCAGCACCCAGTTTTGGTGTCTCCAAAGCAAGGGCTGCTGCATATGGAGAGTTTTCCTTTAGCCCCAAGAGAGCCGATTTTTTAAATTTGTATGAAAGTAAGGTGTGGGCTGGTGGTGACCCTGTCATTATCTTAGCAAGGAGCCAGCTATAAGACTGCAAAGCACACCAGAGAAGGATTTTCTTTAACAGCATATTAGCTTTCTATTGCTGCCATAGGAAATTACCACAGATCTGCTGAGTGCAGTAGCTGACACCTGTAGTCCCAGCCACTCAAAAAGGAAAGACAGGAGGACTGCTTGAGCCCAGGAGTTCAAGAACAGCCTGGGCAACATAGCAAGATCCCATCTCAAAAACAAAAGAAAGAAAATCACCAAAAATTTAGCAGATTAACATAACACAAATTTATTATCTTAATAGTTCAGAAGTCCAGGTGGGTCTTGCTGTAATCAAAGTGTTAGCAGGCCTGGGCTCTTAAGAAGCTCTGGGGAAGACTCCACTTGCAGGCCCATTAAGGTTGTTGACAAATCCAATGTTGCTGTAGGACTGATGTCTGTATTTCTTGCCATTTGTTGGCCAGCTGTCAGCTTCTAGCAGCCACCCACATTCCCTGACTCATGGTCTTTCCAGCTTTAAAGCCAGCAACAGTAAGTTGAGTCCTTTACACACTGCAATTCTCTCTACCTTCTCCTTCCTCAGCATCTGACTCTAGCCAAAGTTCTCTGCTTTTAAGAGCTTATGTGTTAGATGGGACCCAGCCTCATAATCCAAAATGACCCCCTATCCATCCTGCATCCCACTTATCTCTCTCCATGACTTCCAGGCTATGAGGAATCAATCTGGAACTCACCCAGTCCACATCTCACAGCTTCATCCTTGGTCAGGAGCTTCCACTATCTGTATATGGATTACATTAGTACCCCCATGCACAGTGTCACTTGTTACAGATAGCCACGGTCAACCTTGGTCTGAAAATATTAAATGGATAATCTAGAAATAAATAATTCATTACTTTTCAATTGTGTGCTGTTCTAACACACACACTTTTTTATTTTTTGAGAGACAAAGTCATTCTTTGTCACCCTCAGTGAGTGCTATGGCCTCATAACTCACAGCAACCTCAGTCACTTGGGCTCAAGCAATTCTCTTGCCTCAGCCTCCTGAGTAGCTGGGACTACAGGTGTCCACCACAATACCCAGCTATTTTTTAGAGACAAGGTCTCACGGTGGCTCAGGCTGGTCGCAAACCAGTGAGCTCAGGCAATCCACCCACCTCGGCCTCCCAGAGTGCTAGGATTACAGGTGTGAGCTATTACACCCAGCCCCACACACACATTTTGAAATAATAAAATGTCATGCTGTCCACTCCATCTGCCCAGGACATGGATCAACCATGCTGCATTATGCCACCATCCCACTAGTTATCTTGGTTAACAGGTTGACTGTTGCAGTATCACTGTGTTTGTGTTCAAGTAACACTTTTATTTATTTTCATTTTTTTTTTATTTTCATTTTTTTTAAAGTAATACTTTTAACTTTTCTTTTTTTTTTTTTAGACAGTCTCACTCTTTTGCCCAGGCTAGAATAGAGTGGCATCATTGTAGCTCACAGTAACCTCAAACTCCTGGGCTGAAGTGATCCTTCTGCCTCCATCTGCCATCCTCCCACCCCCAAGTAGCTGGGACCACAGGCACCCATCACATCCAGCAAGTTTTTCTATTTTTAGTAGAGACACAGTCTCACTCTTGCTCAGGTTGGTCTCGAACTCCTGGCCTCAAGTAGTCCTCCTGCCTCAGCCTCCAAGAGTGTAAGGATTATAGGCGTAAGCTACAACACCTGGCCAAGTAACCCTTATTTTATAAATTAATGTATAAATTAAACTTTATCATAGGTGTGTATATATAAAAACATATAGTCAAGGCTCGGCGCCTGTGGCTCAAGAGGCTAAGGCGCCAGCCACATACACCTAAGGTGGCGGGTTCGAATCCCCAGCCCAGGCCCGCCAAACAACAATGATGGCTGCAACCAAAAAAATGGCCAGGCGTTGTGGCAGGTGCCTGTGGTCCCAGCTACTTGAGAGGCTGAGGCAGGAGACTCGCTTGAGCCCAGGAGTTGGAGGTTGCTGTGAGCGTGATGCCATGGCACTCTACCCAGGAGGATAGCTTGAGGCTCTGTCTCAAAAAAAAAAAAATATATATATATATATAGTCAAGCCCTCTGTATCTGTTGGGTGCACCCACAGAATCAACCACCCTTGGATTAAAAATATTTTAAAAATTGCACTGAATACAGACTTTTCTCCTTGTCATTATTCCCTAAACAATACAGTGTAACAATTAACATAGCATTTGCATTGTATTAGGTATTATAAGTAATCTAGGGATGATTTAAAGTATATGAAAAAATGTGCATAGCCTATATACAAATACAATGTTATTTTATATCCAGAACCAATCCTCCACAGATACCAAGGAATACCTGTATATAGGGTTATCTGAGCTTTTAAGCATCCACTATAGGTCTTGAAATGTATTCCCCAAGGATATGGGGAACTACTCTATTTTCATTACAGTAGTGATTCCTATTCATTTGAAAAAAAAAAAAACTTTTAAAAAAAGAAGCAAGGGAAAAACAATTCACACAAAACCACATGGACTCTCTCCAATTCTGTGGTTGAAACCCTTCTTCAGGGTGTTTACCCCCTGGCCACAGCTAGTCAGGAGATGAGCCCTGTCCCAGAATCTGGAATGTGGAGCCAAGAGGCAGGGATACTGCTAATGTTAACACTAGAACACATCCATATCTTACTTGACGCAGCAGATGCCAAAGTGGAGTGCATAGCCTACAGTCCCTGGGTGTTCTGGACAGTCCACTGGGGATTTATGTGTCTTAAAATACACGTTGCTACAAAGACACAGATCTGTAATGTCCTCTCCTGGGAATGTGAGACCATGTGTTCTTCATAATGGGGTTCTTTCTTGTAAAAGTAAGAACAAGGAATGTGTACACCTCAATCTCAGCAACATTCTAAACCTGGGCTGGGTAGCACTACTGTGGGGGCCATCCCTGGCCTCCACTAAATGTAGGTAGCTTCCCCTCCAACCTTTGTCATAACCACCCAATGTCTCCACATATCCCATGAGGGCAAAATCACCCCTGGATAAGCAACACCTCTCTGGAGTGGAATGTACAAATATGTCAAAGTGTATGCATACCACAAATTTTACATGGCCCTGAGAAGTAACTGCAGTTCTGTGCAGCAACATGGACAAGTCTAACACGTGAGGCTGAGCAATAGCATACGCCCCTGCAATTCCTTCACACAAAGCACACACAGTGAGGCAGACATTACTCAAGGGGGCCGCTACTGTGGGGTTTTGTAGTAAGGCTTTAAGAGAGACCGACTCAACACTGAAAGCAGACATGGTGAGAAGATATTGAGGGTGGGGGCGAGGAATTCAGATATCAAGGATGGAAGGAGGACTTTTGCTAAACTTGCATACATGCACATGTTTACATGGCTATAAAGATACTAACCCTATCTTAAGATTGTTGCTTAATCTGGATCCTACAAGGACAAAGGAGTCCAAGGTCAGGCCTCATTAAGCAGAGGGCTCAGGGAGGCCTGATTAAAGTTGGGCCAAGCAAAGAGTGAGGATACTTTTCTTTATTCGGGTAACAAGATACACACACACCCCCCCTTCAGACAACCTTCTGGAGAACACAAACCAGTCAGGGCCCCTCCTACTTGTCTCCCCACAGGGTAGCCAGGGTCCCCAGGACACAGAACCACCCACTTCTTACGTAAGTGGTCCAGTGAAAGGCCTGATTGTTCTGCACCCCATGAAATTCTCACCTTGCCATCACTGCCTCCAGATGCATGGGGGACTTTGTTTTCCCAAATGCCTTCCCAGGGCCATTCTTTTCCCTTCCACCTCCATTGCTCACCCCCTCTTCTCTCATCCCCAGGACTGGAGTTAAGCCTCTGAGCTGCATGTGCTGGCTGCCCACCCTGCCCTGTGACACAGTTACACAGGCTGGTGCAAGTCAGCTGCATCATAAAGGGAAGTGTGTGCCGTGGAGACTGCAGCCAAGATAGCAGACAAGAGAAAAGCATGGCTGGGAGCAATGGCCTCCAGAAGGCCCTCCCTGGGTGGCCTGAGGCTCAGGTCCACAGAATCTGAGCACTGTGGAAATACCATGTGTCAGAAACCCTCAACACTTTCCCATCCCAGGGAGCTTTCCCATTACAGTCCTGGATGTTAGTCATCCTCACTGTCCAGCCAACTGCACCTTTCCACTTGAGGCACTATAGTGTGACTAAATGCACGGCAGGATCCTTTTAAATCCCTGAAACTTCAGCTAAAATCCAACCCAAAGTTCTGCCTACCTTTTGGACCAAAAGTAGTATTTGATGAAGAAATGTGGGGACAAGAGACTTGTATTATCAGACTGGGGGTGTCAAGGATGAGACTGGACTAAATCTGCAGGATATTCCTGGACACTGTACCTTGCTCCTTCTCCTTGTTTGAAGTTTCATATTCTCTTCCTTTCCATTCCTCTCCCATCTCCTGGCTTATCTAGGGGGTGGTTGGACATTTACCTAGGAAGGGTGGGCTTGGAGAGGAACAGATTCTCTAGGGCAGGCAAACTTGTTCCACGTTTCTCCATTCAGCTAACACTGCTGGGAAAAGGCCATATACCTTGCACTGAAGCATGATACACTCCCAGGACTCAACTCCAGCAAACTTAAGGATTGGTTGGATTGATCTTACCCACTCTTTTAAGAATCTGATGAAAAGGACCCTCTTCATAGAGAGAAAAGGGCACCTGTACACATGGCCCAGCCAGTCTTCAGAAACGCCTACCCACACATCTGAGGGCCATAGGACGGGCTGCACTATAGGTAGGTGAAGCTTATCTGAGGTTCCCCCTGTCAAGGAAGGGCACCCACATGGAGAAGCCCCTGATGCCTGCCTGGATTTCTACTCAAGCAACTCATAACCTTAGTTCAGAGTGGCTTTCACCCAGACTCTCCCTGCATAGGAACCAGGAAATAGGAGACATGGGCAACTCAGAATTCCCAGGAAACCCCCTAACAGGGCTCTGAGGCTGTCAACCAGCTTGTTTTACACTTGGCCAACACTGTACATCCTCAGAAGGGACCTCCCAGGGTCATCCCAGACTCCTCTACAGCCTTCTGTCCTCTACAATGAACCCCTCATAGTCTAAGTCCCTAAGAAGGAAATGAATCTCTTGCCCTAGGCTATGGGATGCTCTGCCTGGTTGCCCTCGTGCTTGCTTCTGGCTGCCTTGCATCCCAGATCTAGCCTCTATTAGCAAAAAAGTTCCAAAGAAACCCCCAGTTTACCTTTTGGCTTCAGTTCAGTCATTATCAAATTATTATACCAAAAATGTATGACTTGTAATAGAGGAAAAAAAGATACACAATTCCAGTCCCATAAAGAAACCACACATTTATTTCTCCACCATCCACTTCCAATCCACATCCATACATGCATATATGTTTACATGACTATAAAGACAGTAAACCTATCTTAAGCCTTTTTATCATACTATATGCATTGTGGCAAAAAAAACCTTTCTAATTATGGTTCAGAGAAGATGAACGGAACAAATTAGAATGCCAAATGAATTAACAATGGCACTGAGGGGGTGATAATGTAAACATAACTACTCAGTATTTTTTGTTTATACAACTAAAGAAACAAATTGCGTTTCCTAGAAGCAGCTCTTCCCATCTTAGCATGAGCTTTTCTTAGTCTTAGGAGGGACAATTTCACTATTTATTCACAAACCATTTCTTCATTGACTTTCCCTTTCTGAAACAGGTCCTCAGTGTTCAGACAGGATTATAATACAGAAATACATTCAAACAGCAAAATCTATAATTTAGTGGGTGAAGTGCTATATGCAATCTCTCACCAGTACATGCTTGTTGATAAAGACTGTAAGAGCTCCTGCCAAAAAGTTCTTTTCCTGATTATATTTAAAAAGTTTGATTCTACTAAAAGTTTATGTACAGGCTCGGCGCCTGTGGCTCAAGCGGCTAAGGTGCCAGCCACATACACCTGAGCTGGTGGGTTGGAATCCAGCCCACGCCTGCCAAACAATGTTGGCTACAACCAAAAAAAAAAAAAAAAAAAAAAATAGCCGGGCCTTGCAGCAGGCACCTATAATCCCAGCTACTTGGGAGGCTGAAGCAGGAGATTCACTTGAGCCCAGGAGCTGGAGGTTGCTGTGAGATGGGATGCCATGGCACTCTACCCAGGGCAACAGCTTGAGGCTCTGTCTCAAAAACAAACAAACAAAAAGTTTATGTACAATAAGGTGGAAACTCCTATTAAAGGATTCCTCATACTGATTACCTACTAAATACATTCACAAGTTCTGGTTTAAGCATTCTGATGCAGAAATGGATGGACATCTCAATGGGAAATTCCTTCCTCACATGCTCATGTTTTATTCCAGTGTATGTGCTGTCATGTTGGATATGGACTGAATTATCCCTGAAGCTCTTTTTTTTTTTTTTTTTAGACAGAATCTCACTTTGTCACCCTTGGTAGGGTTAACTGCCATGGTGTCATACTCACTCTTGGGCTTAAGCAATTCTCTTGCCTCAGCCTTCCAAGTAGCTGGGACTACAGGTGTTCGCCACAATGCCTGGATATTTTTAGAGATGAAGATCTCGCTCAGGCGCCTCCCAGAGTGCTAGGATTACAGGCATGGACCACCATACCCGACCAAGACCTCTTCTTTCATGTCAGCCTAAACCCTGTTAGTCAGCCCAACTGTGGCTCTGAGAAAAGAACTGAGCCCCAACAAAGGAGGATGCTTTTTTTTGAGAGTCTCATTGTTGCCCTATCTTGGGTAGAGGCCGTGGAGGCATAGCTCACAACCTCAAATTCCTAGCCTCAAGCAATCCTCCTGCCTCAGCCTCCTGAGTAGCTGGGACTATGCTGCTTCCATTTTGGCCCCTTAATATTGGAGCCTCAACCTTTGCTTTTATTCTTTCTCTACCTATAAGTCAAGAAGGGGCCCAAGGACCCTGGGAGGTCAAGACAGGTGGATCCCTTGGGCTCAGAAGCCTGAGCAAGAACAAGACCCTTGTCTCTACTAAAAATAATACAGCACTCTGGGAGACCCAGGTGGGCAGATCACCTCAGGAGTTCTACAACAGTCAGAGCTAAAGCAAGACCCCATCTCTAAAAATGACCAAGTGTTGTGGCGGGAGTCTGTAGCCCCAGCTACTTGGGAGGCTTGAGGCAAGAGAATCGCTTGAGCTGAAGAGTCTGAGCTTGCTGTGAGCTGTGATGTCACAGTTCTCTACCAAGGGGTGACAAAGTGAGACTGTTTCAAAATAAATACATAAATAAATGTGTTTATATAATATGTAATAAATAATAAATGTAAAAGTGTTAATCCCAACATTCTAGGAGGCTGAGGCCAGTGGACTGCTTGAGCTGAAGAATTCAAGACCAAGCTGAGTGAAACCCCATCTCACACATACACACAAAAAAATAAGTCAAAAGGATTTGTCTGTATCTTAACTTGGCTCTAGGCAGACCTGGCCTTTGTTTTGTATCCAAGACTACAGGCATGAGCCACTGTGCCCAGCCTCTTC
>NW_003852486.1:6229184-6243774 GCF_000181295.1 Otolemur garnettii | reverse complement strand
AGACAGAATCTCACTTTGTCACCCTTGGTAGAGTGCCATGGTGTCACAGCTCACAGCAACCTCCAGCTCTTGGGCTTAGGCAATTCTCTTGCCTCAGCCTCCTAAGTAGCTGGGACTATAGGCACCTGCCACCTGTTTGGCCGGGACTGAGTTCGAACCTGCCACCCTTAGTATATGGGGCCAGCACCCTACTCACTGAGCCACAGGCACTGCCCCCCTGAAGCTTTTCCTACACTTCTTACCATCTTATATTCTCTCCAGAAATTCCAAAATGAATAGAGTTAACAATAAGGCATGAAATGTCTCACATTCATCAATTCACTGGATAGCTTAAAGAATTTTGCTGGGCATAGGGGCTCACACCTGTAATCCCAGCACTGTGGGAAAGCAAGGTAGGAGGATCACTTGAGGCAAGGAATTCAAGTTCAGCCTGCAGAAACACAGCAAAACCCTATCTCTTAAAAAAAACTTTTCTACTGACCAGAGAGATGTTCCATCTAAGACACACCTCCTTCATGCAGAATTCTGAGAACACATTGGAAGAGTGTAGCCCACATGCATTATGTTTCCATGGGTTTATTTCCAGGGTGTGTTCTTTGATGTCGGACAAGAGATGAGCTCTTTCTGAATGTTTTCCCACATTGAGGACACTGGCTGAGTCCCTCCCTGCTGTGAAGTCTCTGATGTACTGCTAGGTGAGAGTTCTGTTTGAAGGATTTCCCACATTCTGAACACTGGTATGGGGTTTCCTTAGTGTGAATTCTCTGGTGCTTGGTCAGACAGGAGCTGTCCCTGAAAGCTTTGCCACACTGATTACACTCATAGGGCTTCTCACCAGTATGAGTCCTCTGATGCCGGATGAGGCCTGCAATGTTCCTGAAAAGCTTCTGACATTGATTACAGCCATAGGGTTTCTCGCCAGTATGAATCCTCTGGTGCCTGATGAGGTATGCACTCTCAATGAATGTTTTCCCACACTCTTTGCATTCGTAGGGTTTCTCTCCAGAATGGATCTTTTGATGTACAATAAGGTGAGAGTTTCGATTGAAGGACTTCCCACATTCTGCACATTCAAAGGGCTTTTCTCCAGTGTGAGTCCTCTCATGCTGGGTGAGGTATGAGCCATCTCGGAAGGCCTTTCCACATTTGCTACACTCATAGGGTTTCTCACCTGTATGGATTCTCAGATGCACAGTAAGGTGGGAGATGTCAGTGAAGGGTTTTCCACACTCGTTACACCTATAAGGTTTTTCCCCTGTATGAGTTCTTTGATGCAAAATCAGGGACGAATTTCTGTTGAAGGTTTTTCCACATTCTACACATTCATAAGGTTTCTCACCTGTATGAATTCTCTGGTGTTGTGTTAGAGCTGACCCATCACTGAATGCTTTCCCACACTTATTGCATGTATAAGGTTTCTCGCCTGTATGGATCCTTTGATGTACTATCAGGTTGTAGTTCTTGGAGAAGGATTTTCCACACTCATTACAGGTATAAGGTTTCTCTCCAGTGTGAGTTCGGTGGTGCAAAACAAGGGAAGAGTTCCGTTTGAAACATCTGCCACATTCAGTACATTTATACTGTTTTTCTCCGGGGTGATTCCTCCTGTTTTCATTAAGAGATGAGCTCAGGGTAAAAATGTCCCCAAAGTCCTTACCCTCATACAGTTTCTTGCCTCTTTTCATTATTTTCTGATGGCCAACAGAGGTAAAATGGTTAAAAGATTTAACACTTTCTGGGTGTTTATAAGATCTCCCTCTCATTTGACTTCTTCCAAATTGAACAACTTCTGTGGAATAATTGAAGGCTTTTTCATAGGCATCACTGTCACCAGTTCCCTTAGCTGCATAACTTTTGGGACAACTGTGTAAGGCTGAGTCACAATCCAGACTTCTAACATATGAATCATGTACATGAAAACCATTTGTCATAGGAACTGTCTGAGATGGTGAAAGGTGTGAACTTGTACTCAAATGACCCCCAAAACTACGATATTCACAAATTGCTTTCTGAGCCTCTACTTTCTCAGGAGTTAAAGCTGATTGCCTTAAACGTCTCTCATGGTTGTCACAGTCCCAACCATCCTCCCCTAGAAGGGAGAAACAGGGAACCTCCCTTGGAAATCCTTCCATTTCTACAGCACAAGATAGTTCTTCAGGAATATTCTGGGCTGTCATTTTCAGTCTCATGCCCCAGGCTGAAAAGGAAAGAAAGAAAAAGGCAGACTTAGGTATATGAAACTGCATCTGGAAAAGAAATGGAAAATGATGATGGCTTAGGTGTACGCTTTTACGTCTTTTCCTTTCAAAACATACATCTATACAAGGGGAAGTAAAATGAGAGCCAAGGGCAGATTTGAATAAAGCCCCACAGCATTTTCATCTTCTTAAAGAACAGGCAGGAGGAATGGCATTCAGGATAAATATCACCAACAGGATTAGTTTGGTAAGTGAGAGGCCAGAGACTGGCATCATGGGTCACCCTGTAATTCTACCTTGGCCACTGCATTGGTGTCCCCATTCCACTTGTCCACCACACAAGTATACACATCCCTGATGCCCCAATATCATAAGGAGCTTATAATATCACGGCATAAGCAGTTCTCACCCTAACCCTGTGGTCAAAGTTCTACATTCATGAATGAGACACACCACAAGCTCAGTGGCTTAGACTCTGGGTCTAAGTTCAAGATCTATCCACGATTGCCCTGCAGGGTTGTAAGGAAAACTGGACCATGTCTGAGGAAAGTTCTGTAGCAGGGAATGAAGATCATTATGTTTGCAGCCGCTTGTGTCTTCATCGTTATCAACTTTCTTCTTACCAACCTCTCCCACTA
Organism: Otolemur garnettii; assembly: GCF_000181295.1. Taxonomy (NCBI): domain Eukaryota; kingdom Metazoa; phylum Chordata; class Mammalia; order Primates; family Galagidae; genus Otolemur; species Otolemur garnettii. Next base: position 6,240,938 of record NW_003852486.1, on the reverse strand, counting down.
CTTTGACTTCATAATATTAAGATAAATGGTTCTGCATATTTTTTAAAGTAAAATGAAATTAGGCCCATGCCTCAGAATATAAATACAGTAGAACATCTGTAAGTTGATCATCCAAGTGACTATAACAAACTAGTCAACATATGCAAAAGCCTACTGTGCTGATACATAAATGTGGTGCACATCTCGTCTATGAAAATTAGGTCAACTTAGGGAAGCAGTCAATGGAAGGAAGTGCTCACTATAGAGGTTCTACTGTACTTTCAAATTTCAGATGGATAAAAACCTCAACATAAAGTCAAAGTAATGTGCTAGGTGCAGTGGTCTATGCTTGTAATCCCAGCAATTTGGGAGGCTGAGGCAGAAGGATCACTAAAGTTTAAGAGTTCAAGACCAATCTAGGCAACATAGGAACATCCTGTCTCGACAAAAGACTGAAAGAAAATTATCTGGGTATAGTGGCGCATACCTATAGCCCCAGATATTCAGGAGGCTGAGATGAGACAATAGCTTGAGCCCAGGAATTGGAGGTTGCAGTGACCTATGATGACACCACTGTACTCCAGACTAAGTGACAAAGCAAGACCCTGTCTATAAAAATAAAATAAAATAAAACAAATCATATAGGATGCTTTCATTAGTGGGGCAGACCCTGATCAACAAAGCTTGACAAACAAAAACCACATAGACAAGGATTAACAATTTTAATATTAACATTTAAAATTTCCAGGCCAGGCTTGGCGCCTGTGGCTCAAGCGGCTAAGGTGCCAGCCACATACACCTGAGCTGGCGGGTGTGAATCCAGCCTGGGCCCGCCAAACAACAATGGCTGCAACCAAAAAATAGCCAGGCATTGTGGCGGGCACCTGTAGTCCCAGCTACTTGGGAGGTGGAGGCATGAGACTCGCTTAAGCTCAGGAGTTGGAGGTTGCTGTGAGCTGTGATGCCACAGCACTCTACCCAGGGAGACAGCTTGAGGTTCTGTCTCAAAAAAATAAATAAATAAAATAAATAAATTTTCCAGGCCAAATGTGCTCACACCTGTAATCCTAGCACAATGGGATACCAAAGAGGGAGAACACCTTCAGCGAAGGAGTTTGAGACCAGCCTGAGCAAAAGTGAGACCCCATCTCTACTAAAATATAGAAAAACTATCTGGGAGTTGTGGCAGGTACCTGTTGTCCCAGCTGCTCAAGAAGCTGAGGCAGGTAGATTGCTTGAGCCGAGGAATTTGAGGTTGCTGTGAGCTAGGACAATGCCACAAGCACTCTCACCTGCTTGTAAACTCACTGGATAAACCAGCATGAGTGGCACTTCAGAACACGTTATTATTTCAGCAATAGAAAGATTTAGAATGGCTCCCACCATTAACACCTTATAAGTAAAGACAATAAAAAACAGTCTAAACATGTAAAATACAGGAGTATTAGTGTAAATATATTTTAACTGTTTACCATTAACTTGACTAAAATTGACTAAAGTAAAAAGATGAGCAATCTCACTGTTCAACCTAAGACTTAAGGGAAAGAACCATGGACAACAGAAGGTGGAAGAAAAGTGATAATAAAAATAAGAACAGAAATTAGAGAAACAAAGAACAAGAAAACAGCTGAGATTTGCTTGGCACCCATAGCACAGTGGTTATGGCATCTGCCACATACACCAAAGCTGGCAAATTCAAACCTGGCCTAGGCCAGCTAAATAACAATGGCAACTGCAACAAAAAATAGCCAGGCACTGTGGCTGGCACCTGTAGTTCCAGCTAACTGAGAGGCTGAGGCAAAAGAATCGCTTAAGCCCAAGAGTTTGAGGTTGCTGTGAGCTGTGATGCTACGACACTCTACCAAGGGCAACAGAGTGAGACTCTGTCTCAAAAAAAGAAAAGAAAACAGCTGAGAAAATTAATAAAACCAAGTCTATTATATGAATAGACATATCTTTGGCCAGAGTGATCATAAGAAAAAGCAAGAAGGAAAGTTGTGAAATGGAGATTTATTATAACTAAGAAACAGTAGAAAGTTACCAAAACGACAAAGTTGCATTTAACCTAGGAATGCAAGGACTTTGAAGAATCAGAACATGTATCTCTTCCTTTTTTTTTTTTTTTTGAGACATAATCTGACTTAGTCACCCTCAGTAGAGTGCTGTGCCATCATAGCTTACAGCAACCTCAAACTCTTGGGCTCAAAGTGATTCTCTTGCCTCAGACTCCCTGGTGGCTGGGACTACAGGCACCTGCCACAAGGCCTGGCTATTTTTAGAGACAGGGTCTCACTCTTGCTCAGGCTGGTCTCAAACTCCTGAGCTCAGGCAAAACACCTGCCTCAACTTCCCAGAGTACTGGGACAGAACATCTCTTGATGCAATTCCCCCTATTGTCAGATTAAAGAATACGGCAACCTTATACCTCATCACAGTACATTTGGAAAGTAATATGAAGAAATCTCACCCAGACTCATGATCAAACTACTCTCAGATTAAAGTAGTAGACTCCTTTACTCTATCTCTATAAATTCAGAAAGTACTTTAAGGAAAGCTAAGTCTCCTGATGAAAATTCCTTTTTTTTTTTAAGAGACAGAATTTCATTTTGTCACCCTCGGTAGAGTGCCGTGGCATCACAGCTCACAGCAACCTCCAACTCCTGGGCTTAGGCGATTCTCTTGCCTCAGCCTCCTGAGTTAGCTGGGACTACAGGTGCCTGCCACATCACCTGTTTATTTTTTGGCAGTGCAAGTGGAGAAGCAACTTTTTTTTTTTTTTTTTGCAGTTTTTGGCTGGGGCTGGGTTTGAACCCACCACCTCTGGTACATGGGGCCAGTGCCCTACTCCTTTGCGCCACAGGCACTGGCCCCCAACAAAGAAACCTTTAGTTGTGATCAGTTAGTTGTAAAAAGCACTGCACTCAGACCAGCCAGGTACTTTCTTTGTTGAAGACATAAACATCACCAAGAAGTAAAGAAACAACCCACCAAATTGGAAAAAATATTTATATACTTTATAGAATATATAAAACTCTTACAACTCCATAATTAAAAGACATTGTTTGCCTCATCCAGTTTCACTGAAGACAACAGAATTCTGATGGTCCTATTTCTCTTAATCCAAACAGTCTTCAGCACCTGACTGCTCCTGATATCAACTAGGGTAGCTATGCCAGAGCATTTAAATACAGAAACATGTATTTTCAATACAAAGGCATTTCCTTTTATTGATTCTCTGCATGTATTTAGGGCTCTAGAATTTTTGATATTACATATTTAATACTACCTGTAAATTAAAGGTGCATTGAAAAATACTGATCACAAAGAGTGGACATTAGGCAAAAATTAAGGCAGAATGGATCATAAGCCTAAATATAAAAGCTAAAATGTTACAATTCTTAAAATAAAAACACAGGTATAAATCTTTGGAAAGCAGACATAACATCAAAAGCACAAGTAACAAAAAAATAAATTAATCAACTAAAAAGAAACGTATTGGATAATCAAAATAAAACCTTTTGTACTTCAAGGAATGTCACTAAGAAAGTGAATAACAACCCATGAAATGAGAGAAAATACTTGTAAATCACGTATTAGATAAGAGACTGGCATCCAGAATAAATCTTTCAATTTAAAAATAAAAAGATCAATAGTCCATTTAATAAGTGGACAAAAAATCTGAACAGACAGTTCTTCAAAGAAGATATACAAATGGCTGATAAACAAATGATCAATATCATCAATCACCAGAGAAATACAAATCTAAATCATGAAATGCCACTTCACACCCACTAGGACAGCTATAATCGGTTGATCTCCGAACACGATAAATAAAAATGTCTGGGCTCGGTGCCTGTGGCTCAAGTGGCTAAGGCGCCAGCCACATACACCTAAGGTGGTGGGTTCGAATCCAGCCCGGGCCCGCCAAACAACAATGATGGCTGCAACTGAAAAAAAATAGCCAGGTGTTGTGGTGGGCACCTGTGGTCCCAGCTTGGGAGGCAGAGGCAGGAGACTCGCTTGAGCCCAGGAGTTTGAGGTTGCTGTGAGCTATGCCACGGCACTCTACCCAGGGGGACAGCTTGAGGCTCTGTCTCAAAAAATAAAATAAAATAAAATAAAATAATAAAAATAAAAATGTCTGTCCATAAAAAAAAAAAAACTTGTATACAATGTTCACAATAGCATTATTTATAATATCCAAAAAGTGAAAACAATTGAAATGTCCATTAACTGATGCATACATAAACAAAATGTAATACATATATGATTATTCATCCATAAAAACAAAAAGTACAGATATGTGGAATAGACGGATGAATCTTGAAAACATTTTAAGGCTTGGTGCCTGTAGCTCAGTGGCTAGGGCGCCAGCCACATACACTAGAATTGGTGGGTTCAAATTCAGCCCAGGCCTGCCAAACAACCACCACAACCAAAAAATAGCTGAGCATTGTGGTAGGCACCTGTAGTCCCAGCTACTTGGGAAGCTGAGACAAAAAGAATCACTTAAGTCCAGGAGTTTGAGGTTGATATGAGCTGTGATGCCACAGCACTCTACTGGGGGTGACAAAGTGAGACTCTGTCTCAAAAAAAATTTTTTTTTAAGTTAAAAGAAGCCAGAGAGCCCCTGTGGCTCAAGGAGTAGGGTGCCAGCCCCATATGACAAGGGTGGTGCGTTCAAACCCAGCCTTGGCCAAAAACTGGGGGGGAAAAAAAAAAGAAACCAGACACAATGGACCATATGTTATATAGCTATTTAACTGAAAATGTCAAGAATAGCCAAATGCACAAGACAGAAAAAATTAACAGATTAGTGCCTGCCTAGAGCTGAAGGCTGGGGTGATGAAAATATTCTAAAATTAACTGTTGTGATGGATATACAAGCTAGTGAATATAATAAAAACCACTCAATTATATACCTTGAAAGAGTGAACTGTATGTCATATGAATTATATCTCAATTAAGTTATTTACAAAAATAAATGTGTGTTGAGTTTATCAAGGTCAGAACCACTGGTCTAGATCCCATATGACATATTTCTGATACTTTTAAAAGCATGAATGGGAGAAATAACAGTTTTTCCGTGGATGTGCTGAGCTTGTATAGAATTCCATTTTCAGGCACTCAACCTCTGAAGGGCAGAAGGATCCATTCAAGGCTTGGTGTCTGAATACTTTAAATCAACAGTTGCCAGACCTCAGCTGTTCATGTCCATCCACAAGCCTCTCTCATCATTCTCTCCGGAGCACCCATGATAACATTTTACTTTACTTATTCAAAACTCATTAACAGAAGTAAATCATTTGCTACTACCTTTAGCGCTTTCCTTATAAAGTTAGCCATCTGATCACCAAGAGTGACAGACTCCATTTTTGAAGACTGCCTGCTAACACCTTTCAAGCCCTCCCCTCTGCCCCTCTCTCCTTCCCAACATCTAAGCAAGTTAACAAGTAAGTCAGTGTTTTCTCCTTGGTGTTGGTGGGAAGTTCAAACCATGCAAGCCACAACAAAGGCAAAGCCACACCCATCCCAGTACCACTCTCTAATCACAATAAAAGCCTAGCCAGTCTCTTTTTCCTGCTTTATTGAGCTATTTTAGATAGGTTAGAAAGTCCTGCCCTGTTTTCTGAAGAAAGTTTCACCACAAATAAATCTTCTACCCTGTTAGGGTGTATGTGTGGCATTATCAGTTTCAACATCAGAACCATATTTAGGTAGGAGTCTTTCTTATCTTTCCACAGTGGCCACAACACCTAGTTATTTTTTATTTCACATTAAAGTACACAGATATTATTATTTTAAATGTAAGAGTTCATTCACAAGGCTCGGTGCCTGTGGCTCAAGAGGCTAAGGCGCCAGCCACATACACCCTAAGGTGGCAGATTCGAATCCCCAGGCCGGGCCCACCAAACAACAATGATGGCTGCAACCAAAAAATGGCCAGGTGTTGTGGCGGGCGCCTGTAGTCCCAGCTACTTGTGAGGCTGAGGCAGGAGACTCGCTTGAGCCCAGGAGTTGGAGGTTGCTGTGAGCGTGATGCCATGGCACTCTACCCAGGAGGGTAGCTTGAGGTTCCATCTCAAAAAAAAAAAAAGAGTTCATTCACAAGGTTAACAGATACCCTAAATCATGAGCACTACCAAGGAAGGGATTTGGGACAGTTAACTTATGTATATAGCCCAAGTGGCACATGGTAAGCAGTCAATAATCTATAAGCAGTCAATAATGATCAAAACCCCCAAACAATACTTTCCTAAAACAACCACTTAAAAATATTTTAAAATTCCAGGAGGCTGAGGATAATTGCTTCTGCCCAAGAGTTAGAGGCTGCTGTGAGCTGTGACGCTACAGTACTCTACAGGGAGTGACATAATAAGACTCTGTCAAAAAAAAATTAAAAATTTTACCATCTCATATAAAACAGAAAAAGCCAACAAAATCAGGCATTATCTTTGTGGCAAGAATTAGAAAAACCTGGCTGGGCATGGTGGCTCACGCCTGTAATCCTAGCACTCTGGGAGGCTGAAGCAAGTGGATTGCTTGAGCTCAGGAGGTCTAGATCAGCCTGAGCAAGAGTGAGGCCCCATCTCTTTAAAAAAAAAAATTCTTTTTTGAAGTTTACTGACAATCTCAAAGGACACTTACATAAGTAGAAAGCTAGACCAGGGCAGTGCCTGTGGCTCAGTGAGTAGGGTGCCGGCCCCATGTACCAAGGGTGGCGGCTTCAAACCCCGCCCCAGGCAAACTGCAACAAAAAATAGCCAGGCAGTGTGGTGAGCGCCTGTGGTCCCAGCTACTCAGGAGGCTGAAGCCAGAGAATGACCTAAGCCCAAGAGCTGGAAGTTGCTGTGAGCTGTGATGCCACAGGTGAGAAAGTGAGACTGTCTCTAAAAAAAAAAAAAGAAGGCTTGACACCTGTGGCTCAAGTGGCTAAGGCGCCAGCCACATACACCTAAGGTGGCGGGTTTGAATCCCCAGCCCGGGCCCGCCAAACAACGATGGCTACAACCAAAAAAAAAATGGCCAGGCGTTGTGGCGGGCGCCTGTGGTCCCAGCTACTTGGGAAGCTGAGGCAGGAGACTAGCTTGAGCCCAGGAGTTGGAGGTTGCTGTGAGGTGTGATGCCAGGGCACTCTACCCAGGGGGATAGCCTAAGGCTCTTTCAAAAAAAAAAGAAAAGAAAAGAAAAAAGGAAAGCTTGGCTCGGAGCCAGCCACATACACCTGGGGTGGCGGGTTCGAGTCCAGCCCAGGCCGCCAAACAAGAATGATGGCTGCAACCAAGGAATGGGCAGGCATTGTGGCAGGCGCCTGTGGTCCCAGCTACTTGGGCGACTGAGGCAGGAGACTAGCTTGAGCCCAGGAGTTGGAGGTTGCTGTGAGCTATGATGCAACAGCACTCAACCCAGGAGGACAGCTTGAGGCTCTGTCTCAAAAAAAAAGAAAAAGAAAAAAGAAAGCTAGACCAAATAGACAGAAGAGAGGGCCAATACTGAAACCATGACAACTCGCACTGTCACAAAACTAACCGGAAAAGCAATGCCTTCCTAATGTAAATCTCTGGAAGAATTTTACTAGAACATGACAAAATTCACACAAAAGAGGACAGTCCCTGAAATATCTAAGACAACTCCTTTAAAACAAAAGGAAGAGGATCTAGGAGTTACTCTGCCAAAATCAAGGCTTTTACTAAAGTTCCAGTAACCAACCAGCCCCATGAAGGTAGGGGAAGGACAGACAGCCCCAATATACTTGGAGACCAATGGTAATTTGTTAAGTGGTAAAGACAGACTCACATATCACCAAAAGTAGAGATGGCTTCTACTGTCTTTTCAGATGGGAAAAAAATTACAAATGCTAATTTACACACACTCTCATACATACATGCTTATAAATTCTAGATGGAACGAAGACCTATATGGTGTGAAGAAGAAAAAAAATTTTAGAATGACTAGAATAAAATGTAGAACTACAAAATATCATTGAGTTAGGGTAGAAAACAGTTTCTTAAACAACCACCAAAAGGCACAAAACATAAAAAGACATGAAGCATCACATTATATCAGAATGAATAATGCTCCATGAACATAAGATTAAAAGAAAAATTTAAAAAACCCAAGGAATTAAAAGTACTACTCCAAAGATTACTTAATAATTACAAAGGAGAAAAAGTAGAGGGCCCTGGCTTGATGGTACTTTAACCACATGATCCAAAGTCTAACCACCACCAACTTCACATGCCTCCTGATAATGACAGCGGTCTCAATCTGTGGGTCACAATACCTTTTTAACAATGAAAATACGTTGCAGCACTAGGAAGGCTGAGAACCACTGTGATAATGATGTACCAAGAAAGACAAGATTTCACTTAAGTAATGTCCTGCCCAAGATAGAGATCCTGAATTTATGAGAATATCAACTGAATACCAAAGAACATAAAAAATAACCAGATGTGGCATTTAAAAAACATCACCATGGAAGAAAGAAAGAACATACCACTTAAGTCTGAAGGAGACTAAGACGACATTACAACTAAATGTAATACACGGGCCAGGGTACAGTAGTTCATGCCTGCAATCCTAGCACTGTAGTATTTAGGAGGATTGCTAAGACCAGGAGCGCAAGACCAGCCTAGACCACATAGCAAGACCCTGCCTCTACAAAAAAAAAAAAAATAGCTGGGCATACTGGTACATGCCTATAGTCCCAGCTACTTGGGAGGCTGAGGCAGGAAGATCACTTGAGCCCAGGAATTTGAGGTTGCAGTGAGCTACTGGGATGCCACTGTACCCTAGCCTGGGCAACAGAGCAAGAGTGGGGAGAGGAGGAAAGGGGAGGGGAGGGGAAAAGAGGAAAGGAGAAGAGAGGCAAGGGGAGAGGAGGGAAAGGGAGGGGAGAAGGGGAGAGGGGGAGTGGGGGAGAGGAGAGGAACAGGATTTTGCAGTGGATCCTGGAATAAAACAAATACAAAGAAACCAATCCAGACACATATAGAGTTCTGTATTAATAATAACGTACTTGGGTGGCTCAGCTCCTGTCACTCAGCAGCTAGGGCACCAGCCACATACACCGGAGCTGTCAGGTTCAAACTTAGCCCGGGCCTACCAAACAATGACTACTCCAACCAAAAAAAAGACAGGCATTCTGGCAGGCGTCTGTAGTCCCAGCTACTTGGGAGGCTGGGCAAGAGAATCACTTAAGCCCAGGAGTTTGAGGCTGCTGTGTGCTGTCATGTTACAGCACTCTACCAAGGATGACACAGTGAGACTATCTCAAAAATATATATATAAAAGAAAGAAAGAAAGTACTTAGTTGTGATTGTAACACCTCAATTTTGTTTAAGGATGTTCTCGTTCTTAGGAGATCCAGGGTGAAGAGTCACGGTGTCTACAATACTTCAGTAATTCATCCGAAAAATTAAGTATACATAAATTCATGTGTGAATCAGACCTGCTTGTACATACACCCTGCATATTTGTGTGTACAATGTAAAAAGAGATCATATATGCATGTGTTTGAGACAGAAGAAAAAGGTAAAGCTAAGGTGGAAGAATGCTAATAACTTATTTTATCTTGAAGTTATTCCAATAACTTTTATGTGTGACATACTTACGTAAGAGATATAGCCAGGGGTTGTGGCAGGCGCCTGTAGTCCCAGCTACTGTGTTTCCCCCAAAATAAGACACTGTCTTACATTTATTTTTTCTCAAGAAGGCACACTAGGGCTTATTTTCAGGGGATGTCTTATTTTTATTAAGTATAATGCAACAATCTACATTTATTCAAATACAGTTAAGTCATCTTCTTCTGGAACCTGACAGGGAAAGCCCACCTTGTTGGTGGGGCTGGCGCTAGTGAAGCATAAACTCCTTTCCCCTAGCCGTTTGCATGTGCGCAATAGGATGCCTGAGACTGCAGTTATCACACGAGCTCCCACTCAAGTGCAAAAAGCTCTAAGAAGGGAGCTATGGCAGAAAAAAGGTATTCCAGTCTTCCTTACCGCTCTGCGCCAAAATGCATGGCGTGGCTATGTAGAAACACTGCATAGCTACCGCCCATCACTAGGTCTTATTATTGGGGTAGGGCTTATAGTTAACAAAGGCATAGAAATCCTACTAGGGCTTATTTTTTGGGTAGGTCTTATTTTCAGGGAAACACGGTACCTGGGAGGCTGAGGCAAGAGAATTGCTTAAGCCCAAGAGTTGAAGGTTGCTGTGAGCTATGACACCATGACACTCTACCCAGGGCGACAGCTCAAGACTGTCTCAAAAAAAAAAAAAAAAAAAAAAACAAGTTGGGTGGAGACTGAAGGAAACAGCATTAGAATGAAGGCAAGTCACCTGCTGAGAAGAAAAGGAAAACAGACAAAAGCTCAGTATTCAAAACATGGTTTTATAGGCCTATGTCACTAAAACAACTAAGTTTTTTAAATTGGCAAAGAATAATGGATGTTTCCAGAGTGATGGTAATTTTGATAAAGGTTTGGGTTACATGTGTCAAAACTCATCCAATGGTGCAGATCTGTGCACATCACTGAAAGCCAACTATGGCTCAGAAATTTTTTAAAAAGCATATTTAAGTCTAATCCATGTTGAGCATAGTGAGAAGTTTGAAGAGGAAGTCACCAATTTACTCTGAAATGTATCCAAACAAAGCTGGATTAATGGATGGCTAAAACGATGGACAAAAGAAAAATATGGGATACAGCAAATACAAGAGACGTTAACGGGTCGTCACTACACAAGCCTTTCAGCTTTTCTACATATATGAAAACTTTTATTTTATTAGAAAGTAATAAAATATCGGGAGCAGGCAAAGAAAATAAACCACTAAACCAAGGAAGACAGTGAAATAGCTAACAAGCAGATCGGGAAGAAACGTGCCGCCTCACAGGAAACTATAGTAAACTGTGATTTTGCAACTATCAGATGGAAAAGAACACAGGCGAACTCACACCATCAGGACTCAGCGGGAAATGGCACAACCCTAGGGCTCAAGGCCGCCAGTTCCGCCGGAGACTAATTACACCCAGCAGCAGAAGAGGCCCACCTAGGACGCCGCTGCGGCCAGGCCCTGGCACTCGGCAGGGTCTAACGACACAGCCCCAAGAGAGCAGAATTCACGGGCGACGCAAACGAAAGGGCAGGGGCGCCGGCACCAACTCCGAGAGACCCACCGCCATGGTGCCTCCACGCAGGCCCAGAGGCAACCTCAAGGAATGGGGCACCCAGGCCAGGCGGGAGCGTTCGCACTCGCCGGTGGCGAACCTACTCGCCAGGGAGTCGCCACACCCGCCAGTGGCATCCACACCTGCAAAGATAGCGGCGCACCGGCCCCGACCCCTACCCAGGGGGCCCGATAGCTGCGTGAAACCTCCGCAGAAGTGCCGCTCACCACCCCACTAGTACCCGGAGGAACCCCACCCCCAAACTCCATCCTCCAGTGGGAAACAGAAGCACCGAAAGATGGCGGGGAGCGCGGCGAGACTCACCGCGGGGAACCGGCAGCAGCCATGTTCAGGGCGGATGCGCATGCGCGATAGCCAGGACCCGGATGTGCGCATTCCCGGAGGCGTAGCGGTTCCTTCCTTCCCCTACCCCTTCCCCCGGCGCTGTTTGACTGACAGCTGAGCACTCGCGACCTCTAGCCCCTGACTTCTCGCTCCCTCCCAGAAACCCGCCCACCTTTCAACCCCGCCCAGTGTCCTGGGTCCCTCGCCTGGGTCCTGCTGCCCTTCTTGCGGCTTATTTTCTTTTTTCTTTCTTTCTTTCTTT